>NC_047524.1:9189431-9531219 GCF_902827115.2 Pseudochaenichthys georgianus | reverse complement strand
GTTTGTTTGCAACGAGCCTGACTTTTGCCATGTGTTTATCCCTGTGCTGAACGGATTGCTGTAGTTTCAGGACTTGGTTCTGCAGGTATGAAATCTAACCGTAGCATACTCCTCTTAGCTCCTCTAGTGCATGGTGTGTATCGTCCATCATTATTTCTGTGCTATCATCCATAGATTAATTCTTTCTTATCATATTTTCATCTGCATTTAATCTTGGCAATGTTTCATATTCGTTTGCTTCTGTTTTGCACTTCATTTGTTTCTGTTTTGCACTTCATTTGTCTTTCACTTCATGCCACTGCTATCTGGAATGGCCTAATTTCAATGTTGGATACCCGTCGTTGCATATCTGGAATGAATGGCTTATACATCGGCACATCTTGTTTCTTACTTTTCTTAATACCCAGAAACATGTCCTACATAATGTGGTCCTCCATGTCTCTGCAGGTGGAGAGTCTACAAGCTATCATCAAAGACAAGACAGAGGACCATGACTCATTGATCGCAGCCAATCAGCAGGCCCAGCGGGATCTCGCAGAGTGCAACGAGGAGATAGACAAGCTAGCTGGGCGAATCAGAGAGCTGGAGCAAGCCCTGCTCAACGACGCCGAGGGTAAACGATCCATCAGTCAACTGGAACAAGAGCTCCACAGATCGAAGCTGAGAGAACAGGAGCTCTCGCAGGTAAGGCAATTGAACATCTACATGTTCATACCACAGTGCACATGAGTGTTTATTTTCTCACAAATGTTCTCTCACTTTTGACAGGATAAGCAGGCACTGGAGCAGCAGCAGCTGTCCAACAGGCTACAAATCTCGGCCCTGCAGTCTAAAGTGGATGAGACGAGACACTGTTACCATGACAACCAGCGTGAACCCACCCAGGAGCTTAGCGACGCGCTGGACCTCGCTCAGCAGAGCCTACGGAGCAAAGAGCAAGAGGTCTGTAAGACTTTTACCCACAGCTGGTGTTTGGTTGATTTGGGCTAATGAGTAGTAGCTGTTGATTACAATTAGGTTCAGTGTTGGTACAAACAGGTATGGATGCAGCCTTGATCCATCGTTGAGTATATGCAGCTCAATATTTCTAACCCACTGCTGAAAACTATTTGCCGTTAACTTAAAGAGCAACTTGCAGGATTTCATATGTTTTACGGGACATAAGGGCAGGAATTTTATTTTTATGTGTCATATTACGTCACATAGGGGAGCAACTTTTCTCGGACTCCTTCTCTGCCCAATTCACGGTAGTAGTTGGTTTGAGCAGTTGTGATTTAGTGAGCTGGTAATTTTTAGTGAGCTGGTAATTTTACATTGAATTTCACAATTTGTAATCATGGTGAGCTATTGTGTTTGTGCAGGTTGCACCGCCATATGCATACGAATATACATTTTCAACCTCGTCTGTGTCAAAACTAGCATTGTGAACCATGTTTATTAATACGTTAGACCGGCCGCTCTCCCTGATGTGACGTCACACGCGGGTGGTGTTTTTTTAAAAGAAATTGTATGTCTTACAAAAACAACGCCATATGTCACTGTAGTGTATATTTATGTATATTTTTTTGAAAATCTATTGTATACATCATTTTCCTACACATTTATTCACTGGGGTCTCTAACCTGCAAGTTGCTCTTTAAATATGATGTCTTAAAAATAAGCCTTTATGAGCAGTGCATTGTTAATTACATTACATTACATTTAGCTGACGCTTTTATCCAAAGCGACTAGGGTTGGGTATCGTTTGAATTTCCACGATTCCGATTCTACTTTTCGATTCCGGTTCTTAACGGTTCTCAATTCCGATTCTTTGAGTGGCAGGGTAAAAAAAATGATTAAGTTCTTGTTGAGAAAAACAAGCATATCTGCCTTCTCAGGCATATCAGGAAGAAATGTTTGAACATTTTAAAGCAAAATGCTTCAATCTGGTGCACTTTAAGCAGAATTACTGGAGACTAGATTTAGGGGGTACATAAACACCCATATGAAAAAGATCGGTTTACAATTGAATAATAAAATAAGTATGTGAGCATAACCAATAACCCATAGCCAATAACAAATACATGTAACGTATTTTATGTTTGTTGTTCATTCAAATTTTACTATTTTATTTATGCATATTTTTTTATCTCCAGTTTAAAACGATATGTCTGGTTTACTGTCCTATAGTATACATTGGAATGATTTCAAACCTGTTTTATCCCAATAATTATAAAGGAGTGCCTTGGAAATATGTGTTTACATAAATTGTGATCAAAACGTTTGAGACCCACTGAGATAACTTAGACTAAAGTGAACTATCTAAACACTTTACCTCACTGAGCTGTAGTTATCAGCCTCAGTCTGACTGGAGAGGACTCTCCTCCACATCATTGTAGAAACATCTTCTTCTTCCGTTAGAGCAGCGAGCACCAGATGCTAATAACAACAGCGCCGGTTCCAGTGCACCCTCCCTTTCTCCCTCGCTCCCTCGCACTTTGTCTGTGAGCTGCGGTTGTCAGATAAGCCAACATCCCCCATTTTCATCACTTGCAGCGCCCATCGTACAGGGCGAATGAAACGTGTAACCGGGGTGAAAAAGGGTGTTACATTTACTTAATTATGAATGTTGTTACATCAAGGCTGAAAATTAGGATGAGCACCAACGGTCAAAACATTTGTTCCCTCCCAGAGCTGTCAGCGCAGCGCCTCCACAGATCTGGCGCCCTAGGCGAACATCTATAATGCCAGTGCTACGGGCCGGCCCTGGTCTCAGGTTACGCTGTAGGAAGTGTAGGTACAACGTAGGGCTGCGCGATTTTGGGAAAAAATCTAATTGCGATTTTTCTGACAAATATTGCGATTGCGATTCGAATTGCGATATTTGTTTTTAAGCGACCCAACGGAAGTTTATTGTAAAATGCGGCCATAACTCCGGCTAGGAAGGTCGTATCAACGTACTCCAGTCTCTAGCAGCCCGAGCTACGAGTGAAAGAACTAAACTTACATGAAACTTCCGTTGGGTTGCTTTAAAGTCAAGCTTCAGTTTAAGATTCACCCTGTAATAAATGTAAAACATGTGATGGAGCATCACTAACCTGACTCAGATGGTTTGTTTCACCAAACCATCTAGGAAAGCTCCATTGGAAGCCATTTGGAAAGGACAGGCACTTTCAAAAACACTTGGCAGGTGATTGGATCAATCAGTCTATCACCTTCTATCATGGGCCACTTCTGATTGATTAACAATGGCTGGTACATGTGGAGCACAGCACTTCTGATTGGTGTGGATGACTGACACACAAGAAGAAAAGAAAAGGAAAAGAAAAAAAAAAAATTGTAAAAAAAAAATTGTTAAAAAAAATCGCAGGCTTTGCGATTTGATAATCGCATCATTTCAAATCGCGATTTCGATTTAAAATCGATTAATCGTTCAGCCCTAGTACAACGCTACATTTCCCGCCCCGCCGCAGTCATACAGTAGGCTACGGAGAGCGGCGAGAAACATTTCCTCAGGCATAGAAAAGCGGAACCGAAATTCACATTTCTAAATGATGCCGTTGGAATCGAAATGTTGGAACCGGTTCCGAACCGGAACCGGTTCTCGGTACCCAACCCTAAAAGCGACTGACAAGAAGTACATTTGACCAGGAAGACACAACCTTGAAGAAAACAGAATCATATAAGTACATCAGGTTTCATAGAGCCAAACATTTCAAGTGCTACTCAACTGGCTATAGATAAACCAGTCCTTTTTATTAGTATATAAGTGCTCTGTTAGCAGTTCTTTGTTAATTCTATCGCTCGAAGTGGAGTCGAAAGAGATGAGTTTTCGGTCTGCGCCGGAAGATGTGCAGGCTTTCTGCTGTCCTGATGTCAATGGGGAGCTCATTCCACCATTTTGGAGCCAGGATAGCAAACCCACGTGTTTTTGCTGATGGGAACTTGGGTCCCCCTCGCAGCGAGGGTGCAGCGAGTCGTTTGGCTGATGTAGAGCACGCGCTGGGGTGTACAGTTTAACCATGTCCTGGATGTAGGAAGGGCCAGATCCATTCGCAGCATGGTACGCAAGTACCATTGTCTTGAAGTGGATTCTAGCAGTTACCGGAAGTGAGCGGAGGAGCGGCGTGGTGTGGGAACATTTTGGAAGGTTGAAGACCAGACGAGCCGCTGCATTCTGGATGAGCTGCAGAGGTCGGATGGCACATGCAGGTAGACCAGCCAGGAGGGAGTTGCAGTAGTCTAGGCGTGAGGTGACGAGACGGGACGTATCCTCCTGATGTTGTAGAGCGTGTATCTGCAGCAGCGGGTTGTACCAGCGATGTTTGCAGTGAAGGACAGTTTGTTATCTAGGATCACACCCAGATTCCTTGCAGTCTGAGTCGGGGAAACAACAGAGGTGCCGATGTTGATAGTCAGGTCAAGAGTGGGACAATCTTTTCCCGGAAGGAAAAGCAGTTCAGTTTTGTCAAGGTTGAGCTTGAGGTGATGAGCAGACATCCACTGAGAGATGTCAGCTAGACAAGCAGAGATGCGTGCGACGACCTGGGTCTCTGAGCGGGGAAAGGACAGAATTAATTGGGTGTCGTCAGCGTAGCAGTGGTATGAAAAACCATGCGGGCTAATGACAGATCCGAGCGAGTTTGTGTACAAGGAGAAGAGGAGGGGACGAAGAGCAGAGCCCTGAGGGACCCCTGTAGATAATTGACAAGGGTCGGACTCCTACCCTCTCCAAGTTATCCTGTAGGTGCGGTCTTTGAGGTATGAGGTGAGGAGGGAAAGTGCAGAGCCTGAAACTCCAAGTTCTTGGAGAGTGCGAAGGAGGAGCTGATGATTCACCGTGTCGAATGCAGCAGACAGGTCCAACAGGATGATGACAGAGGAGAGGGATGCTGCTTTGGCAGTCTGCAGTTCCTCAGAGACAGCAAGGAGAGCAGTTTCTGTGGAGTGACCTGCCTTGAAACCAGACTGGTTTGTTTTGTAATCCTAAAATATGTCTTTCACTAATAAGTCATGTTATGTGTTTTAGGTTGAGGCCGTGGTTGGCCAACTGGAGACTCTGCAGAGTGAATTGGGCCTCAAAGAGGTTGAACTAAAACACCTCGCTCTACAGCTGGAGCAACTGACCAATCAGAATGCAGATCATGTTAATGAGCTCCAAGAACAGATTGATGCGCTAAAGGTAAGTGCTTTTTGGTATTCTATAACATTGGCTAAATTAAATGCTTTTCCTATACTTTTTATTCTGTCTATAAGAAAGAGACTCGAGAAATGACAACCCAAAACGTATAACCCAGGCATCTTCAAAGTCCGGACTCCGGTCCAGATCCGTACCGAACCACAACTGTCTCTGGACTCTCAGCTAATTATACTTTTCATATGTATTATCTGTGTTATCTGCGAGACAACGCAACGAGTCAAAATTCTCCGCTATGTCCACTGCAAACAGCGCTCTGCATGTACGACTGTTCCACTGTCTGTGTGTGTCTGTCAACGCTTTGGTCCATTCACATTCAGTATCCCGTCAGCGTTTTTTCCCACCACCAACAGTCTGCGAATCAGAGGCACAGTAGGGCGGGTCTTCGCGGAATGCGGGTGGGAAAAATGTGTGTGTGTTAAAAAAAAAAAAGTCAGAGTGAGAGTTAACAGCTCATCTAGTTGCATCTGTACTGTAGCTAGTCGCCTACTAGTAGCCTAGTTTCACTTACCGGGGTTGCATGGGGTGGCAACTGCCACCCTAAAAATAGGCCTTGCCACCCCAGTGGTTTGAAAGAAAAGTTGTGGCTCATCGGACATTTATGAGAGAAAGTCTCTAATGTCCGAGTGCAAGTGAATGCAGCACAAGATGCACATCTTGTAACCCCGGCCCTGGCGGGAGCGTGGAAATATGATTGGCGGTGATTTCATTTGAACGGCGCAAAACGAGAAGCATTCGGACACAAGTACTGAAGGAATGAGGTATTTGCGGTCTACAATGACAGAGAAGAGACTGTCAAGTTTGGCTGTACTCAGCATTGAATCAAAACGCACTAAAGCTGTTGATCTTAATATGTTTGTGAGGAGTTTTGCTGAACAAGATGGTAATCGCCGCATTCAGCTGCAATAGACATGTCAACTTGATGCTCTGCTCACGGATGAGCATACAAAACTGTTAAGATGATGACCTTAGGTGTGTAAATATATTTTTTTCTTTGAGGGGGTCTGCCCCCAAAAAACAGTTTTAAGTCCTGAGAAAGTCAAATAAGACGGTGTGTAAAACTACACTGCCCAGCCAAAAAAAAGTAACCACTTTGATTTAACTAGGCCAGTAGGTAAGGACTTTCCACTGGATAAGAACTGAAGTATAAAAGAATGCATGACTGAAGTGATGGAGACCACGTTGAAGGCAAACAAAAAGAGGAAATAACAGGTCAAATCAAGCAAATCCCCCTCTCAGATTCCACAGCAACCAGAAGAACATAAATACTGGCTGGTTATTTGATTCATCAGCTTTGTGATGGAATAGAAAATGCACAGTGCATTTCCTTAGCTGTGGATGAGTCCACTGACAATGCTCTGTTGCTGGTGTTTGTGAGTTTTTATGATGAGGCAAAGGGGGAGTTTGTTGAAGATGTGTTGGGCCTGACGAACCTCAGTGGACACACAAGGGGGGGGCCAAGACATTTATAAAGCAATAATGGGAATGCTGAATGAAAGAGGGTGCAGCTGCCTTTATTCATAACTGTGCAGCTCTTACACTGCGACTCTGAGGGATAAAGCACAGACACAATAACAATGAAAACTGCTGCATACAGATAATTTTTATTTTTCCAACCTTGTGTTAAGAATCTTGTTGCAATTGTTTAAAAGTTTGAATGACCGTAATAAACGGACCTTTGTCTTATTGAAAAAAAAAATGTTGGACCTTTTAAGATTTGTATTTAAGTACCCCTGGTATAACTTATAACTACAGGGTGTCCGCGGGGTCTTAAAAAGTATTAAAAGTTGATCAATTTAGCGAAAGTTAAGGCTATTAAAAAGTATTAAACGGCATTTTCCAAGGTATTACATTTTGTAGCTTGTTTTCAATAAGTATATGAATTGTCCAAAGAGGTTGTGTTCTACAGTTTGTAGTTTATTTATGTCATCCCGTTGGATTTGACGTCATCTGAACATGACATCGCACGCTCACTGCTTGATAGTGCGCGAAGGTCCGTTTACGCCGGTTGTTAAACATCGTTTTGGGGAAATGCAAGTTTGTGTCCAAATGGTTGGAAGATAAGGAGGAAGGACAATCAATACTGTATATAGTAAAGTGTGTCGCCAATGTAACCGGTTAGAACTCGAAGTGGCGATGAGGTCTTAAAATGTATGGAAACTTTCCATACATTTTAAGACCTCATCTCCACTTCCAGTTTTAACCTTTGACCCTTTCCATTGGAAAAAAGGTATTCAATTTGACTTCAGGATTCCTGCATATACCCTGAACTAAACTGGTAGTTACAACTCTGCTTGCAGGAAAATGTTTCTGCTCTCGCCATACTCAATGAGGAGAGAGAGGAGCAGAGCGAAGCTGAGGAACCAGAGGAGGAGAATTTCCCCTCAGCATTAATCGAGGAGAAAAATCAGGAGATCGACCACCTCAACGCTGAGATCCAAAGACTGGAACAGGAGTTGGACAACACCGAGGACAACAAGGTCAGAATACATTCACACAGAATGCATAAAGACAGCATGGCAGCTCCCCTAGTTGATGAGAAGAATGCACTTGTCTGATGAATTGTTCTTTTTCTGACACACAGGCTTTGGAGGCTGAGCTGGAGGATCTGCGCTCACAGGTTGAACACCTTCAGTCTGAGGTCATGAGAGTGCGTCAGGACACACAGGAAGAAGTGGAGCGCCTTCATGAGGTCATCAGCACTCTGCAGGCAGAACTCGCCACATTAGGCCCGAACCTGCATGAAGTGAGTGATTCTCAGGATGGGGACAGCATCAATCCCTCACCGGCTCCCAGCCCCGAACCTGACAACTACACCGTCCAAGAACAGGCGAGGAGGGGGGGGGCGAACAGCCTGAAGCAGGAGCTCAGCCTGAGTTACTCTGCCTCCTCTCATTCCCTGCGATCGCGCTTCAAGACCCTGCAGAGTCAGCTGGAGGCGGCGGCGGCAGAGAAAGAGGGACTGGAGAGATTACTGCTCACTCAGGAGGAAGAGTACAGAGGACACGGGGAGGAGTTCGGAAAGAGGCTGACCGCAGAGAGGGAGAAGGCCGATAAACTCCAAAGTGTCCTCACCCTCAAAGAAGCTGAGCTGGATGAAGTCAAAGCCCAGAAAGAAGGGGATGCAGAGGAGAGGAAACTATCTGAAGAGGTAAATGACAAAGTTCAGAACCAAGAGATGAGCACCCTGCGTGACAAGAACCTCCATCTCAACTCTCTGATTGCTGAAGTCCAAAAGAAAGAACAGGAGAGGGTGACCGAGATGGACACTCTAAAAACAAAGGAGCAGGAGATGGAAATGGAAACGGAAGTCCTCCGAGAAACCAGCCTCACTCTCGAGAGACAAGTCCAGGAGATGAGAGCCGAGCTGGTCGACATGGAGGAACTGGTTGATGAGGAAAGGATAAAGATTAAAACCCTCAAGACTGTGAAGGGAGAGCTGTCTGCTGAGCGCGAGACACTGAGGAGGAGGGAGGGGAAACTGCAGGAGGAAATAGAAAATCTCAGACAGGAAGCGACTTCCATGAGAGCCTGTATCCAGGAGCTGACGGTCCAGCTCAATGAGAGGGAAGCCAGTCAGGAAGAGGCTCAGAAGGAGGTGCTGGTGAGTCAGATACAAGTTCAACTGGGATGTTCTTAGTGTTAAATGCATTGAGGCAAATCTAAAGATGAATGGTAACGTGATGCATCCTCCTTGTGACTTGCATAGCTTCTTTTTTGGTAAACATGTTTTGATTTACTTTATTTTTTACATTTATTGCCTTATGTGTATATATAAAACACCTCTTCCTAATTACAAAATATGACATTATACAAAATATATTGATGATAATGATAATAATAATAATTATATAAACAAAATCCATTAAAATAACACACACACACACACACACACACACACACACACACACACACACACACACACACACACACACACACACACACACACACACACACGAGAGCTTCCCCCAGACCAGTGATCCTCTTTTGATCATTTGCTCCGCTAATAACCAATCAGATCGATGGATTCCAGAGAAGAGGAAACTTTGAAGGCCTTTTTCTCAACATGATGACTCGGTGATAGTCATCATGTAATGTGATATATTTTGCTTAATGTTTGGAGTTCAAAAACAATCCGGATGTCATTGGAAAGCTAGGAATCTCCTCTTTCCAGCAGTTAATACAAGTCAAAATGTGTCTTCGGGTCAATGCGACTGATTTCGATAGAACAGGTCACATATAGTCTATAAATAACCAAATCTATAATCACCAATCAACCAGAACAAGTATTTTCCTCCAGCCTGTGCTCCATGTTTGAACAGTGTCTAAGTTAAGCCATTCACTTAACTTTGTGGACCTGTTTCAACAAGCGCTAAGTCCGGAGAGCAAATATCTTGCTGCCGTTCTTAATGCTAGCTTACAGCTGTGCTAGCATCTGCAGGCGAGCCCACATCTGGTTGTATTTAACTGCCGTAACACGTCACATCACAGCGTCGCTGCTCAGACTGCAGACTCTTACAAACACGTAGGAAGTGACTTTAAATTGAGGAAGTAGAAGGGGAAATATTTACTAGCTGTTTTTTAAAGCTCTGATGCACTTTATTTTTTATTTCTTTACGTTCTGACTTTGCAGGATTTGGTAAGGAGAAGTTGTGGTCGATTGTAAAAGAATGGAGGCGGCATTAAATGTGTTGGGCTGCTGCATGTCTTTGCCGTCTGATCTGATTTCTGAGTTTCTTTGCGTTTGTACTTTGTAGCAAATGTATTGTCATAGTGTGCTAAAGGGGTATCTAGCAGTAGATGTAAAATAGCACGGACAGGTGGTAATCGTTAAAAAGCCCTTTACATTACATTGCAGGTTATCGGTTGTTGCTCTTATGTAAACGGTAGTTCTTCCAGGAAAAACCTAACGATTAAAGTTCAAAGATGGCATGTAGCTGCAGTGTTTTTATCAATAAGAGTCTATGAAAGGCATTATGTTGCTGCTAATAAGAATGTTTATCTTTGTCTCAGACCCATGCTGAGGTTACTCTGGCTAAAGCAGATGCTGCTTTGAGACAGAGGGAGGCTGAGCTCGCCAGACTGAGGGCGGAGCATCAGGCTCTGAAGGCGGAGCTTACTGAGGTGAAACAGGGTCTGAGTACCAGCACAGAGAGGGCGGAGAAACTACATGAGGAAGGACAGGTGGGAATATTTGACATTTTAGTACAAAATATAAGCTTTAAGCATGATTTAATGTCTTATTTCTGTATGGATCTACTCCAAGTACGCAGCAATTGCTTGAGTATAGTAAGCTGTATTGACGGCTGTATTTTGATGTACCTTATTTCTGTGTCAGACTAAAGACCGCGCCCTGCTTAACCTTGAGACTGATAACCAGCGGCTGAAGGCGCAGCTTCGGGCTCTTCAGGAAGACCTGGCTGTTCAGGAAGAGGAACTGGCCTATCAGCAAAGGGAACTACAGCAACTCAGACAACACTGTGACCAGCAGGACACACTCCCTCACCAACGAGGACACACACAGAAGGGTGAGTAATGAATGATGACACATTTTTCATGGCACATAAACACCAATGGTGGAAGTTATTATGTTTATTTGAGCTTGATCGTAGTTTTATTGCACTATGAATGTAAATATGTTTCACTTTTACTGAATTAAAGGATGGAAATCAATAACTAACATTGCGTGATCTTAGAATTTAAAGAAGAGTTTACCTTTTGAGTTGTCAAATTGGTTAGAAATTGAATCGCACACTATTTTTGATGTAACTTCAAGTCACTAATCAAGCAAAAATTGCCAAAATATGTATTTTCCAGCATCTGGAATGTAAAAATATATTGCTTTTTTTTCCCTCTGTCTTATTAAATATCAACCTAATGTTATATTGATTGTCTTTATTTTCTTCCTTTTTGTTAGATATTTCTCACAGAGCCTTTGAGGACCTTGTGAGCGTCTCTCGTGATGACGTCTCTCTGAGCTCTCCGGAGGTTTTAAGGAGACTCGAATGCTCCGAAGACAGAATTCCAGAGCGTTTCCGCGCCTCTGCTATCGGCTCCCGTCTGTCTGAGTTCAGCGCTCTGAACAGCACCGGCCTGGACCTCCACCACGCCAAGACCTCTCCCAGAGTCGTGATGGAGTCTCCACGCTCCAGGACCATCACACCGGAGCCGGTCACGCAGAGTTCCCGCTCTCCAATCTCCGGCTCCGTGTCCGTCAACGACAACTTCTCCATGCTCGACTCCCTGGACACTGACAAAGTTTGTGATCTTACTCTTGCGTACAAAGATTAAAATGTTTAATTGTCATATGCACAAAGCTACAGTGTAGAAATGGCATTGAAATTCTTCTGACCGGAGCTCCTCCAACAATGCAACATATATAATAAAAAGTAGTGCAAAAAGTCTATATGCATGTCAACAGAATATATGATATGCACAAGAACAGAATAGATACATGCCACCATTTGGGGGCATTTAAGTCTTTTATTGGTTCAGATGTTTTTAGGTATTTGTTTGATTTTGTTTTAAATATATATATTTTTTGTAATTCTTATCTTAGATGCGCGAGTTGGAAGATCTTGACATGACAACACCATCATCTCCTCTTGGTTCCACCTCCTCTTTGTCGGCACCAGAATGGGCCAGTGATGGATATGGTAGCAGTGAGTATTTATTTTGACATTGTAATTGGATAAAAATGCAGCTTTATGGCGCAAAATAATGTCTTTATATCAGGCTTCAAATAATACTTGTTAGTTGCATATAAGTATTATTTTTATATTTTGGTCTTTCTTCGGCGTTTGTAGATCTTACATTTTTTTTTTCATGTCCGAGATTTTTCAGCTACTGTCTTCCTTTCTCTTGTGCTCCAGATGTGAGTTCAGAGTTGGGTGCGAGGCTGAAGGTGGAGCTGGAGCAGACTGAGAGGCTTGATGCTCAGTTTCTTGAGTATCTCCGCTGCCGAGGAATGAACCCCACAGTAAACACAGATAGTGCTGCAGGCAGTATGAGCTACAGCGATGAGCTGTTGTCCCCTGAGCTGCAGGTAGGATTTAAATACACTTTTCAGTGACTAATCATTTGACAGTGTGGTGGTAAGATTTCACTCAGTTTCTGTTTCCAACTCCCTACAGTGTCTGCTGAAGAAGGTGTATCAAGAAAGCTGCAGGATTCTCACTTTGTCCAAGCGTCGTGCCACTTCCTCAACATACCCTCACGTCTCGGACTTAAGAGCCTTTGCATTGAGTCACACAGAGCATCATTCTGAAGGTGGCTCTATTGTACTGGACCGGCGGGACAATCCGTCCTCCATCCCCCCCATGGGCTGGCAGCAGGAGAAGAGGGCGCTGCAGGAGACCGTGGTCGCTCTCAGAGAGCTGCTATGTCGTATGGCACAGAGACCCACACAAGTGAGTTTCTGTTGTTTTAAAGATGCTAGGAATGTACCAAATGTCTATCTTTTTAAAAAGGTATTTCAAAGAAGCTTTGAATCTACAAAAAACATGTTTAAAGTGATGTCTTGAAATCAAATGCAGATACATGGTCTTGGTGCTGATCATGTTCTTCTTCCTCCTTCAGACTGACCACAGAGTGGAAGGTGACTGGCACGGAGATCGGGTTGATGGACAGGTTGAATCCCAACTGAGGGCCGAGTTGGAGGAGAGTCAGAAACAACTGAAGTGTGCTCATGACACTCAGCAAGAGCACAAGAACAAAATGCAGTCAGTCAGGTATATTTAAAATGTTTCTCCACAAGTATCCTATCCTACACATAACAGAATACTCTATATATTGTCAATCATGATGTGTGAATTCAGCAATTTGTCACAAGCGGGACGCAACCAACTCGTGTTTATTTGATATCTGTATCAATATAGATTTTATCCAAATAAATATTTTAAACCAGTGAGTGCGGGGCAAGATTTAAATGGCTTACCTCCCTTGTTGTAGAAATGAACATGCGTGTTAGTATAAACTTTCACTTGGTTCGTCATGTTTCTGTCACACTTGGATGTTATATTACAGAAAGTGGTGAAAAGTAAGGTTTGAATTGTGCTTTTTGTCTCTTCAGGGTGGCTGTAGCAGAGGGTGAGGAAGCCTTGAGAAGGGAGCAGGTCAGAGTCCAGGAGCTTCAACAACAGCTGGAGCAGGAGCGAGCTCTGAGTCAGCGCAAGGACAGAGAGAAGGAGGAAAGGAGAGAGGTGAGACGAGGACCAAAAACATGCCTACTTAATATAACATGTTCTTAGTTAGAACATCTGTATCATTGGTTCAACATCATCATGTCTTAAACACCATTGTGAGTGTCTGTCTATTACTGTTATCATTTATATATTATATTTTCATGCTGTTATTTCCAGTTTATTTTTTGCCATGTTCTTGGTACCATTTAAGAAAACTCAACAATGATTATTTTCTGGATGCTGCGATCATTTTAATGTGGAAATATTGTTGGTAGGGTTTAGTTTTATTAATGGCAGTGTATAAACGATTTTACTGAGTTCAAAAGATCAAACAAAGTGAAGAATGCAGAGTGCTCTTCAACTTTCCCTTTTGAAACTCTGACGGATGACCCCCCCCCCTTTCCTCTGCAGGCTCTGCATGTATCCTCTGAGCAGCAGAGGTCAGAGGTCATGGCTCTAAAGGGTCTGGTGGAGCAGGAGAGAGTGGCCTGCAGCAACCTGAGACGGGAGCTCCAGATTGAACAGTCCCGCAGTGAGCTGCTGGAGAAACGCCTTGACGACACTCAGAAGGAGCTAGGAGACGAACGGCAACTCTCTGCTAACCAGAAAGAGCTCAAACTGCAAGACAAGACTCGTCTGGAGCGCCTTCTGGCCGAAGCAGAGTCTCGCCTCGCAGAAATCCACTCCACGCTCGCAGAAGCTCACAGGAAGGTGGACGAAGAGAGAGAACGTTACTCCAGGCAGGTGGATGAGCTCAGCCGGAGACACGAGGCCGATGCCACCAGAGACAGGAAGTTCATCTCCGACATGCGCGCCCAGCTGGAGCAGGAGCGAAGGCAGGGGGAGGAGCTTGCAGCTGTGATGAACAAACTGAGGGCTGAGCTTCTGCAGAGCAGGAGCAAATGGGAAGAGGAGGACAGGGCGAGGAGGGCGGAGCTGCAGAGGGAGAAGGAGGCCGCCATCCAACAACGTGTCGCTGTGGAGACTCTAAAGGAGCAGAAACAGGAAACCTGCTGTGCTTTAGAGATGGAGCGAGCGCGCAGCACACAGCAAGGGGTGGAACTGACCGAGCTGAAGGAGAAACTGCACCTGATAAAGGACAAAGAGAGGGAGAGGGAGGAGCAGTGGGAGAGAGAGAGGAGGAAGGGGAGGCAGGAGCAGATGGAGAGGGAGAGACGGCAAGAGAGGACCAATGACAAACTGGTAAAATATAATACACTTCTTAACTATACTCACCACTTTGACAAATGTAATTCTACTTTTTCGATACGTTTAAGATAATTTTCGTTCCTCACACACATGCTCCTTTTCTAAACATTTCTTACTTTAGTGTGAGCTGGAGATGTTGAGGCAACAGGACCAGCAGCGCATGCAGGAGCTGCAGCACACTCTGGTAGAGCTGGAAAGAGAGGAGAAAGAAATGTCTGCTCAGAGGCTGAGGCAGCATAACATCGCTGCATCTTCACAGCATCTCCAGAGTGACTTCCAGACAGGCAGCGCACAACACAACCAGCAGGTACACACGTGGTTATTACTGCAGTGGAACCAGCCACAGACCCCTCTACTATATCACTTGTAGATGCTAGTAATATATAGGAATACACTCACTGGACTGTTGTGAAATGAATGTACCTTCCACTCCCTAGATGCCGTCGTCACAGAATCTGCTGGAAAGGATGATGAAGGAGAACTCTGAGCTGACGGAGTGCGTGACATCGCTCAGCCAGGAGAAAGCCACCCTCAAACACAGACTCACCTTCCTGGAGCGAGAGCTGCGGCTCACGGAGAACGAGCTGGCCAAGGTCACCACGGAAACTGAAAACAGACCCACCAAAGATGTGATCAGCAACACCAAGGTACAAATCTGTTCTTGGACAGCTGATGAAAGATTTATCACTGCGTTGATGGTGCAGCAAGAGGGGGCCCACTTAAGTAAATCAAAACATTTAATATATGTTGGCTTAACAATTAGTTGCAGAGAAAAAGATTTGCCATTTATATTGGTCTATTAAGTGCTTCTTTTTTTTTAAAGCACAAATGCTACAATATGCTGCTGTTGTGTTTTCTTGCTTTTCTCTGTTTTATATTGAACTAAATATGTTGGGGACTGGACTCGATTTTAACAAGACATACAAATACATCATATTACATTTTGAGAAATTGAGATGAACTTTTTTCCTTATTTCCAGACATTTTATGGACCACGGTTCAAACGATACCTGTGTTTATTGTTTTGCAGGTGCAGCGTCTGTATGAGCGCTACCTGCGTGCGGAGAGCTTCAGGAAAGCTCTGGTGTACCAGAAACGTTACCTCGTACTGCTGTTGGGAGGATTCCAGGAGTGTGAGCAGGCCACACTGTGTCTCATCGCACGTATGGGGGCATGGCCGACTCCCCCCCTCTCCTCCTACAACAGACCCCGCAGTCGATTTAGAGCTGTTGTACGAGTTGTCATTGCTGTCTCAAGGTAAGAAGAAGTGTTGCAGGATGTAACGATATGAGAGTTTGTCACGACTGGTCTGTGGATAAAACTGATCAGACGATTTCTTTCAGAATGAAATTCCTAACCAAGAAGTGGCAGAAAGCGATCAAAAGCTTATCCATCTCTGGGAGTGTCAATGGACATGCTCCAGGTGAGCTCAAAAAAGATTTATGATGAGATGCATCCCTTCACGCTGTGTGGGTGTAATTGTAATCTCGATGTCTCTTACAGGACCTAAAGCTGAAGTTCTAAGGCAACTCCAGCCAAGAATACATTTTGAATCGCCACCAAACCGAGACAGCAGTTCCGTCCACAGAGACACAGTGTCGGCTCTCGTTCCACCCAAAAAATCCCCCTTCAGGTTGCACAACAGGTTTGGGCCCTTATTGAATTGTAGATTCTATAGGAATAAAGTCATTTCTCATTAATAAGCTTTTTTCTTTCCAGGTCGTACTCCAGCCCTACTCCGGCTCTGGAGACGTCAGGAGGAACGTCTCAGGATCCAGAGCGATCTCTGACAGAATATATCCACCATCTAGAGAAAGTCCAGCAGCGATTGGTTGGAGCAAGACAAAGTGAGGGGCATTAACTCTCTGTAAGGTGAAACCAGGGATTTACAGCACTAAAGTCACACTTGATGAAAACTGGAAACACAGGGTCTACAAAAGGGTTGTTTCATCGGTTAAAGATTTGGGGTCAATGTCACTTGTTTCTTTTGCACTCTGTTGGTCGTTTATCTTGGACTAGTTTTGAAGCTCAGAGCAGCGTGCAGTCAGGTTAGACATTACAGTCGTGACCCACAGACTTTAAGGCATCCCACTCAAAAACAGATAAGATTCAATCTTAAACATAAGCACAACTTTTCGGGTTCTCACCACCTATCCAGGAATAATAACAAATATCACACTGGGAGATGTTACAGGGCACTGGGTTCATGATGTATAGCTCTAATGCAGAGATCAGACAACAATCACGAGCGTAATGGTCAAGATTTTCAAGCTATGATGGGTCATTTCTGTTTAGTCTGCCACGTTACTCATCAGAGTCATGCAACAACCTTAGACTCTTGACTGCCTAATCTGACACAATCTGTCTCTCAAAGGACAATAACATTGTGTAGTCTGATCCCAGCATTAGGTGCATGTCTCCTAATTTGGTCACTTGTTTTTGGGAAGTGTTTTCCAATTCACCTGTGGAAAAAAACACAGACACAAGACAAGTTAATATAGGAACAATTGAGATGTTGTGATGGATGGCCAAACACTTCCTGTAAAACAGCATGTTATTCAATTCCAGAAAAACCTGTGTGCTCTATCATCTCCCAAACAAGTAAGCAAGACTCATATAGCCCTGTCCCCTAAAGAGGAAAGGAGGATACAGCCACCTTCTTCCCCTGATATGATTGGTAATCGGCAGCGCTGGCTGCAGGACAATAGGACGTGGCTGTACCTGAGCTGCTTGTCGCCCCCTTACGTGAATGGTCCAGGAGAGTGTGAGTGTAATGTACTCACTCCATCAAATAATAAAGAAGTATAATACACCTCTTATGACACGGGTGCCGACTGTTCATCATTCACTGAGTGCAGTATGGGGTAATAATCTGGAGGTACATGCCCTGCAGGTTTATGATCCTTATGTTAAATTATATGTAAACCCATTTTTTGCACATGTAAACCTTTTGAATGTATTATGCAAACTATCAAGCCTTTGATATAAAGATCGACTAACCTGGATAAGCTTGATATTTAACAGTCAACAGTAAGTTTGTTATCATTGATAAAGAGTTTGGTGCCTTTATCTGTTCCAACAATGTGATATAATAATACTGGCAATGGAACACAACATTCATTTGGATTACAACATCAGCCAATGGGTGGGTTTGTGTTTAACTTTATGATTGCTTGGAATAAAATTGTACAGAATGCTGCTGTTCACTTTGTCTGATAATCCTTATTTGTTTGTGTCCTATCAGACTCGTCTGCTTTCCAGCCCGACCCAAAGTGATCCGACGCTGAATGAATTGCCTCTTGTCTGCATTTTGTTCCAAACCTCTCCATGCCTTGCACCCATGTAAAAAGGAATATATTAAATTTTTGGGGTGACGTGATTTTATAAGTACATAAATTATTTTGAAATGTTCTATTGTAATTGTTCTACTCTCTGTATATTGGATATTTGAAGGCCACTCGAGATATTGCAAGAACACATGTTTTTCATTATTTTAACGTGCTGTTTGTTATTTTTCTACTAATGTTTTTATATGCGTTTGTGCTTGTAAATAGGACTGATGTTCATTATAAATGCGTCCAAATTTGCACTGATTTTTACTGAGAATCTGTAATCAACATGCCTAATGAGCATATTATTGCATAACAGTGAACTATATAAGTGTTTTGTATGTATGTTTCTACTATAAAGTTGATAAGAAAATGTAAGTGTGTGTTTACAAACCAGACTGACTTTATTTTACTGCAGCTCATCATTTAAGTATATCTTGAGTTGATGTACTCTTATCTCTACACACTCTTGCAGAGTGAACGATCTTTATGAATCAACCCATATTATCATGTGCTGTTTTTGATTATATAAACTTCTGACAGGCTAGTATTATATTATGTATAAAATATTTGCTTTTATAATACTGTACCCTGTTAACTACTATAGACATTTAAGAGATAGTAAATCCAGTGTTTGCTTACTATGATGTCTATTGCTAAAACCATGAGATAATTGTAAACAATTTATGTATTTTACAAATGATGAATCAACTTGCAAAATGCAGGAGATACTATATACATATATATAAAAAAACTTGAGAAACTAACGAATTGTGTGTGTGTGTATGGGTGTATATATATATATATATATATATATACACACCATATAATATATATGCCTAATCTACTATTACTTAAAGGTGGGTAGTTAAGTTTCAGAAACCGGCTCGAGATACACTTTTTGTTATATTCCATGCCATGGAATGCTCTTAACATCCCGATAGCAATGAATATCTTAAGTGCTTTGACAAAAAATCCATAAAAAAATGTCATCTGTAGAAGCCGTAATACTGTAAAAAGTACAGTGGATGGCCTACCTGCCTGTCAGCCTTCCATCGGGGCACAAACTTATCTCGTGTCAAATGTACCTACCCCACCAGAATTTGAAAATACACAACCGGAGAAAATCTGCCACTTCCTTATAGAGCCCCTCCTCCAACACACACGAACGCGCACATGACCAATGAGGGCACGAGATAAGTTTCCATGGAATATAACAAAGTGTATCTCGAGCCGGTTTCTGAAACTTACCTACCCCACCTTAACTATATAAATATAGATATAGAAACTAGTGCCCTATCTTTGATAAACGAATGATATATAGATATCATTCGTTGGTTTTGACTTTTTACTGATTTAAATAATCCAAAAAGAAAAACATTTTCTTCATAATGAAAATTAGGACACAATTTAAATTGTACTCCAAACATCTACACTAAAAATAAACAACGTTTGAGTTTTAAACAAACACTATTACTAAGTTAATTTACTAGATATATTTTTCTAAATAATTATTTTAAAAGTCATAATGTATACCAATAATTACTTATTTCCTTTTCCTGGAATCAGGCTCACATTTGTATCAAAGATGGGACACTAGTTTCTGCAGCAACACTCAAATCTAATGTAATCAACTCATAGACACGTAATACCTATCCTCATGTAATTGTCTTCTCAAGACTCGCAGGGATATAGTACATGGGAATTACTAAGAAATATTATGTAACAAATAATAGATAACTAAGCAGCTCAGAAGCAGCTAGTGATCTCTACTGACGCTCTTTACCCTCTCTGTCACTGTCAGGGGGTTCGCTTGTTTATAAGGCTCGTAGAAGACGCGTGTGGTGGTTCCTCCATTTCATCTTTCCACACAAAGTTCCCATTAGAACTCCGCCCACCCGTTTCCCGTTGGTGAGTAGAACATTCGCAGCACGTAAAACATCAACACTGAATGACGCACATCCTCACAGTGCTACTAGCTAACCCCAACGGCGGGCGGTGTGTCGTAGACCGTTTGTTTGACATCTTATCTGTGGTGAAATTAGTCCTGGACCGCGTAGAAGACCCCGTTACAATTCTCTCGTATGTGTCTGGGATGTATGGATGGATAGTTGACGGAATCTCATCGCTGTTTGAGCCCGTCACTGGGCAGAACTACAACGAGTGGCCCGGGCAAGGTAACGTTAGCCAGGACATACCCACGCGACCTGGCGTAGTTGAGCAGCGGCACGAGAGCCTCATCAGACCGGCCAAACGGAACTACCAGAGGTCGGTGGATCATCCAAAGGCTGTTATTTTAGTCCTATGTAGGTGCTCACTATCAATAGTTGAGTTGATGGTGCGCCATTATATCCTCTTTGTTATCTAAAGGTTTGATTCACGTTATGGAAAGTTACCAATTGAATCATATTCATAACATAGGAACGTTGGCTGCTGTAACGTCATCGAACGTTATGCAGTTAACGTTAACCAGCTAACACTAATTCAAGCTAATCATGTTAAATGATCCGAGTGAACAATTTACGTCACCAAAATATCTTCTCGTATTGTAGTTAAGTAATAGTAGATTTGGCGCACTGCTAGCCTGACAGTTCAGGTGTGTCTTTCATGCTGCAGTTAAGTTAATTCATGAGTTGTCCTGAGCATAACATGAAACGTCCATTTAAAACAAAACGAAATCAGCCATGTGTAATGTTTGGGCTAACCCCAAATAACATTAGTTACCTTCTATGTTATCATGTACAATCACACACTTAGCTATTATTCACGCATTCTAATATCATGGTCATGCAATAAACTATGAATGAATTATCCGTTTTTGTTTTGTGCTCTTTTCTATACGACTGCATTTTAATATTTTTGGGTTTGCAAAACATTTTAGTAGAAATAAACATCTTGGTCTCCATCATATTTTCCAATAAAAGGACTAATTTTGCAGCATATTTTTACTTGATAATTAACATAATTGGTTTCAGTCCTACAATTTGGCCTACAACTTTTTATATCATACTAACCGCTACACTTAATAGCAGAAACCTCCTTCTCTTTTGTATTAGACACATTTAGACATGTTTACCTGAATCGAACCCAAATATGTCCTCAAATTGTTGATATGTCACTGAGTTGGGAATATTTTTATATTTTATATTATTAGTATCACCCATCTCAAAATGTTATTTTCTTGTTTCAGTGTTGATGTTGCAGACAGTGTTTGCCAGAGTGACCAAGTAGAGGTGAAAAGAAATAGGCGAGGTTTGTACAATAAATAGAAAAGCTTAATAATTCCAAATTGTCTCCCACAAGAGAAGACGCAAGTTGTTAATTGTGGTGTCCTGTTTGCAGATGTAGTCATTAGCTTTGTGAAGAAGACTGTGGCCGGTGTAGCAGGTCTGCTCAGGCTGCGCAACCCGCGGAAGACCAGTGTGAAGCCCGAACATTATGAAGACATGCAGGTTTGTGCTCCAACTACATTCATCATGTGGGCATTTGAAGTTCAAAACAGATACATTAGTCAGATTAATGCAGATGCAAAGCTATTGAGTAGTTACTGTATTGTGTATGCATTAAGTGTTACCCTTTGTAGTTTGCATATACTGAAATAAAACCACATGTAGATACAATTTAAATATTCTACAAAATACAACCAAGGCAGGGTTTTGAAGGCTTTTCTTGGGCAACACATGAAATGGTTATTAGAAGTAATTTTCTTCTGTGACCAGATTCCTAACCGTAATATAAAATGTGCGCTGGCATTAAATATATGTATTCTCCATCTTCAATGACCTTGCATTTCCTGTTTTGATCCAGCCTGTCACTCTGATAGGGATAGATGAGCTCCAAACCTCGTGGCTGAACAGGACCGAGTGGAGAATGAGTAAGTGAGGGCTGCTATTACTGCAGGAGAAGAATTATATGTTGACTGTATTTATATCAGGGTTTTTTTTATCGGCACTCTTTACTGAGTGTTCCTCCAATCCCTTTTCCCAGTTTCATTTGGTTGACTTTGTTGTTTCTTCACAGTTAAACCAATAGTTGGAGTGAATGATAGGAGGGGGAAGAATCCCTTTCAGAGCTCCTCTCCTCCTTTAATGAGGAAATACAGGCAAGTCCAGACCCAGTTCCCTTTTTCTATATACAGGGCTGCATATTCAGCAGCATCACCTTTTTTTAAATGCTCCACTGCTAATGTAACTATCCCTTTTTGAATGCAGCGGGGCGAATCTATCCGCGTTGCTCTCGGACAGGGGGAAGGATCGGGAGAGGAGAGCCTCCCTCCAGCTGCTGCCCTCCAGACCTGCTCAGAGAGTAGGAACCACTAACCCCGATCCAACCTGCAATAGCTTTGGACATACTCGCTGCTACAAGCCCATTCTTACTGTAGAAGAGGTAATAAAGTACATTAGTTGGCTTGATTGGATTGGACTATTTCAACCAGTTTCTGCTTTCAGAGCACCCAATGTAGAGTTAAGTTGTATTTGCCAAGAGGATCGTCACTAATCATGCTTTAACACTCGGCATCACTTGGGTTCTCGCTTCAGGACATAAAGCAGTACAACAAGGAACACTACAGGCGCTTGCTGGAGAGGGTGACGGAGCAACACAGCAAAAGCCAACCACTACCTTTCAACCAAACCAAACCAAAAGAGTAAGTTTACCCATTATTCACATGGAGTAATTGAACATCTGTCCAAGTTCCATATAACAACTTTACCTTAGGACATTGTTACGTCCCCACTAAGGTCTAGGGCAGGGGTCTCCAACACGTCGATCGCGAGCTACCGGTAGCTCGTGGGCAGCTTTTCAGTAGCTCGCCGCTCGATTATCGATTATAGCGTAGTAATGTTGCTTCTTGATTTTTCGGCCGCGGCCGGACAATAAAGTGTTTTTATTTTAGAATTGTTTCTGTCACACAAATATAAAATTGGTCCGTGACGCAGAGATCAAGTAGCAGACGTGACAGCGGCACAGCGACACCACACACGGAGCAGTCTGCTTTCTCCAGCAGCACCAGTCAAACCAACGGCAGAATGACCCGCTCTGAATCAGGCCGCGTCGCTGCGGCTCAGAGACACACAGGGAGGGATTTGTGTTTTTGAAAAACAATCGTTATCGTAATGTCAGGTTTTTGGGGGATTTAATCAAGTCTTGGATTGCAGAGTATGAATGTCCTCTCGCTATTTTCAGTTGATAAATACGTGTGTAAAGTTTGTGAAGGCAGGAGGAAAGCTTCCGCAATCACCGTCTCCTCTCGGTTCCTCCAAACCCCGCCCCCTCCTGAAAAATAACTACTAATAAGAGTGACAGGCTGATAGAAACGTTATTACTCACTGATTGAGATGATGAAGCTAACTTAATCTCATACATTCATGGGATTCATGTAACAGTAAGACAGAGAATGTAAGTGTGCACCCACATGCACTATTTTTGTTTTTATAATGCTGTTGTAAATACTCCTGTTGTCTGCTGTGTTCAGACTCAAGTCCTGTGTGTGATGCCTCATTCAGGACATTCAGTGTCCTTTCTTTAACAGAAGACCGTTGCTAGAAGCTGCAGCTAGACTGCAGAAGTATTAGTTTTTTGTTTTTGAGGATGGACAAATGTCACACACAGATATAGGGAGGCTAGACCTATACAATTGATTAATTATGGTTTATAATTTAATGTCAAGACAAAGAAGAAGAAAATATGGCTGCACTGTTCAGTGTCAATCCTGTGGAGATGGAGATGGAGGTTATACATCTCCAAAATCATGTTCAGCTGAAGTCTCAGCAAAACTCACAACATTTCTGGAGCCTTGTAGACCCAGAAAACTATAAGAACATTCACCAAGCAGCACTGAACAGGTCTGCTTTATTAGGCTCTAGATCCCTTTGTGAAGCAGCTTTTTCCGGCATGAATGTCATGAAATCTAACTAGAGAACAAGACCGACTGATGAACATGTAAATGACTCTATTAGAGTGAACCTAAGTGGGTACACTCCAGCATACACCTCTATGGTAGACTCCATGCAGCGCCAGTCATCTCACTAACTGTAAAAAAGAGTGAATGCACTTATTTTACACATGTGCCATAAGATGCTTGCAAGGTGGTGATTAAGGCGATGTATTTACTATGTGGGCCATAATAAGAAGTGAAAACATTGTATTTTTCTCTTGGACATTTATGTGAATCTTCAGTGATGTACTTACTATGTTGTCCATATTAATATGTGAGAAATTGTCGTTTTCTTGGACCTTGATGTGACGTTAAGATTTTAGATAAGCTTTAGGTGTTGCAATTTCACACAAAAGTAGCTTAATTCAACTGATGAGTGCTATGTGAATAAATGTAAGCGATGCGATGCAAGTAGCTCTTGGCCACTTTCATTTTTTCAAAGTAGCTCTCAGGTGGAGAAAGGTTGGAGACCCCTGGTCTAGGGGACCTGGAGACAATAACCAATAATTATGAGGGAGTCAGAGTAAAGGTTGACAAAAGGTTTATTTCTTAAGCCCTAACTGAACAGAAGTTTAACAGAAATACTCTTTGTGTGAGGAGGAGGAGTCAAAGCAGATTGTGCCAAACAAAAGAAACAAGCATAACAAAACCAGACCTCTATCTACATCTATCCTTTGAAACCAAAACTCAAACAAAAACCCTCACTAACTAAACTACTCAAAGCTGAATAAAACAGAATACAGGGTTGGCAACAATCCGCTAACCTAGTGTCTTAACATTAGTTACCTATGTGATGAGAAATGTACAGGGTACCCCAGACTTACCTAACTCCCCCACCTCTCAACACACACACACATTTACAAAGGTCAGAACAAACTAAGTAGAATGACTTTCGACAACGCAGTCAATTGCAGGCTTCTCGATCAGTAACAGACCCAGGGTGAGAGAGAGCGAGAAGACTTCCTGGGTGCCTCCTTTATGGTCGGCCCTGGCTGCTGATAGGCCAGCTGAGGGTGAGAGGATCCAATCAGCCATCAGACTCGGGTGCACAGGCAGATACCGATCAGCTGCTGATTAGCTGTGCCGAAGACAGGGAGAAGAGAGAAAAACCACACAACGTAACAGACATGAACTTCTGTTATATCTTCTTTTTTGCTCCCAGTGCGTCGCTGTCACAGGGCGATCACAGAACTGCTGCCTCCGGGAAAGCCTTTGAACCAGTGCCCAGGAAAATGGGACACACAGGTAGGATACCTATAAACAACAAGTGATCTGTAAATGTATTTGTTTGTGATGGATAGTTATAAGTGTTGTTTTAATTCAGAGTCCTGTTAAGCTATAATATTTGTTGTAAATATATTAAAAAAATTCCTTGAATAAAAAGAGTCATTTCACATAAACTAGGTTGAAATATGTCCATTCTTAAGTTAAAATACATCTTTTTTTTGCACAGCTGCTCCTAGTAAGTTTACATGGAGAAATGCATCTGCAACCAAGGACAGGTTAGTGTAGTGCGCTTATTTATACATCGTCTCAATTGTATTCATTCTGTTAATTCTACTAACATCCAAACGATTCATCTTCAGATGGGGTAGCCTGACTTTTAGTAAAACATTCAGTGGAGCCTTTGAGGACACGCAGCCTGTGAGATGTGCAAAGGTAGTCATTTATCTCGCTCTCTCGTGTCAAAGCATCCATTAAGTTATATTTAGGGGCGGAAAGCGGATGTATTATATCTGTCTGTTATGTCAGCCTGTGTTGCAGCAGAAACAGGCAGCCGATTTGGATCTTTCTACAGAAGTAGCTACTCGCCTCAACCTAGTAGACAGAGAGACTCCTGCTGTCAGCCTCCCTCACTCCCATCCTGCACACACAGCACATACAAGGCACAGCGATGAAGACATACCCAGGCTGACCAAGGTGAGATTCTTAAAAATGAGGTGTAGTCACTGTGATGAAGCAAGCATGGAAACAATATTTCATTTCATGAATTTATTTGTCTGTGTGTAGGAGATGTCAGCCGAGGTGAGTTGTGCTCTGGCTCAGAGTGATCCCAACCTGGTTCTCAGCGCGGCGTTCAAACTGCACATCACACAGAGAGATCTGGCAACGCTGCAGGAAGGAGGCTGGCTCAACGACGAGGTTGGTGCTTAAAGGTCACCTGTTATGCAAAATCCACGTTTTCATGTCTTTTAAACATAAACATGTGTTCCCTCTGTGTAAAGAGATTCTGAAAGTTTCACCTGAATCTCCCCTAGAGCACCATTGTGTTCCTTTTTAACCAAATATCTCTGAGAGGGGCGTGGGGAGGGGCTCCTTATTTTCATCTAAAGTAACAGACAGAGAATCAGCACTTTAAAAACAGGGCTGAAACAGAGGGGATTATGGGATGCTGCAATGATCTTTTTTGGTATTTGGAGCCAAACACTTCAGAGACATGTTTTGTATCTTTTGATGCAAAACAGTATAATAGGGGACCTTTAAAGTGTGAAGACAGTTTCTAGCAAGCTGATATTATTGTGGATGTCAATTTAGATTTTAATTACATTTTTCTCATTAGTTTCATTTAATACAAACAACTTTGGATACTTGTAACCAATTGTGTTCAACAAAGGGGTGTGTTCAAAGGATACACCAAACACTGTTTATAACAACTGCGTTTGTATATATTTTCATCCATGTTATTTATATCTACACTGTATGAACAGCAATGACACATAACCCTGTCGAATGTTGGACACTTCTTGCAATAAGAACTTGTAATAGAAAAAGTAAATGCTACCTACGTCTTCATTACCAGTGTTTTAGTTGAGTCTTTTGTGTATGAAGTGAAGTCAGTGTTTGACGAACCAGACATGTTCTGTTTGGTGGTAGTAGCAGCAACTGCACACCGTCACCATGGAAACAAAGCCTGTTGCACGAGCTGTTTTCTAAATATGGCATTGGAATTGAATACAGCTGTTATTCTCTGTGCCGTGTGAGCATTCACCTACTGTACGTGTCACTGTATTATGCCGTGAAAGTAAAAGCCTCTTTTTATAATTTCAAAGAACATAATATTCTTTATGTCAAATGACTGAAGAGATACATTTAGGACTTTTAATAATAATAAAGCTTTATTTAGCACTGTTCATAGAACACATGCAGTTCAAAGTGCTTTACAAAATGACTTATCACAAGTTAAAAATAAACAACAAGAAATTCCCCTCAGATTATTAAATTAAGAATTGTACAGGTACATGCAGCGAAATATAACATTTTATCAGGTTAAAAGACACAATGAGGCAAAATGTATGATAATAAAAATAAAATCAATAATGATTTCTCTGACAGATAAGACAACTGAATCGATGCAACAATATAAAACAAAGTAGATAAGATAAACATGTGTTACATTGTGCCTCCCCTGTTTCCTCTACCAAGGTGATGAACTTCTACCTGTCTCTTGTCATGGAGCGGTGCTCTGGTGAAGCAGCAGGATTGAAAATCTACTCGTTCAGCACCTTCTTCTTCCCGAAGCTGCGGGGGGGCGGAGGCGGGCAGGCAGGCGGACACATGGCAGTGAGGCGCTGGACCAAGGCTGTCGACCTCTTCCTCTACGACCTCCTCCTGGTCCCTCTGCACCTGGGCGTCCACTGGGCGATGGCTGTGAGTCCCAACAACAAAGACTTGGAAGGGTTTCTTCCCAGGTCATATTCCTCCTTTTTAGTTGGTTATTCTTGCCAGACAGCTCCTGATGTACTTCAGCAGTTTTTGCCAGCTTTTGTGTTTAACTGGTACTTAAATGATCCATTCATTATTTTGTAACTTTAATGTTAAAGTATGTCCTTTTTGTTCAACAGTGTAAAAAATCCTTATTGCATCTGCTTTGTGGTTAAGTGTTCAAGTAAAAATGTAAGCGGGGCAATTATACTGTATATATTTGACCTTATACTTCCCTCTCTGATTCAAGGTGATTGATTTGAAGTCAAAGACAGTTAAGTCATATGACTCGATGGGACACAGGCACGATGACATCTGCGGTCTTTTACTGTGAGTCCTCATTGTGTTCTTCTGCTTTGTTTATCTGTCCATTTAAATGTTTACATCAATTGACATGACATCAATATGCTTTTTCCCAGACATTACCTAAAAGAGGAGCACAAAGTAAAGAAAGGCAGAGAGCTCGAAGGCACTAAATGGTCTGTTGGGAGCTTGCGGGCCACTGTAAGTCAGACTGAGATCAATTACTTATCACTATAATTAATATTTTCATATTTACTGTGAGATTAATGTTTTGTACACTGTTCTTGCCTCTAGGAGATTCCCCAGCAAAAGAATGGCAGCGACTGTGGGGTTTTTGCATGTAAATACGCTGACTATATCGCAAAAGCAAGTCCTCTAACCTTTAAACAGGTATACACGTTATTTTCACCTAATATAGTTTTGTTTTTTCTGCATCTAGTTGTGTTCTACAACATTATTTAATATAATTCCTCAAATGTTTTAAAAATGCTATATTCCAGCTGTTATGATTTCAGTGTTAGGAATTTGCATATTTGAAATTAAACAACCCATTAGCAGCTGTTTGTTGTCTCCTGGAGTCTCACATCAGACCCAGAGCATACCTGACCTAGTTATTCGTTTAATCAATGAATTGGTAACAACAGGAGTCTGTAACGATTTGCTTTAGGTACCTTGAAAGAGCTTGAATGAATTACTCCTAAAAAGCTGTAAAAACTCTGTCATATGAAAGCTTGAGAAACATTTTCCTTTTTCTCTACAGTGCCACATGCCAATGTTCAGGAAAGTAATGATTTGGGAAATCCTCAATCAGAAGCTGCTTTAAAGGATTGCAACAATTTCGAATTACCGCCTAACAACAGTGACCTTCTGAATGGGAGCAACATCTGTGTAGATTAACTACATGCTGAAGAAAAAAATGAATGGGCCAAAGACATGGACCAAAATTAACCCAGTGTCGCTGTTCTGGTCTGAGGAAATTAAAACAAAGTCTTAAAAGATGGTTGTATCTCCTTTCCTGTATTAACATTTTGAATTCTCTGAGTTATAATTGGAGACATTATCAGGATGGAAGAAGTGTATGTTTTACACAAGTTTTGGCACTACTGACTGAATGGCTTTGTGTACCGACTTAATAGTTGGTTCTACTGTTTGAAGTGTTGCCGGAAGTGCCTTCAGCCCTCTGACACTGAGCTCCAATTAGAGAGCATGCTTTTGTTTATTTTGGGAAATTACTTGGTCACATACAAATCAAAAGTCTGACTCAAAATGTATTTATTTTGATTGTTGAAGATCAGTGATATTTCGGTGTAAATTCAAAACTGTGAGATTGTATTGTCAACAGTGACTACTGCAAATGCTAATGTCATGAATGCAATCTCTGTGGGAAATGTAGACAATGAAAATCAATCAATACCTCCTTTCTAGTCCCTTATTTAAAAAGAGATGTTGACATGGTTGACCGCTTGAAGTATGTTTGTTTTGCTATTATTTATGACTTGACTGGATGAGAAAGTGTTTCTGGAGAGTGTGTATAGTTTGTTTTACTCCATGAGTGGAGCATTTATCGATGTTTACCATAATTATGAAACACAAGGCGCTGTTTGATCTAGCAATCTTTTCCATGAGGCTACTTAGGGCTATAACATTAACTTAAACTTACAGTATAGTATACTGCATAGCAAACTACTGTACACACACGCATGTTTGAGTTCATGCTTAAAAGTGTGATTTTCTTTCTCACTGTAATAAAGTATTTCATTTTTTAAACTGGACTTTGATTTATTAAATGACTCACCTTATTGTAACATTTATTATGAAAGTATACTGTCTTGGTTTTTATGAAACGGAAGCAGCCTTTGAATTCAATATACAGGGCTTTTATTATATAAGTGTAAAATGCAAGATGTATTTGGTAAACCAACCGGAACCGGAATAGATTATTTCTCTCGTTTCAGAACGGTTCCATTTTACATTAGCTAAGCTAACGCTAGCTGGTTCAGCTCAAACCAGTTTGCTATTCCGTACATTTGGCTGAGGATTTGAATCAGTTGTGACAGTTCGTTTATCACGTGCATTTGCTGTGTTAAATTAATTATAATAACATGAGCGACAACGAGAAAGAATTTAGGGAGCAGGTGAGTTGGGATATTTATATAACGTAATGACAGTTGGAACATCTAGCTAGCTTAAATGATAGCTTCGATCGCTGGTAACGTAAATAACAAAACATTCTGACACCTGGCTTCAACACTGAGTAACATCTGTTCTGTATTGTTAAATAGATGCGATATATAGCTTTCATGTGAGTACCGTGACATTTAATTACTGAGTGTGTAAATGTTTAAAAATCCGATACGTTAAAGCATACGGCCTACAGTCGAGTAATGTGGTCGTCCACTTGACATGATATTTGCTACCTAGCTTTATTGCTAATGTGTTACTTAAATCAAACAAATGGAATATTGACAACCAGTAATAACAAAATAATAATACAATGCAATAGTACATGATTAATGTCCATAGTAATGTATGACCATCAAGACCAGTCATGCTAACATACAAACGGTATTCAGCTAATGACTGTTGTTTTTTTCTGGTTTTGCTGCTTTTTGTTTTTGTTTCAACTTGTTTGGTTCCTATGGAAACCAACATGCCTTATCACACCCTTGTTTGTTCTTATTAAGGTTGAGTAATGAAGAAAGAAAAAGGCGGAAGACGTGTCAGATGTGAAGTTGTTATTGTTTGGCGCTGATGGTGTTGATGCATTCTAATGTATTCCATGCTGAAGAAAGAAGCGATCAAGATCTGGCCCCACTTCTAGTGTTGTAATGGCAGATGATAAATGGGGGAAGAGGAGGAAAAAGAAGTCATAATGTCAAACTGAAGAAAGAAGAAAATGGAGGGTTGTAATGAAGTTAAAGAAGTTATGAAGTTAAGATCAGAAGTTTACAAGGGTATGAGTCATTTCCTAACGGCCTGCTATGCTTCTGTATTTCATCCTGTTTCTTTCTCTTAAGCATGCACATTTTTTTCCACTATCAGAAACATCTTTGGTCAATCCCTACACACATTTTACCTTATTTTCTGTGCTATATGTCTTTCAGCTAAATTACAACATATCTAATGTAACTATTTGTTACAATGTATGCCCTCTTATAATCACATTCCTAAATATGTTGTGTCAAACCTGTTAAATGGCAAAATATGATAAACTCTTTCTGAAGGGGGCATGTTGAGGGCAACGCTGTCACTTCCTGGCTCTCTATTTGCCACACAATGGGCCTTATAGTGTTTCTTATCTCCGTGTCTGGTCCTCTGTCCAGGACTCACAGCCTGGCTCGAGGAGTGCGTCCCCTCAGGGCTCCGCTAAATCCTCCAGCCGCTCACCGGTACGCTCAAAAGATGGCTCCCGCCGCTCAAGGTCCAGATCCCGATCTCGATCCAAATCCAGGTAAGATATGATTTACTTTCATGTGCTTATGAAATTATGTTTTTTTAAGTTATTTTTTGACATGTTGACTCTTGAAGTACATTACTGAAGCTAGTTGCTCATCTGACTCAAAAATAAATGACTTGCTCAGAGATAAGTTAATGTTTATCTCTAGTAGGTGCCGGTCCCATAGAAGCTCACGCAGACATCACTCCCGCTCTCGTTCCCGTTCTCACCGACGCCGTTCCAGGAGCCGATCTCCGTAGCTGGGAGTCACCGCCGGCACAGGAGACCACAGCCGTTCACCCATGTCAAATCGTCGCAGACACATTGGCCAACAGGGTAAAAATAGGACCTCTACATGCTTGATTTTGGGGTTCCCATGGATGTCTTTTACTTTTTTAATACTAAGAAATACCCCTAAATACATCTAACTTGACCTCTTTTGTGTTTTCCTGTGTAGATTGAACAATTTTTTGTCACTTTAAATATTTCTTTAATATAATAATAAAAAAAAACTTTATTGTGTCAATCCTGAGGGAATGTCACCTCTCTTACATTCTTACACTCTTACATTCTTACATACATTCAGATACCCAGATTCTGAATGGCTTAGAAAAGCTAGATTTCTACCAGCTTGGGAGGTCAGTTGCTCACAATATTTATACACTGCTCTATGTGCTCTTACAGGCCAACCCAGACCCTAACAACTGTCTGGGTGTGTTTGGGCTGAGTCTGTACACCACAGAGAGGGATCTGAGGGAGGTTTTCTCAAAGTACGGCCCTTTGAGTGCCGTCAACATTGTGTACGACCAGCAGTCACGTCGCTCTAGGGGCTTTGCCTTCGTCTACTTTGAAACTCGTGAGGACTCTAAGGAAGTATGTCGGATAAAACAGACAAATACACATTTTTATTTTATTACAAATACTTGAAAAGTTTGGAGTTTTGGCCATAACGTTAGCAGGGCATTGGTCTAGAGTTCCTCCATATTTAATTTTCCCCCTGAAGACTCATTATTTTATTAATACAAAAGGATTACCTTTAGTTGTTGTTTCAGGCCAAGGAGCGTGCCAACGGGATGGAGCTTGATGGGCGTAGGATCAGAGTAGATTTCTCCATCACGAAAAGAGCCCATACACCCACACCTGGGATATACATGGGACGACCAACATAGTGAGTGTTCCTCTACCAGGCAGCTTTATTCCGTAAGAGCATTTCCTGAAAGCTGCTATGTGCAACATCTTCCAACTTCTCACTATGTATTTCTTCTGTGTGTTTTTACAGTGGCGGTGGCAGTGGCGGTAGCGGAGGAGGTGGTGGGGGTAGCAGTAGTAGCAGTGGTGGTGGTGGTGGGTCATCATCGCAACGTAACTCCAGGGACTGCGACAGGGGCTCCGTCAGGAGCTATGACAGAAGTTATGATCGTGATTATGAGCGGGATGACGACAGAGAGTACAGATCATACAGGTAAGTTGATTTGGCACATTCGTCTATTGATTGTTATTTTGAAGACATATTATGTACTAGATGAAGCTTTTAGGATTTAAGGACTGAAGTTGATCATGTTCATTAAGTGATCCTAACCATTGGTAACATTTAAAGGCCTCAAATGAAGTGCTTTGGTTTTGTTTTCTCCCGACAGACGCAGATCTCCATCTCCTTACTACAGCAGAGGGTATCGCTCACGATCCCGATCACGGTCCTACTCGCCACGTGAGGACAAACCATTTTTCTATCAATAGACCAAATGTTATAATATTGACGAATGGACAGTTTATTCAATAATTTACATATTGTACAATCAAATATTACTCAATGTTCCAAAATAAGAATCATAAAAACTAAAATAATGTTTATATATTAAAACTCGAATACGGCAAAGTGACACCTAATTAGTAAAGTGTTAAATACTCCAAAAAAACAAAACTGTTAACACACATTAAAGTATAAAATATGCTTGAATTGTTTTCAATATAAATACGTTCTTGTATGTCCTTTCCCACAGGTCACTACTGAGCAGTGAAGAAGAGTCACCGTTTTCAGTGTTATTGATCAGATGCTTGTTTTTGTATGTTTTTTTTGGACCAGATTATATATGTGAAATGTATTCTTTATTTGTCAATGTATATTGAAGGTTTAAAAAAATGGTCCGAAAGATGCACTCTGTCCGAGCTCAGCAATGTAAGTGGTGAGTTTATGGACACCACATTTGTAGGCAGAATAATGAAAAAAAAAAAAAAGTGAAATGCCAGAAAACAGGAATGAGGTGGAAATGAGCAATGCTTTGGATCTGCATCAAAATGTTTTTCACATGATCAGTGGCTCGAGGCCCAGCTCTCTCCTTGCTTTGAGGAAATCTGTGAAGTTTTGTTTGTGGGTTATCCTCGTAACAGCTAACAGGAATTGAAAATGTGCAATTTTAATACATTTTCTCGTTTTACTGTTTTGTATATATTTCAAGATCCCAGTTTTCACTTCATTAACATCTTACCATGTTACCTTTTTTAGTTTTGTCTTTTTTTGTTGTTGTGAGATTTACTTTATTTGGGTGTTTTTACATTAACAGTAAATCTTTGTTTAGGTGATTTCCTCTGTTGTTTAGTAACAGTGTGCAGTGTACTGTAATGGCCACCCATCAAACATTTTAATTATTTGGTGTGTTTTTTTTCTTGACAGAAATAAAATGATTACTTGCTTGAACTGTACGCATGCACCCTCATTTGATATGAGTGCACATCCATATTGAAGCCCTGTTGTCACAGTTGAAGTTTTTGGCTGAATAAAGTCTTTTACAGAATTGCGTGTCTTTTTAAAAAATCTTGCAAAAATCCTTATATAGGGGAGGCTCGGTTGTTTGGCATAAAGCTTTTCTCTAGTTTGTTGAATGTCACTGAAACTAAATTTAACCTCACAACTATTGCTGTGGTGGACCTGCACTTGTCTTCAAGTAGAAAACACAAATGTACATTGAACTTTCATTTGTAGCTCAGACCTTGACCTTACATTTGCTGTTGTTTAGGATATTCTAATCTGAATTATGCCAGATAGATAATGAGTGTCAAAATAATAATCTCATATCTACTCTTTGAAAAGTAACTTCTTGTTTTGAGTCGGGTAAGACAGTTATTTTGAGAAAGGGTTTTTATTTTGAGATACAAAGTCATTATTTGAAATTCGTTGTTTTCAGTAATTATTTTAATATATGATGTCATTGTTTCCAGAAAGGATGCCATTACAAATAATTGTAAAACGACCCTTGTATCATAAGGCTACATTTCATTGTTTTGGCTTTGGTGGGCTTCCATCCATTCACAGTACAGACTGCTATAGGCCTATTTATAGGGTTGTGTCAGGGCTCTGGGTTGTGTGCATCTTCTTGAACGCATGCTGTAAAACTGTAACCCTAGCTACGGTTCACCATGGATAGGAGGGCCGTAAAGTAAACTGCAACGAAATACATTTCCGTTTAAGTTCTCTTAATATCCTAGAACAGTAGAATTGAGACAACACAGATATATTACTTACAAAATAAATACAAATTGAATATCAAATAATATAAAAAAAGTTTCTTTATTTAGTTAAGCGTCCCGACCAATCACAGGCCCCTCCCGTCAAAACACTTCCGGTTTGCTCTCCGACTTGCCTTTCCACCGGAGCGGCTGGTGTGAGCAGATACTAGAGGAGCGAACACCACGTATAAAACAGGCTAAAAAAGACATAACGGTACTAAAATAACAATGTATACCTAATTAGCTTACAGACTACTTGTGTTGACTGTAAAAGGCAGACATTAGTGTGTGTTCAGTCACATATTTTGGCTAACAGGTAGCTAGGAGCGGTTAACAGCTAGCTAACGTTAGCATGCTGTGTTTGAATGAGCTGCCTTAACACGTTTTCAGTGGAGCTAGTTCTACAGAATGGAGCTGCCAAGTGCCCAGAGCTGACTTTAAATAAGACTGGGGTGTTATTACAAAACAATCGTGGCTTTTTTTTGAATATTTTGACATGAGATCATCATGTCAAAATCATGTAACTTGTTGTAACTTTTGCAGATGCCCCCCAAAAAGCCAGAAGCAGCCAAACAGCCTCCAATTATCGGACGGTTCGGTACCTCTCTGAAAATTGGAATTGTGGGATTACCCAATGTTGGGTATGTACTAACATGTTATTATAATCAATGTGGATGTTAGCTAAGCGTGTGTGTGTTGTGAAACTGAATGTACAAAGGTTGCACTGCTTTTGACACCTGTCTGTCATTCTCAGGAAGTCCACCTTTTTCAACGTGCTGACCAAAAGTCTTGCTGCTGCAGAGAACTTCCCTTTCTGCACAATCGACCCAAATGAGAGCAGGGTGCCTGTTCCCGATGAGCGCTATGACTTCCTCTGCCAGTACCACAAACCACTTAGGTGTGTGTTCTGTCCTGACAGCTGGTTGAATTGTGTCAAGCATCCATGGATTTCTGTCTGACTGATGATCCCTCCTTGTCTCGCTGTTTTGTCTTTTTTAGCAAGGTTCCAGCTTTTCTCAACGTTACGGACATTGCTGGTCTGGTGAAGGGAGCTCACGAAGGACAGGGACTTGGAAACGCCTTCCTCTCCCACATCAGTGCCTGTGATGGCATCTTCCACATGACTCGTGAGTTTTCAATCCAGGTTTCCACCCTTCTTCGCTGATAGCCCTGTCAGATGAACTAAACCTGATGTTATTTAATCTTTTAACTATATCAAAGTTGATACTGCCCTAACTTTATTCGTGAAAATGAACTGACAATGTTTACATCAGTCAAATGTGCATTTGTAGTGCTCCTCACAGTTTCAGAAATTTGATTTTTTAACTGTTCACTCAATTCTTTTAGCTAACGGTGATGACTGAGCTCACTTGTTTTACTACTTGTATGCAGCTACTTGTTATGTTTCTCATTTGCAACACACTTGTTACAGCAGACTAAAAAAAAATGCTATTTGTAATTAACTTGTGATTTAATTATGATATGTCATTATTAGTTATTAGTTAGTTTAGATTCTCTATCATCATTCCCTCGCAACTGCAGAGGTACACCCTGCAGTAGAACTCCCCCTGGTTGGGAGTCAGTGGTCAATATGACTGCCTGCAGCTGCTGTGTAGTTTCAACAGAATAGAGTGGACAGGTGTTCGGAGGACAAGTTGAGATCTACTGCTACTCCTCTTAAAGGGGAACGAGACTCATTTTAGAAATGCACTAATGTTATGTCTGTGGTCAAGACAAGAATATATAGACAGTACCTGAATATATTTTCTGTTCTATAGCAGGGTATCTAACGTTATCACTGGGTATCAATTCAAACTATTGATTCCTATATAAAGAAATTAAAATAAATGATCCCAAACATTCTTTCATTGAACATTGAGCTGGAGTTAAAAGACAGATATAAATAACTAACTCTAAAAATCCCTGTTTCGTGGGCAGCTTGTCAATGCATTGATGATTGGAAAAAACAAAACATTGTGTATCCCTGTTTTAGAATATGTTATTTATCAATGGTCTGATGTGGCTTGACTAAGGTATTACATGGTGTGACAAAGTTGTGAAAATGTGTCAAATTCTGACTTCCTCTTTTAGGTGCGTTTGATGATGAGGATATTATCCACGTGGAAGGTAACGTTGACCCAGTGAGGGACATCGAGATCATCCACGAGGAGCTGCGACTAAAGGACGTGGAAATGATCGCTCCGGTTCTCGACAAGCTAGAGAAAACTGCTGTCAGAGGAAATGACAAAAAACTCAAACCTGAATATGTAAGTAGTGTTAGTGCTATTCTTCTGTTGTCCTGTCTGGATTTGTGTCACTATGCATCACTGGGGGATATAGAAGATGATATAATCTTCTGCTTCTCGCTTCAGGATATCATGTTGAAGGTGAAGAACTGGGTAGAGGAGGAAAAGAACCACATCAGGTTTTACCCCGAGTGGAACGAGAAGGAGGTAAGGATCTGTGTGTTTGTAGTATTCCTTAACAGTTTATTTGTTCTCTTTTTTTGTTGCGTCGCTATTCGTTCTTCTAACTCGATATTTCTGCACATTTGCAGATCAAGAGCATGCTCCACTAATATTCTTGGTATTATGTTATTTTTTAGAATTAGATCCCAGTAGTGGTTAAAATTCTTTAAAAAAATACATTCATATTTTCCAATATCGACAGCATTTTGGTTCATCCATTGTTGTCAACATTTAGCCTTCAGGGTTCTTACGGTCATTAAAAACCTGGAAAAGTCATGGAAATTCAAAAAGCTAATTCCAGGCCCTGGAAAAGTTATGGAAAACAATATTTTTCCCAAAGTTTTGGAAAAGTCATGGAAATGTAACTAAAGTTCCATTAAATATAATTTATATTTAATCTAATCGCTGAAATAGTAATACTATAATGATAATAAATACTGTATCGTATCGTAATGAAACGTAAAATGGCATTTAACTGTCGAGGTATTTTGCTTTTGAGAGATTTGAGTTGCTTTAGCGTGTAGAACAGGGGTGCCCAACAAGTCGATCACGAGATATCGTCCTATAACATAATCTTCCTGTGCCAGAATAATGCACTTGAACGCATCAAAGATTTGTGATTGGCCAGCCTCACCCGATGTGTCGGGGCGTGGCTGGTGGGCAGTGGGCACTAGTTCGCTGACGTTGTCCGTGTCAACAGGAGTGACAGTCCGCACACACACAAGACCGCAATTATGGCAGAAGCAAAAAAGCCCAAACTATATGATTTTCACTCCGAGTGGGAGGATGATTATTTTTGTATCTATTCCAATTCAAAGTCCATCTGTCTCATCTGCGATGCGAGCGTGGCTTTATCGAAGAAGGGTAATTTAGGAGCGGCATTTCAAAACAGTGCACAAACGCTACGAGTCGGAATTCCCTCCTAATTCTGCCCTACGCTCCCAAAAGGGGAGGGGCCTGAAAGGACAGCTGAATGCACAGCAGTCCATTTTCACCAGGCCCAACAACAGCAAGGCTCTACCAGAGCATCTTATCGTGTCAGTCACGTTCTTGCGAAACACATGAAGTCTTTCAAAGACGGCGAAGTTGTGAAAGAAGCATTCCTGGAGGCTGCCCACGCGCTTTATGGAGAGAGTAAAAATAACCGTAGCATTTCAACAGGTTGTTGATATAATAAAAACTCAAGTTAGATACCGTTATTAATCAGCTGTAAGTTTTAGTTTGTTGGAACTTATTCATTATAATTATTGTACAAAATAGTATAAGAATGCAAACTTAAATTGATTATAGTCTATTATCAATTCAGGTTAAGAAACCAGTGTTGCTTGCATCCTATTTTAAAGGCATTTCTTTTTATACTCTACTAAAATGCAACAAAAAAAGGGTTTGATTCTGTTGATTTTGTCTTTTTATTGCACTGTTGCAGCAGATTGTAGCTTCAGATCTGAGTTGTCTTATTAGTGAGCCGAATGTATACTTTTGTAGCAACACTATTTTTATATAATGGCAAAGAAAGGGTTCAGAGTCTTTTCTTTTTTGCCTGTGTCATATGTGGCAGCACTGTTCAATGTTTCTTGAAAACATTACCCACAGTAGTGTGACGTGTGAATAAACTCCAACTCTGTATCAACAACACTGTTGTGTAACTTCAGTTAAATACCTATATGTGTGTAGATTAGAAAGAGGTAAGATAAAGGATCTGCAGTATTTTATGAAGTATTAATCGTACAAAGGTCAGTTTTATACAAGTAGAAGTGTGTATTTACGTGGTAGTAGGTAGTAGACTGTCGTAGTAGGCTGTCAGTAATGGCTACGCCTCTCTATTTGGACTGGTAGATCTTGGCAGACTGGCAACTTTAAAAGTAGCTCTCGGTTAAAAAAAGGTTGGGCACCCCTGGTGTAGAAGCTAGTAAGCCTACTATTTGATTTGTTTTAGATAGGCGCAACATGTTTCAGACCTTATTTTCCTGTTCCATGTTAAAATAAACCATTTTCAGTGGTACCGCTGAGAGAGTAATTTTTTTGGTCATGGGAAATTAGGTAAAGGTCATGGAGAAGTCATTGAAAATCCTTTGTAAAAAAGTGTATGAACCCTGAGCCTTATAAAAACTACATTTTCTCTTCAGACAACACCGTTATCTCTCCTAAGTGTCACCTGAGAAAATAGATAAACTACGTTTTTGAGAACCAAACTTTTTCATGATTTGTGCCCTTTTTTATTTCTCTCCACAGATTGATGTGTTGAACAAATATCTGTTCCTGACATCCAAGCCCATGATCTACCTGGTTAACCTCTCAGAGAAGGATTACATCAGAAAGAAGAACAAGTGGTAGGTTTGCTTGCACTTACCCAGTGTGATTATCCCATACACTGTTTTAGTATTCAGCTATTGTTGAACATTCAGAATAAAACCTCACCCTGCCGTCTTTTTTTTCTCAGGCTGGTGAAAATCAAGGAGTGGGTAGACGCTCATGACCCCGGCGCGTTGGTCATCCCTGTGAGTGGAGCTCTGGAGTGTAAACTGCAGGATATGGAGTCTGACGAGGAGAGGAACAAGTACTGCGAGGAAATGAAGACGCAGAGGTGAGACAGGAACTCAGTGTAGCAACAATATCATAAATATAGTTTTTTTTTAAAAATTGGTTTAACTGCCACTAATGTGTGGTCATTAATATAAATTACTATCATTATTAATCTGTTATTTTATAAAATGGCAGAATGGTAAAAAAATCCACCAATGTATTCTAAATGTCACTAAATAATGTATCTGCAATAGAAAAATCTCACACCTTTTTGTCCTTATGTTTAAAGTGTCAATATGACTATTTAGCAAAAGGTAAACTGCTTCATCATTGCTCCTCTGTGCCTCTAGTGTCATGACTAAAATAATCAAGGCGGGCTACGCAGCGCTGCAGCTGGAGTACTTCTTCACAGGGGGACCAGATGAGGTGCGAGCGTGGACCATCAGGGTACGTGCTGCCATATAAAAGAATGTGTCTTTAAAGTTCGTCATTTTAATGTGACCTCCAAATGAAATGTTTATTCCGAAGTCCCCTTTGAAAGGGTCATTTATTTACATTTGATTTCTTTTAAGCAGAATAAATATTCTGGATTTTGTCCAAAAAAATCACTATACTATATATTTTGGTCTTTAGTGGCCACCTTCAAAGGCTCCAGTGATATTTTCTCTTTTGTCGCCTTCCTATCATGTATATAGACATATCTGTCTCCAATGTTTGATAAGTTCTTCGAGGTAGCGGCATCTTGTTATATTTTCTGTTATGTTTTTTAAATGTTCTTTTGTGTTTTGCTCCAACAGAAAGGGACCAAGGCTCCTCAAGCTGCCGGAAAGATCCACACTGACTTTGAGAAAGGCTTCATCATGGCGGAGGTGATGAAGTTCATTGACTTCAAAGAGGAAGGCAGTGAAGTTGCAGCTAAGGTGTGTGTGTTTTCAAAAGGATGTGCCTGAACTCACGCACTGTTGGAGTTCTGCCAATATCAGCATTGACTCTCCGAGGAAACACCCTTGACTATAATTCAAATGTGTCCTCTTTTTCACAGTCTGCTGGAAAATACCGGCAACTGGGCAGGACCTACACGGTGGAGGACGGCGACATTATCTTCTTCAAATTCAACACACCCAGTGTCCCTAAGAAGAAACCATGAGCAGACACAAACACCAGAGGGAGAGCTCAGAGCACGGTTCAGTCTGACCCCAAAAAGCCACGCTGTCTGATGGGTTTCATTCTTTACTTGAATTCAGAGGATCAACTCAGGACCTCCAATCATTTGTAGTAATATTTGGAGAACATTTTCAAACTACGATGATTTATAATTGAACTAAAAAATACAGAATTCAATGCTTTTACTTTTGGATAATTTAAGCCACACTTCTCAAAGACTCTTATTTTGAAATGTATCTTTAAGAACACATTTGATTCATTAGATCAATAACAGCATGTCCTACTGTTATTACCGTCATAATATACATACTGATTAATTGGCAAAAACTCACATCATAACCATACTCATGATAAACACTTTTTTACAAACATGTGCTTTATCTATAAAGCACACATGAAGCTTCTTAATTTTTAAAATAAATGTTTAAACTGTGCACTGATAAGGATAATGTACAACACGTGTTGTTAGCCAAAGGTACCTATTCTGGATTAAGTAAAGGCCATCAGGAATGAGTTTTGGAAATGTTTCCCTAGAATTTAAGAGACATTAATTATTTCCTCAGTTGCTTATGCTTTCACAATAAAGTCATAATTATGCTTAGATGATTATCTCAATAGGCTGAAATATACACGGCGTGTAATGCTTTTGACCGGTGCTTTGACTATAACAGAGAATGAAAGCCATCATCCAGTGTTGCTCTTCAGGACAGTACTGTATTGTATTCTGAGGGGAGTAGTATTGTTATTTTGGAAAAAGCAAAGCAGGCATCCCTGACAGAGTGGGATGGGACACCTGAATGGAGACTGATGTTATACTCACTGCTTTTATTATTGACTTTGGTTTGGGGTGGTTCAAAAAAAACTAAAAGCTTATGTACTCCACGCTGTGTTAAAGCTTTAATGTAAATCAGCTACAAGTTTGCTTTGTGGATCACCTGGACTTTACAGCTTCATAATGCCTCTTTTGTCAATTCACTGCCTCCTCAGTGTGGATGTCTTTATTTTCAAGAGCACCATACCATTATAAACATCTTGTGGATGATAAAAAATGATATGAACATGAGGAAGCCAGGATGAAATAAATCCCATCTTCATCAAAATGCATGTGTCAATAAAAAGGAGACAAACCTGCCATTGCGTTGTGAATTTCAGTTTTTGTCCTGATGTTAGACTCAAGGTACAACAAAAGGGAATGGACCATAGCTACAAACATGTCATGCCAGCTAAAGGCTAAAATGTGGCAATTGAAAAATGTACAGCCATGTTTACGGGGTTCTCTGACCTCTCACCTCAATATATCTGAATGAAAATGGATTGGGTGGGAAATAAATGACCCAAAAACTATGTTGTATGAATTACTACTATGCTAACTTGCCCATAGTGCCTCACTGAAAATGATGCTTACAAAAAGTAGATGTCATGATTTTCAATAGCTTCAATGTCACTCACTCCCACTGCAGTGTTTTTTATTTAAAACTCTTGGATGTGTTCAATGGTTTCCATGTCATGTGTCCCGTTCACTGCATTAAGGAAGCATTGTTTTACTACACTGGATACGTAGGACACATCTTGTGACTTACACATTTCACACTCTAGTTCAAGTTGCATTTTGACTTTTGGTTTCTGTTACCTCTGTGTACCAACAAACACCAATTCACCCTTATGGTCAAAATATGTCCTTAATCAAAATAGTATCGTTCATGTTGTTTAATTTGCATATTTGTTTTTCCCGTTTCATGTATCACTCCATCACTTGCATACTCTGCTTCTTTGACTACTGAGATGCTGTAACAACAACGTTGTTATGTGAATATTGGCCCAAAGTGATCTGTGATTATGTGCGACAGCTCAGTATAATATATATTTTACAATTTCATCGTAGCTCACTGTGTATAATAATGAAGGGAATGGCTAAGAAATACTACAAATAGCTTTGTGAGAATGTAAATGTTCATTTGGATAATAATTTGAACACGAACTCGACTTTTGTAAGCAGCTACGCGTTTTCTTAAGTCTGTAATAACGTTTTAAAGAACTTCCTTGTGGTAGTAATGGACACCAACTGGATCTACAGTAAACATAAAACTTGAGAAACTAACTCGGGACTCGTCTTTCGCATGTTTATGTGTTTTGACGAAGAGAGCGCGCACTGAATTAAAACAACGCCGGCGGTTTAAAATATATAACATATTTAAACATTAAAAAGGAAAATAAATTGTTTTATTTCGAATTAAACGGCGCATTTTAAACAGGATCTCTGTTGGGAATTCTTCAACTGCATTCCATCTCTTCTCGGCTCAACAACAAACAGGAAACAGACGTACTACGAAAAACCGATTGACATCCCTCTTACGCAATGGCGTTCGCCAAACCTCTTGCTCAGCCAATCACATAAGAGAAGAAGGGCGGGACGTCCTGTAATGTGATGCAAATTCGACGGTCAAGCCTGTTAGTCCCACCTTTTTGTGTTTCCCGCACCGTCAATCAAAATAGAAAAAAATCGACCCGAATTCACCGATCAACACTAGCCCGCCTTTGATAAAATAATCATGTTTGGAGTTTAGTTTTCAGATAATCCTCCCGGTTACTACCACTCACGCTATGCCTGGTACGTAAACCATTAGCGCAGCGAAGCGTGCAACTAATCGGTGAGTTTGTGCAACAGCGAAGCAAGCTGCGTCTTTCTATCTTTTGCTCTGCTGCTAACAAGCTAGATATGGTTAGCTAACCGAGCTAGCTGGCTAGCCACGGAGTTGACAAAGTAAACAGTCAATCTAGGCCGATATCGCCACACAATCTTGGTTGCAAAGTTGCATTTCGCACTCAGCTCCTTTTGGACTGGAGAGTGGGGATGTTTTGCGGGCTTTTCTGGCAGGCAGGAGTTGAAGATTACAGAGTTTTGCTGAGTTTCCCCCTCTCTCTCTGCTAGCGCCAGAGCAGCCTCTGAAACAAGGAGAAATGGCGTCCGCGGACGTGGACAGCAGTCAAAGCGAGTTTCTGCAGCCCGGCGGCGCCACGGAAACACAGGTATCCGACATTTTCTAGCCCGTCTTTCTCGCTCGCTTTCGATTGCTGGTTGTGTTTTTGTGAGCATGAAGTTCACACGTTTTACAATTTTGATGGCATGGGGTGAAAGCCGTACACTTCCTGTGTTCCCCTCAATAACGGCCACCCACTTTACCCCTGTAAAACCCGCCCATAGTGGGTAGGACACTGGAGTCAGTCACTTGGACTCGTTGGAAGATAGCCGGTGTACCTTTGGCTCTGAAGATGCTTGGGTGTTTTAATATTGCAGGGATATCGTCCTTAATCAAAACTGTAGCGTTCAATTGTGCTGTAACAGCCACCCATCCCCCACTCTCTGCTCTCGACCATTTCTGAGCCTGTTATCTTCACTCTGTGTTGCTTGTGGCTGTTGCATCGTTTGCATCAGCACAAATCCTACATGATCCCCCCCGCCTTATGATTTACTGTCTTTTGGTGTAGCAGCACAATCTCTGAATCTATAACTGATCTCAGGACAAAAACCAGACTGGTTCTGTGTTCCTGTGATCTAATCAAAAGCTCAGATGAGTCCTCTTGTTGAAGTGTGATCTGTCTTTGTTAATCTTGAGTGTTGATTTCAATCCCAGACGACAGATATGTCAGCCATTCAGCTGACGGGCTCAGACCGATGGGAAGTGTTAACTCCGGTCTCATCTGGGAAGGAAGACCAGGGAATCCTTCACATTCAAAACTCGGGAATTGTCACGTCCAATGGACAGTATGTACTTCCTCTTGGGAGTCTGCAAAACCAGCCCATTTATGTTACAGCATCTGGGAATGATGGTTCAGCCAATGGAGTGTCAGGCATCCAGTATCAGGTAAAAAAACTTTTTTTTTTAAAACACAACAAAGATACAGTCTGTTCAGGCGATGATCTTGTTTTAAACCACCGCTCCTTCTTCCAGGTAATCCCCCAAATCCAAAATGCAGATGGGACACTGTCAGGATTCACACATGGATTGGATGATGGCACGGGGCAGATCCAGCTCATCCACGATGGCGGTCAAGGCAGCATTGGGATCAGCTGTGCCACGACGACCTCTGACCTCTTGACGCAGGCCGGGCAGGTCCAGTCCATCCAAGGGGTCTCACTAGGGGGGTCCACGTACACCGGCTCCATGGGGCTGCCGGGCAACATAACGTTCGTCCCCATAAACAGTGTGGACCTGGAGTCTCTAGGACTGACCGGAGCACATACGGTCCCCATCGCAACTGGGGTAACGGCTGAAGGTCAGCTGATCATGGGCGGCCAGACGCTGGACAATCATGGTCAGGACGTTAAGCAGTCGATGGTGACTGTGAGCGGCGACCACCACCAACTCTACGTGCCAACCACCACCTCCTCCAACACCTCCCATCTCCCGGAGACCATCGACGGCACCGGGGTCCTGACCCAAGCCACCGCCGTATCTGCAGGCGTCTCCGACCCATCACAGGAGAACTACAACTCCCAGAACCACATGCAGCAAATCCAGGTCAGAGTGTGACTTTAACTTATCATGTGTTCATGTGTCAGGAAGGCCCCGTGACAAATCTGATTGGTATGCAGTCATTTTTTTGGTTTAGATAGTTCCCAGTTTAAATCAATCTTAACATAATTTTTTTTGGCTATTTGGAGTTTAAAAAATAAATACAGTAGTTTATTGAAAAAAGTGGGTTTATTTTTTGTATAACTTTTTTGTTTTTGTTTCAGACAATAATACAGTACAATATATCTTCCAGTCACATTCACATTTTCAGTTTTTCCAGCTGTATCAATACAGTGTCATTTTTGTCATGGTAACAGGAGTAGGGTTGCAAAATTCCGGGAATTTTCATAGATGGAAACTTTCCATGGGAATTAATGGGAATAAACTGGGAATTTTCTAATTTGAAGGTTGGCTCTTCATAGGGAACTTAAATATAGTTGGGGAAAGTATATTTTAGCATAATTTTGACTAAAACAAACAGATGCCATTCAAGTACACTTGAATATCCATGCCATTCCTCAATCACATGTACATAGCACACAGCACACTGCTTACTGCATGGCTATTGAGACCACAGCCCCTACAGGCATGTGATTCCTCCATCACATGCACAGATGATTTCTAGAAGACTGCACCACACTTTTTATGTTTTTTTAATTGTATCATTTTGCATGGATGTTTTCTTATGGCAAAACTAAATGTTTATATTTATGCTTGGATATTATACAATTCGATTACGTTACCCTCTATTCCCAGTTAGTTCCCATTATTCCCATGGAAAGTTTCCAATATGGAATATGTGACCTGCTCTATCGAAATCAGTCGCATTGACCCGAAGACACATTTTGAGTTATATACACTGCTGGAAAGAGGATATTCCTAGCTTTCTAATGATATCAGGATTGTTGTTGTACTCCAAATATTAAGCAAAATATGTCACATTATATGATGACTGTCACCGAGTCATCATTTTGAGAAAAGGGCCTTCAAAGTTTTCTCTTCTCTGGAATCCATCGATCTGATTTATTATTAGCGGAGTAAATGATCAAAATACTACGGAGGGAAGATATTTTCGTTTGGATTACTGGTCTGGGGGAAGCTTGCGAGTGTGTGTGTGTATTGTGTTTGTGTGTGTGTATTGTGTTTGTTCCCCGGGGAAAACCGTCACGAGAAACACCGGCTGTTGTTATGCCTGCTGTGACGTCAAGTTACTCCGTTCTCCGCTTGTAATTATGCCGTCACAACAGCGTTTCCGCTAGACCAGGGCTGAGAGGGCGCCCACTCCGAGAGCCGGGGGGGGGGTGCTTGAATTTTGACTTAAGCCGTCCCTTATAGATACTGTCTTTTTACGTTAGTGAGCCGGATCATTTGCCTCGGCTCTCTTAAAGCGTCGGCTGTTACGGCTCCCAAACGGCTCTTCGTGTTACCACAGTTTGCCACGGAGCCTCAGTTTCGCTGCTGCGAGGCTCTGGTGGTCGCAGCTCACTTGCGTGCTCCACTAACACCCCCCCGCTCATCGCGTCCAAATCACGCACGTTCCGTGTTGACCGCCGATGTCGGGGAAACGATCTTCAATACTCCGAAAATAATCCCACCAGACTCCTTTGCCCCTCCAACAAAGGGATGTCCTTGCCCTTTTTCCTTTTCGTCATTTCAAGCGATAGAAACTCTCGATCTTCTCTCGAATTATTAATATTTTTGAACGCCCTCGGCTCGAGTTCAGGCCGTCCCGTGCTGAATAAGGGCGTCAAATGACTGCAAGACTCCCCCCTGGCATGTAGACATTTCAAACCAAAACACTCCTTATGTGGAGGACATTTAAGTAGAAATTGATTGATTTGGTGGATCTCCAATTTGAGTATCGCTGCTTTAAGGCCACGATACAGCTTACTGTATATTCAACAGAATATAATACTGTTACTGGCCAGGAATCTTTTTAGTCAAGCTAAGCCGCCTTCTTCTACGAATGGTTTGTTTTATTTGTTGCCCTTGCACATGTTTTTATACTGCATAATTACATTTGTACAGACTGTACTTCTTTGATCAGTTGCCGCTTGTGAAAGCAATGCTGTTGTGAAAGTGTTCGTAGCTTCCCTCCCACGGTGTCAACAACCACAGATGAATTCTCAGCTTGTTTGAAAAACTGTAGCTTGCCATTTATTAAAAATGTCAGGGATAAAAAAGCATTGTACTGTTGAACCAGGACTTGGCAGATAGAAACATGACATTAGTGCTGCTTTTTCATCCTTTGTGTGTATTTGTTCTCATGATTCTGCAGGTCTCATCGTCTCACGCCACCACTATGTCGCAGCCCATCCTGCACCTGTCTGGGGACGGGCAGGGGGCTCAGGGTCAGGACCTGAATGCAGGAGGACAGACTCTGCAGAGCGTGCAGCTGGTGAACCCCGGGACCTTCCTCATCCAGGCCCAGACCGTCTCCGCCACCGGGCAGATCCAGTGGCAGACCTTCCAGGTGACCAACAGGAGTTTCTACTTGTTCTTAAAGCAAGACTGTCACAATATTCGATTTTCACTACATGATTTAATAGCAAAATAATTCATGAAAAACCCATATGTCGCAAACTATGGAAAACATATTGTTATCGGTTAAATTCAACTTGTGTTAATTGTGAATTAAACTCATGATGCAAGGGAAGGAAGCAGAGAAAGGGTCTGGAATCGAAGCTGAGCTTAACAGTACTTGTATGCTACTGTTTTAATCTTTTCACTTTCTAAGGGCTGTTTTTATATGTTTTTGAATATCATTTTATAATGTGTTTCTTTTGCACCATGTCTTATGCTTTAAATGTTTTTTGTAAATCACTTTCTTTATTGTTAAAATGTGCAATATATATGTTTTTACCTTGCCTTTTTAAAATATAAAACTTCCCACTAATTGAGAGAAAATGCAACGACATGAAGTAAAAAAACAAACAAGTACTCAAGGCCCCACGCAAAATGATTAACAAACTTTAAATATTTCCTTTATTTTAATATAATGGCTATTGTCAATACCAAACCTTCTATTTATAAAGCAACACAATTAACTATTCATTTTTTCCTAGGGATGCTCCGATCGATCGGTGCTCTCTATAAATGCCGATCGCGAGAGCCGATCGCATGACGTAAAATACATGACACTTTTCTCTGTGCGCGGCAAAACAAGCTCGCCAAAATGGCTTCACCGGTCTGGCAGTATTTCAAGGTGTCCGGAAAAGACAGTAAAATAGCGGAATGCAACGTGTGTGAAGCAGAAATCCTGCAGCTCCACCCGCTGTGACGGACCGGTGAGCGGAGCAAAACACACAAGAGTTAGACCTACTTAGCTATTTGATCTACCTCTGGAACTAGCTAAACTAGTTATTATAAATATATTTATTCTTCACTGTCGGGTCACTCATTACTGGATCAGTGAGCTGCATGAGATACTGACAGGCTGTTAGGAGAGAGGAAAAGAGAGCGCTTCCGCTCATTTCTCCCGTGTTATTATCCAAAGTGAATGTAAACTTGAATAATGTACATCATTTGAATGTAATAATTAAGTTGATTGTTGTTTGTGGAAGCTCCAGTGAATGAGCTCCATTAACTGAGTTTAAACATCACTTTAAATGGAAGATTTAAAGTGATGTTTAAATCTTCCATTTAGGCCCCGCCCACTTGATCGGATCGGCGATCGGTATCGGCCGATACTGATTCCGGCGATCGGAGCATCCCTAATTTTCCCCCTGGACTCACTTAAAGGTGGGGTAGGTAATTTGAGAAACCAGCTCGAGTGCGCTAGAATTTGAAAATACACAGCCGGAAGAAATCTGCTACTTCCTCACAGAGCCCCTCCTCCAGCACACACGAACGCGCACATGACCAATAGAGAACCGCAGAGACGCGTCCTGAAACCCGGAAGTAAGTTAGTATTTTTACCACGTCCGGTTCCTTTGACAAAAAGCAATGCAATTTCTCCATAGGGTTTTGGAAAATAGCTCCAAATAAGGTCTGTGTTTGACACAAAGTGAAGAGACGGATCACGTTTTGTTCTACGACATTAAATACATCAGCAGCTGGTGATTTTTGAAGAGTTTACGTGTCTGAAAAACGATGGTTGTTAACAAGTGGCTGAATAGGAATACAGAAGTTGTCCAGGCCGTTGTACGTCATTACACCGAACACATAAAACACTCCCGCTAAGTTTGTTTGCCCTGTTCTGCTTGAAAGCAAGTACCTGCCTCCTGCAAACTGTTCAAACAAACGCTTGAACTTGAACCATTTACAATCTGTATGTTTGAATATGGATCTTAAGTTGGCGTGACGTTGAAGCAGCGACCCTGCTGTACTTAGTTTATAGCATAACGTTAGCATTTTGCTTCTGGCGACTAGATTTATGATTAGAAAATTATAAAAGTAGGATAGACATGTGGAGATTATCCGGCTGAACAAAACGTGATCCGTCTCTTAAATGTGTTTCAACCACAGACCTTATTTCAAGCTATTTTCCAAAATCCTATGGAGAAATTACATTGCGTTTTTGACGAAGGAACCGGAAGGAGTTTACTTCTGGGTTTTAGGACGCGGCACTCTATGAGGGCACGAGATAAGTTTGTGCACAGATGTAAGGCTGACAGGCAGGTAGGTCGTGCTTTTTACAGTACTACGGCTTCCACAGATGACATTTTTTGTATGGATTTTTTGTCAAAGCACTTAAGATATTCATTCCTATCGGGATGTTAAGAGCATTCCATAGAATATAACAAAAAGTGTACCTCGAGCCGGTTTCTCAAACTTACCTACCCCACCCTTTAAATGATCAAAAGTTGTGTTGTTACTGTGAACATGTCAGATCACTAACCTGCCCCTCTCCTCTCTCAGGTTCAGGGGGTGCAGTCTCTCCAGGGCCTCCAGCTGCCCCAGGCTCAGGCCCAGCAGCTGACCCTGGCCCCGGTCCACAACCTCTCTCTGGGCCAGGGGGGCCAGGTCAGCCTGCCCAACCTGCAGACCGTCACAGTGAACTCCATCACACAGAGCGGAGTTCAGTACTCACAGGGGGAGGACAACAGTCCAGCTGGTACGGCACACCCACACATCATCAACAAACTCACACATAATTAGGAAAATCCGAATGCAAAACTCTTAGTGTTGGTTGAGCATATTTCAGACTAGTGGAACATCCAAAATACACATCGGAGTGCTTATTTGACTACACTTGTCTATTTGCATCTGTAGATTTGCATATTTAAAAATGCAACTTGTAATACGTAACAAACGTCTGAATGTTTGTTAGAAGCTGGGAAACGTTCATGTTTATCTATCTACCTATTGACCTATAGTGTCTCCCCCTAAATCACACTAAGAGACCCTTAGTCTACACGTTGTCTATTCACCACTGTTGATTTCCCTACATTCACTAGATAATGCCTCATCTGCATGTTGCACCGTAGAACAGATGGTTCTCACTGGATCCCCATCCACTGTTCCACAGTGGGAGGCTCCACCCTGCATCATTTCCTAGTTATAGCTTTCTTGCCAGCTATCAACAGTATTTGTACAAGATATTATGTATGTAGTGAAGATTTTCCTCTGTAGAATTCCCCAGATAGAGGGCCGTGTAGTCCAAAGGACTCATATCTCAGTATCTTTTGCAAAACCTTGTGTACCCATTCCCAGAACTGAAGTATTTGTTGGCATTAGAACAGATGTTTTAATGTCAGTAATCATCCTGGAGGTTTCATTAGGTTATCTTTTGATTCTAAAACCTTTCCCTTTGGTTCAGGTATCCACATCAAGGAGGAGCCGGACTCTGAGGAGTGGCAGCTGAGCGGAGACTCCACGCTGAACCCGAGCGATCTGAACAACCTGCGCGCTCAGCTGGGGGACGAGGACATGGGGGGGGACGGGGGGGAGGGCAAGAGGCTCCGCAGAGTGGCCTGCACCTGCCCCAACTGCAAGGAGTCCGGGGGAAGGTGTGAGAAAACACACACACACACACACACACACACACACACACACACACACACACACACACACACACACACACACACACACACACACACACAGACAGACATTACAGATACCAGGAGGAGTAGGCGTTGAGCTCATCTTTGTTCATAAGAAAAAAACAATAAAGTCAGGAGAAACTAAATGACGCCCTTAAAGTTGATTAAACACCATAATCAAAGTAATAAAATCACAACAACCCTTTATGCAGGTTTATTCAGTGACAGACAATTTTGATACAACAATAAAAACGTATTTCGAGGCGCCTGTCAGTGATGCACACACGTGGTTCATTGCAGAGGCTCTGTAAGTGATGTAAATCCATATTTGCTTATGAAACAAATTCATGAAAATTGTTTGGACAGGGCTCGACATTATAAATGACCCGGAAGCACTATTTATTCAAATGTTGTAGTACAAGTAGTGAAGTAGTTTGTGCATAAATTACTATTGCAACAAATGTGTTCATTTTCTTCATTATTACTCCTTTTTTTTGGACGAATGCTCCGGGCCAGTGGTTACTATGGTGCGGCCGGTGATAATGAAAACGTTCCCCTTAATGTCTACCCCTGTTTGCGTAATGCTTAGTGAGCACAGTGATGTAGGATTAGCATTATTTGATTATACAGCTTTTTCTTTTTTGTTTCTTTTAATCCTTTTTTAAGTAAGAAAGTAAAAACACATTTTACATTTTTTTAAATAGTTGCTGAAAACACGTGACTGTAGAATATATAGTGCTGAATTGTGGAGGTTTTTTTTGGCATTTCCATGTTCAGGTTTTTTTGGGCAGGTCTTACATCAAGACTTGTTGATGCACTGAAGCCCCTCTTAACATAACCCCTCCCCTAACTCTATAAAGACAGGAGGTCAGAGCTTCAATGGTTCTCTCACTCAATCGCGAGTTGCGACACTTACTTACCGAAACCAGTGATGTATCGGCCATCTGGAATACCGGGACAAATCCAGTTGTGTCCCTGCATTGGTTGCCTGTTAAAAAGACTCAAGTTTCAGAGTAGAGGACACCGTTTTTCTTTCGATTTTGAAAACTAATTTTATACACATGTCCATATTTTATTGATTTGATCTTGGCGGGGTGTTTTAAAACACATTATTCTGTGGTGTGACGTCCAGAACAAATGTATTTCTGATTTACACTAGTGTTGTCACGATACCAACATTTTGGTTTCGATACCGATACCAAGTCAAGAATTGCGATTCCGATTATTTTTCGACAGTCTTAAATGTAATTATTGTGCTTTATTTCACACCAGAACCATAACACAAACTTTAAACAATGAGAACAATAAACAAAATAAATGACAAGAATTCGTATTAAATAAAATTAAGCATCAACAACTTTTTTGTTTTATAAAATATAATTTTTTTTATATTTTATTAACATGTAATAGTACAGTAATATAAATAATTATTGACAAAATGTATATTGCAGATGTTCAGGTTTTTTTGGGCAGGTCTTACATCAAGACTTGTTGATGCACTGAAGCCCCTCTTAACATAACCCCTCCCCTAACTCTATAAAGACAGGAGGTCAGAGCTTCAATGGTTCTCTCACTCAATCGCGAGTTGCGACACTTACTTACCGAAACCAGTGATGTATCGGCCATCTGGAATACCGGGACAAATCCAGTTGTGTCCCTGCATTGGTTGCCTGTTAAAAAGACTCAAGTTTCAGAGTAGAGGACACCGTTTTTCTTTCGATTTTGAAAACTAATTTTATACACATGTCCATATTTTATTGATTTGATCTTGGCGGGGTGTTTTAAAACACATTATTCTGTGGTGTGACGTCCAGAACAAATGTATTTCTGATTTACACTAGTGTTGTCACGATACCAACATTTTGGTTTCGATACCGATACCAAGTCAAGAATTGCGATTCCGATTATTTTTCGACAGTCTTAAATGTAATTATTGTGCTTTATTTCACACCAGAACCATAACACAAACTTTAAACAATGAGAACAATAAACAAAATAAATGACAAGAATTCGTATTAAATAAAATTAAGCATCAACAACTTTTTTGTTTTATAAAATATAATTTTTTTTATATTTTATTAACATGTAATAGTACAGTAATATAAATAATTATTGACAAAATGTATATTGCAGATGTTAGCCACATTGGTAAGTTAGCTAAAAAGATAGCCATATTAGACAGTTATCATTGCCATTAATTGCCTCGTCAAACTACGAAAACGTTCGTTTGTCACAAAATAAATTACACTTGTTTGACTTAGATTTGAGGGCATGGGCTTGAGCGTGATGTAACTATGTTATCTATCACATTCGCTAACCTGTCTGTCTTTAAATTCTTTAAACAGCTCTGGTGCCGGTCGGCGGGTGCTTAGCCAAGTCTGATGAGTTGGCTCCCTTGGTTTGCAGGGATCTAAATCATTTCTCACAGACAGGCCTCGTGGTGTCCGTAGGCTTGCCCTCACTGTCAGAGATATCGCTCAAATACTTCCAAATTTAGCTTCTGGCATCTTTTTTGTCAACAAGCCGAGGCGCAGCGGCAGCTGCACTCCCACTTGCAGCCATGCTTCTCGTTTTCTCACATGCTCTGGCAGCTAGAGCGTGGCCGAGTGCACGAGAGAGGGGAGGGACTTAGAACTTGCTTGAGAGGGGCGGGACTTAGAGCGTGCTTGAGAGGGGCGGGACTTAGAGCGTGCTTGAGAGGGGCGGGACTGCAGGCACGGCTGCAGTGCAGGGAATGGAAGCAGAGCGCTGAACACACACGGCTCTTATTAAAACAGAGCTTTCTCACCGGAGTACTTTTCCCCGTCATTCTTAAAGTACCGATACTAATGAAATGGAGGAATCGTACCGTTTTTAACGGCAGGGTATCGCGGTATCTTTCAAGTATCGGTACACCGTGTAATACTAATTTACACAACTTTCAGCTCTTTGTTAAATTGCGTATTCCCAGCCTAGGATTACTTGTCCCCCACAGTCTGTGTGTTTTCTAACCATTACACATCCTTCCTGCCTTTCACAGAGGGTCGGGCATGGGGAAGAAGAAGCAGCATATCTGCCACATCGTGGGCTGCGGGAAGGTTTACGGGAAGACGTCTCATCTCCGAGCTCACCTGCGCTGGCACAGCGGAGAGAGACCCTTCGTCTGCAACTGGATGTTCTGTGGGAAGAGGTTCACCCGGAGCGACGAGCTGCAGAGACACCGGAGGACACACACAGGTGAGAGGACATGCTTTTCATATCAAATCACAACACAGTTTTATGTTTGAAGCTCATTGTAAATGAGATGACATGCATGGTCCCTCCAGTGTCATACCAGCATGCAAGACCTCAGTTGACCCCTAAGGTGTTTTTTCTCAAATGTGTTCTTAAGATGTTTCCTCAACTGAAGTAATAAAGCTGTGTGAGCATGTTGTATTAAACACTACTGAGGTTGGGTGAGTGCTTAGCAAATGATCTCATGTTCACAAAGGTTAGTGTACAGCTGGTTGGTGGAGAGGCAGATGGAGTTTAACTCAGACCAACATGTGTGTAGTTTGTTTGCTGGTGAATAAATGTTACAACTCCTAATGTAACTAAAGGATTCAGGCTAGCCCAAAGCTAGCAGCAGCAACAACAAAGGCTCAAGCTTAAGGTGGGCTGAGATTTAAGGTGGAATAGCTATTCTCATGGGACAAGCTGCCACTCTGCAGCATCAGCCTGTTATCTCTGCTATAAAGTTGGTCAGTATAACATGAAGGTCTATTGGATATTGACTAGCTTTTGGTGCCGGCCTTAAATGGCCTGGTCTAATAGCACTTGGTAATCCTGTTTATCAGTTAGGGTTAAAAGATGTGTGGCAACCAGTAAATTAGGGCTGGGTAATGTATGGATATTACATCCAGTGTTTCCCACAGATCTGAAATATACTTGTGGTGGTAGCCGATAACGGGGGGGGGGGGGTGCGCTAGTGGAGCACGCTCATGAACTGTTCGCCAGAGCCTCGCAGCGGAGTTACTGCGGAGCGCATAAAGCAGATCCTTCACGCGATAGCGGAGTGAACAGGTACAGGAGGGGCAGATAATCGATCGCAGATGGCGTCGTGTTCGCGGACGGATCAAAAAAGATTTGCGAAATATACTTTGGCGGACGTTAATATACCTGGGCGCCCAAGTAAAGTCTATGCGTGGGAAACACGGACATCAGTATTGTGATATAAAGCTATATCATGGTTTGTTTGCATTAACGTTATATCGTCTTATTGGACGTATTGTTGTCCTTTCCTGGTTTTAAAGGCTGCATTATTTTACAGTAAATCTCATCTTCTCAACCAGATTATTGTAGCTGCTCAATATAGTTTTTATCAGTGGCGAACCGTATCTATCACAACTGGACCTTCTGTAGACACACACACACCCCCCGCCGCCGCCTGAACAACAATTCCGCAACTACTTCATCTCCACCTGTTGCACTTGTCATTTCAACGTTAAAAACAATAAAACGGCATGGATTTCTTTGTCTCTGTCTCGAGCCAGTTAACTAGCGGGCTTTCTAGAACACCCTGGAACCGAGGGGAACTCTGGAAGAACACACCCATTAGCTACAAATCAATATATGATTGGTTGATCAAACTGTCAGTCCAAACGTACGCTCTCATTCAGTGCAAAGGCCAGGGCATTCGATCAAGGATGTAGAATACCTTGGTTGAAGGATATTCTACCCAGAGACCCAGAACAAGATCTGATTGGTTGCTTTCTTTTCTAACACAAAACTACTGAAATGCGTAGTGCATGGTCCGAGAAGGACAAACAAATCAACGTAACACTGTAATATTACTATAATATTTAAGCTCGGTTGGATGCTAGTCAATCGGAAGCTATTGGTACCTGTTTATGTGGATAATTATGTAAATGATGCTGTATGATGTCCTTTTGTTGTTCTATTTATGTTTCATGTGGAACTACTTGAGCAGGTCTCCCTTGAAAAAGAGATCAATGATCTCAATGGGATTTATCTGTATAAATAAAGGTTTGAAATGAAATGATTACAGATCAACAACACGGATACAATTCTCATTTATTCATTTTATATACATTTTATTTATATAATTAAATCGATTTATCTGAGTGTTTCAGGGTATTCTCTGATGAATACCTTGAAGGCCCTGACGGTTCGCCACTGTTTTTTATTAATTCTATCTAACTCACTGATGACCATTCATTCATGTTTTCATTGTGGTTGTGAAAGCTTAACTCGTATAGACTTTGAGGTCTTTGGTCCAAAGCAGAGATGGGTTAGGCACTGGGATCTTTTACTAGTAAACTAAGTAATACTGCACTGTGGAAATACTCTGTTAGAAGTAAATGTCCCACATTCTCAATTGCACTAAAGTATTGGCATTCAAATATACTTTGAGTACCAACATTAAAAGTACTAATTATGCAGTATGGCCCATTTCAGAATCATACATAATAAGTTATTGTTTATATGTATCGCTGCATTAATAAGTTCATCATTTTAATGTTGCAATTTGCAAAGGTGGGGTTTATTTGAATGACTTTATAAATGGCTGGGATGCTTAACCTATATTAATCTAAATGGTCATTTAGATTTTAAGATGTAATGGAGAAAAAGTTCTTCTAAATTGTAGTGAAGTAGAAGTATAGGTAGCATGATAATAAAATACTCAAGGACAATTTTGAGATACTTTACTGATGGAATTACTTGTTAATGTACTTACTTTCCACCACTGGTTAAAGTATCTCGATTAGGGCTGTCAAACGATTACAATTTTTTGTCAGATTAATCACAGCTTAAAAATTAATTAATCATGATTAATCACCATTCGAACTATGTCCAAAATATGCCATTTCTTTATGTATAACGGTTGTGGGAATGGAAAGATAAATGAAAGAAGGCGGATATATCCATTTAACATACAGTATCTATGTTTATTATAACATTTTTCTGCGTGTCAAAATGAAAGACAACCCACACACCTATCAATCATCAAACCGTGGGGTCTTCATTCATTACGTGTTGATTTCTATCAACGGGGGAGTACTTCAGGAAAGTTGACAGAGGGGGGGGGCTAGTGGAGTACTTGTGACCACAGACTGTGAATGTTGTGATCAGCTGTTTTAGCGCAGTTCTCCAGTGATGGGGGGGAGTCTCCCTCCGCAGCCGGTTGGCGTAGTTTTGGCACAGTTCCGTTGTACAGACCGACGTTAACAGCAGCCCTGTCTGTGCACACGGAGACCGACTCTGTCGTCCGGTGATCTAACCGCCTTCTGGAAAAGCTTCACAAGTACGTCGGTACGCAAATGCGCTTTGTGACACAAGTGACGGTACGCATTTCAGATTACGCACATAACCTGCGTACCAGTTATGTGCACCCCTGTACCAGAGCCATATTATTACTATGATATGGCTCTGCCCTGTACTACAGCAAGAGTATTCTCCGTCGGGACTTCCTGCAACAACACGACGCCCCGTTATCTTGATTCTGATTGGCCAGAAGACATTATCAAAGATATTCTATTGAGTAGTGCAAAAGTTTTCAAAACCGTGGCTACTGAAATCAATCTTACTAACGGCTGTCTGTGCAATTTACTCCGCGCGAGTTGGCAGACTTTATTTTGCTTACTTTAACATCATTTTTCATGGTGGGGCTAAGCCATTTCTTGGTATGGGTGTAGCCTACCCCAGCCATACCCTGGCGCTGCCACTGGTGGCACGTATGGGGCGGGCCATTCTGCACATGCGTTAAATATTTTAACGCAATTAATTAAAAAAAGAAATTACCGCCGTTAACGTGATAATTTTGACAGCACTAATCTCGATATCTTCCACGTATCTAAATAAACAGATAGATAGATAGATAGACGGATAGATAGATGGACGGATAGACAGACGGATGGATATATAGATGGACGGATGGATAGATAGATTGACAGATAGATGGACGGATGGATAGATAGATAGACAGACAGATAGACAGATAGATGGTCAGATAGGTCAACATGTCCGTTAGAAGAAAAAAAATTAGAAAAGTGCCGGTCAGAAGTCATAATATAAACTATGGAGCAGACAGTTCTCTTCCAGAGGTGATTTGTTATAGAGAGTTATTGCAGTGGGCATGAATGTTTTCCTGTAGCTCTTGTTCTGACGTTTTGTTTCTCCGTGTCCCAGGGGAGAAGAAGTTTGTGTGCATAGAGTGCGCCAAGAGGTTCATGCGGAGCGACCACCTGGCCAAGCACATAAAGACTCACCAGAATAAAAAACCCGGCGTCCCCTCCTCCTCGTCTCCGCCCACCAATGACACCATCATCACGGCGGACGGCACCACGCTCATCCTGCAGACCGCCTCCCACGACCTCAATCAGGAGATCCCTCTGCAGCTGGTTACCGTGGCGTCCGGTGAGGTCATGGAATAAGGGGGTGAGGCGGCTTTTTGAGAACTGGCCTATCACAGGGACCTCTTGGGCTTTTCTCTTTCCCTTCTTACCTTTTTTTTTTGTTTGTTTTTTACATATGAATATATACGTAAATATATATGACAAATATATATATTTTAAGTAAGAGTTATCATGACTTTATGTTTGTTTTTTGCAGTCTTTTTATAGGCGTGCAAAAAAAACAACATTAAAATGTGGTCGCTATGTACACCTATAAACACACACACACACACACACACACACACACACACACACACACACACACACACACACACACACGCATTAACACTCAACACACAACATGAATATTCAACACGATGAAATGCCTTATTTTGTATCATACTCTTGTATAAAATGCTGGAGGTGCATGTGTTTTTTAAGCTTTGCAGATGATGTAACTGTAATGGAGATAAATGCGTTTGTGAAATGATTATGATGGTGCGTTATGAAAAGAGAGGAAGGAAAGTAGAGAACCTCTGGGATGATTTTTAATGTTTGTCTCTGGAGAGTTCTGACTAAACCGAGCTGTCTGTTTGAAGGCACTGCTGCCGCCATGAGGAACGCTTTTGTTTTTAAAAGAATAGTTCAATAGTTTAGGAAACATGCTCTTTTGCATCCTTTATGCAGGGAGTTAGATGAGAACATTGACACCACTCCTGTTTGTACTGTAAATATGAAGCCAAGTGTTAGCTTAGCGCAGCACACAGACACAGGGAAACGGCTAGCATGGCTGTTCAGAGGTGACATCTGTCTGACAGCATCTGTCTGACAGCATCTCAAGTAAATTAGGTAAAAGGGTGTATCTTGTCTGTTTTATCTGTACAAAAACAAAGTGTAAAGCCATAAATGTGTAGTTTTTTGTTGGGTTAAGTTGCAGATTATTTGCAAGGCTAACAGTGCAGCCTTGATAAGTAGTTATTATAACCTTGTAAAACAGGAAACTAGCACTTTTGCACTGCATATTTTGTACAAGTTATACAAACAAGATTCAGTTTGTTCCCTTTTTCACAAGAGATGTGAACAAGGGAACATTAAAGATTCTGGTAGCTGGATTTTGTGACACTTCTAAATTATTCTAGCTAGCTGTTTCCACCCGTTTCCTGTTGTTGTGCTAATTTAGCTAACCAGCTGCTGGTGTTTATTGTACAGACATGTGCGTGGTGCCAATGGTCTCTTCTTACTTTTGGCAAGAAAGCAAATTAGCATATTTCCCAAAATGTCTAATCTTTCTTTAATAAAGCCCAGCAGCTGTGGGCCAATCAGTGACAGCCACCGGGCGGGGCCTCTGAGCACGGCGGGAGTTAAATTGGGCACATTGTTTGCTGATCTGATGCTGGTGATGGGAAATAGATGCAAGCCACTCTGAAAAAAAGGGGCAACTTCTTCCAGCGTCTGGTCAGCGTGAACAGAATGTCTGTCCTCACGAGCCCGCTGTGCTCGTCCACGTCAAAACACGTTTTTTATTTTCCTTTTGCAATGTCTTTGTTGTAAATTCACATTGTATTTCAGTTTTTCTGTGTCGCCGATCTCGCGTGTCGTCTAAATCGAAGTCACATGTTGATGATCCTGTAATGTCGAGGGGTTACTGTCACTACCCGATCCGTCCCCCTGCCCGATCGGTACTGCACATGTGCGAGATGGTCCGCCATATTGGACAACTCCGGACGGCAACCCAAGATGGACATTTGACACAGTGGCTTTTAGCAAAGCTCAAAAAGAAAACTCGAGAGAGATGAGTTATTGTTATTACAACGTGACTTCACTATTATTTAACAACTCTTTTTATTGGGTTCTTTTATTTGGGGTTAAGTACATTGTCAGAATAAGTGAGAAATGGATTTAACTTCTGTTAGACAGCTATCATACTGAATACATATTTACTGTGTGCAAAAATGTATGGCATATGGCTGTCTAACAGAAGAAATTCATTTCTCACTTATTCTGACAATGTACTTAACCCTAAATAAAAGAACCCCATAAAAAGAGTTGTTAAATAATAGTGAAGTCACGTTGTAATAATAATAACTCATCTCTCGGTTTTTCTTTTTGAGCTTTGCTAAAAGCCACTGTGTCAAGTGTTCATCTTGGGTTGCCGTCCGGACTTCCGGACCATCTCGCACATGCGCAGTACCGATCGGGCAGGGGGACGGATCGAGTAGTGACAGTTGTCTCTGAGTTCCTGCAGGGCTCTTTATTGCCATCGTCATCTGCACCCGGCTGCAGGAGGAGAACGTGCACAAATTGTTGCCATGAGGAGAAGAAGAAACGGAGAGACGAGGCAACGACCCCGAGGTGTTTGTCATCATTCCAGCTGATGTGGGATTAAGTTTTGCAATAACGGCTCTGATGGTAATTCTGGCCTGATGTCGCTCAAGTCAAAAAGAAAACAATCATGCCATTGTTTATCGTTTTTATTTTAATTAATGTAATCCTTTCCTCAGTTTGTCCTCATGTTTGTAGCATTCATTTACATGTATATTATCTTATTTTCACATTGTTTATAGAAACCATTGCTTAGTTAACTGCATTTTGTTGTATCAAAACCTTATTTTAAGTGATTTTTTTTTTTTAAGAATTGGTGTAAAAATTGAATGTTACTTTTTGTAAAACCTTTTTTCAAATGGATCACAATAAAAGTCTGAAACCTTCCAGAAACAGGGTTTATATGTGGAAGGCAACATCAGTTTAGAATACACTTCATTTCTCCACACAGTAGGAATATGTGTACCGTAATAACGAGGCAAATATTTTACTGCTTGTTTTCACATTTTAAACTGGATAACACAATCTTCACAAAAAACCTATTCTGTACTCAGCATTTTACAAATGGTCTTAAAGTATTAGAAAGCTTTAATCTGTGCATTTATCACTTGCTTACTACGTTCTTATATAAGCAACACGCTTTGTAAAATATATGATGCCTCTTCACATGTAAATAAATGTGAATGCCTTTTTATACACAAACTTAATATCTTCAGCTAAATCATGTCGACTTTAAATGTATTATGTCAACATTTCCATATATTGTATTAGGTTAGTTGAAAGCAATAGTATTACGTTTTTATTGAATCTTAAAATTACTTTCAACTAACCTAATACAATTATCTGTTTACATTAATTTAAGTAAACGTTTCAATTTTCTTTGAGTGTAGGCAAACCTGAAAACACATGAAACCGCAACATGGAGAACTTCTTAATTAGGGATTTTATTTAACAAAAACCAACAGCCAGAACAGGATGATGTCACATTCATTAATGTTACCCCAAAATGAAAGGTTTTTTTCAGGTACGTCTTTATTGTCACAGCTGCTCTTCTCTTCCAGTACCACTCTCCCTGAGTCAGAGACATTTATATTCCAAGACACTGGGGTTTCAATCGAGGCTGCTTGAGCTGGACTACATTTTCATGTCAATTTCCAGATGAGTGTGAACATTACCACTAATTTCCTAATTCCATACACATTCCCTTCAAGTGTTGTGGAGTTCAGATGGGACACTAAAAGTCCCCCTTAGTTTGAGGTAAAACTAGAGTGCACAGCACAATGCATCATTAGCTTTGTATTTAGCACGTTGCGAGATGGGCTTGCAAAACATTTGACTTCATAATTCAGTGGTATAAAAACAAATTTTAAGAGTTTAATCTGATGAATAACAGGGGGTCATAGTTCACTTCATTGGACACCAGTTTGATTATCTTCTCTGTGATTTTTGCATTCATCTCAAATCAGTTTAAAAAACCTTTTTAAATGTCATTATATTTCAAACATGGCCCAGGCCTATTATTAAGGTGTGCCCATTGGGAAATGATCTACAGTCTAAACTAAGTGTAAGCCTATTGGATTGTACCCTTTACCAAAAAGGAGAAACAGCTTCAGTTGTATTTCTACAAGTGAGCAGAAATCCCTCCCAGCTTTACATGTTTCAAAATAAAACCCCCGGGAAACCAGCAGAGAGATTTTCTAACGCTCTCTTCCCATTGTGCTTCAACCAAAACCAGAACCAGTGCAAACGTACAGACTGACATTTATAATAGGGGAATAAAACAAAGGTCTTAAATTCACGATTTGCTTCACAAGATACATTCTCACCACTTTCACACACGCGTACAGAAAAACCTCTTAGACCCGCCCTTTCCCCGCCCCGTCACACGATATAAAAAAAGACGCAGTGGTGTGAACCGTCTAGCAGTGGTGTGTCGTCTGTCAGCAGGCGGGAGGAAGAGGAGCCTCTTCAGGACTCTTTAAACAGAGTCCAGTTCATCACCTCGTCACAAAGGGTCCTCACAGCTCTGTGTGAGCGTCTGGAAGAGAGAGATGGATGTGATCAGGTTAGAGCAGATGAATGTTGTTCTTACTTTACATGCCAGGAGGGATGGAAGGATTTAGAGTGTTATAAAGGATCATGATAAAAGCACTGAGTTGATCAGGGAGAATACAATTATTGTGATTTACATATTCTCACATGAAAAAGTTGTAAGAAAGATTTACAATGTTGCTTTTATTTATCCTTTCTGCAAGATTACCTTAATGATTATTATTATTAAAAAAAAGTTTCTCTAATGCAATGAAAATATGTATTTCTTTACAAAATGAAAGGTAAAGAGAAGCCAATATGTTTAAGTGCCATTTTTGAGCTTTAATAAGATTTTAGGGATGGGACCATTTTTATTGTGGTTTGTTGTCATAAACACTCTTAGGTGCTTTGGGTGGATTTCCGAACATGACTGACTTCAAAAAGGGCTGCCTAGCTCGCTTTAATGATAGGAGTGAACATTAAAGCTTGATACAACATTATAATAATAATAATAGGAAATTAAAGAAGTGAAGAGCTCACACCATCACAATGTTTTAGTGATTTCTGCTGGGGCACATCATCATGTTTTAATATTGTTTGGTTTTCAATAAAAAGATGTGTCCTATCTTTGATGCAATAAGAACTTGTCTCTCAACAAAATGGTACGTAAAGGGATCCCAGTATGAAATCTTCATAGATGATTACCAGGATAATCATGACATAACCTCACACATCCTCCCATGCCTACTCTCTACTCTGGGCGTTCAGTACCTGTTTCCTGCTGTTTCTTCGTGTGCTGCACTTTCTCCTGCACTTTGGTCTGCATGCGTTTGATCTCCTGGTCGTAGTCGCTCCACTCGGCCACGATCCTCACCGCCGCCTGCAGCTTGGGCTCCTTGGTCTTCGGGTTGTTGCACTGAGGGAAGAATGAGCCGTTATTGCTGCTGCTTTAGTGATCTCTCAGCAGGGGGAGAACAGGCTGCATGGCTGCACATGGTCCTTTAAGGAGACCCTTGGAGCTCAAACTGGTCTGTCTCACATCTACCACAAAGGAGCTACTTCAAAGGCTACAGTTTGCTCCGCGCCGGACAGAGATTCAGGTGAGGAGTCTCATCAGATGGGAAATCTTAACCAGTGATGATGGGGTTAGATCAGTGGTTCCCAAACCTTTTCAGTCAGGCCCCCCTTGGGTAATTGGAAATATTTTCGGCACCCCCCCAACCCGGTTCCCATCTATATTGGTAGGATTTATTGTATATTGTTGTAAAAACATTACATTTTCTCTGCTGATAATAAGAAGATATAAAGATCCAACTATAAATTGTATATTTTATTATGGATTACACATGAACAAAAGTGCTTGTAATCGATACTGTGAATTAATTTGGCCTAATTAAAACTGGTTGGCCTTCTTCCCAGAGTAGTAGATTTTTAAATTCAAATTTCTTTAAGGAAAATATATTAATGAACTACTATTTCTACTGCAGGTTGCAAACGATCACATCACTTTACCATTCCACACATAGCTCATCATCAATGACTTGTGTGTGCTTGCTTTCCCTCGCAGATCTTCTCAAAGCGGGGCTGTTGTTTTGAGACTGCCCCTCAGTTCATTCTCAACGTTCAGCTTTGATCTGTATTTCGTTTTGATGGCAGCAAGAGAAGCCGATCTCACACAAGTAGGATGTTGCAAAAGGCAGCATTATGCCCACAGCTCTCTGACCAATGAGATATTTTCGAGCAGTGTTTGTTTACAATTGAATAATAATAATAATAATAATAATACATTTGATTTATATAGCACACTTTAAAAAACAACGTCATCTGAATTTGTTCCTTATGAATGACACCTACTGTACTTCTGTTATCAGATTGTTGCAATGAATTATCACTTTTCTTACTCGGACACTGAACCCACATCTAAGTAAGGGATAATGTGCAGCGAGGCGGTCCTTATGGGGGAAAGAACACCCGACAGGCTCGCCAGGGATCCCGACGCGAAGAAATCGTTTTCTCGAGGAGCTTTTTGATTACAGATTTGAAACCATCGTTGCTTGCTTTAAAAGTAGCACAATTCATTAAGTCAAACCTTGGAAGGTATCTAGATATCCTGCCCTAATGCCAAAGGAACTGCACACTGAATATGTTTTGCCTTTTGATGTCTATGTCTGGACCGCTGCGTAACAAGGAGGGTTTCTGCCCCGTTACTTCTCCGCTGTTTTCTAGTCCCTCTTGTCTTGTCGGTTTGAAACTGTATACAGTTAAATCGACCGGACTTCTTTCTGCAGATGTGAGCGTCCTTAACAACGGTTAATAAGTCCTTGAGAGCGGTCTGTCTGTTCTGGATTAACAACGTGTCACGTGTTCTGAATTGACCAATCAGAATCGAGTATTCAACTAAGCCATGTAATAAGTAAGGGATAATGTGCAGCGAGGCGGTCATTATGGGGAAAAGAACACCCGACAGGCGGACCAGAGAGCCCGGCGCGAAGCGGAGGGATCTTGATCAGCATCTTGATCAGCATGCCCTTTTAAACTTATGGTATTATTTTTATTTTGTCATAGTGTCTGTTGCTTATTATCTATCGCCTTATACATCCAAAAATAACTCATTCACATATTGAGCACTACATGTAGATACTCAGTACAATACTACATCTCAGTGAGCCTGTGTGCCCTCTGGTGGCTGTTAGGAGGAACTACAATCCCTATAATAACAGCTCCACTGTGCAGGGACCTACAGGTGTTTGACCACGTGAGGAGAACTGACAAAATAATATTATGAAAACAGATTTCATAGATTCTATTCCTTTTCTCTTGCAAAAAAGTCAGAGTGATGTTCTACCAGGTCTATCGTCTTGGCGCTTCCCTTGGAGCTGTTGTCGCACCACGTCTCGCACCACAGCCACTCCTGAGGCAGAGACTTTATGGGCACCTGGTGGATCATGTTGTTGGGCAGATCCTGGAAATAACACACACAATGAGACCAATGACAGAAGTCAGGAGAGCAACTGTTAAAGAGACATTACAAAGAGAACTTGTTATGGTTGTCTGTGTGAATCAAACCATGACACATGATGTTGAAGCTTAGGTGAATTTAAGTCATAAAGGTTGAAATATAATCTGCAGACAGGCCTTGAAAAAACATTAACATGCGCCGCTCTGCTTATATCTATGAAGGAGTAACTGTGTTAAAAGCTCTCCTTGTTGCTGCGTTCAAGGACATTAGAAAGTTCATTCACGCTTTGTTTTCATAAAATCACGATCAGACAGGAAATCTGTCTGCAGAAACTGACAGTGAGAAATCTGGATTCTCAAAACATAAGCTTTGCCGGCATTGTAAGCTGTAATATTTAAATAATGCAAAAATCATCCTTTATAAAACGTTTGAGGGTTTAGAATCACTTCAAGGGTGCGTATTAAAGAGAGTAATCTGACCTGGTCGAGGTTGGAGAGGCTGTTGGGGTCCTGGCTGAGACCCTGGTACTGTCCTCTGAGTCGATCTCCTGCTGCGATCTTCCTGAACTTCTTCAGGTCGACCACATACAGCGCACTGCAGGGGGAGAACAGGAAACAGAGAGAATATGCATGAAATCATGAAGAACATATTGAGAAAAAGGAAGAGTGAGTCTGTCGAGGTTTCTCAATACTCTCATTTCCCCTCCTCGACTCCTCGGTCCTCCGGTAGTGACCCGGAAATGGATTTCAGCGCACTCTAAATGCACATCGAGCATCGAGGAGGCTCTCTGGAGGAGCTCTAACCGAGGAGACACTGATGAGACACTTATCTCAGCCAATGACAGCTCTGCATGCATCCCCTGGATATTATTTTAGAAACTGCTTTCAGCAACGCGATGTTTACAGTGAGAACAGCTGTGAGGTCCGTGCAGAAAGCAGAGCAGTGTGTATAATATATCACTCAGTAAAACAGGCCTCCTCTCTTTATTTGCTTTAGTTTAGTAGATATCTACAAACAAAGAGTCGATATTTTTCTAAGACCATTTAGTGCTTCACATAATAAAATACACAACGGCTGTAGCCTGATTATGCTTTAGGAGCAGTAGGTGTGTGTGTTGTACAGTGTGTAGGTGTGTGTGTTGTGCGTTATGAGAGTGCTCTCATACTTGTTTGATTCTGAAATTGTATATATTTATATAAATATGTGTGTGTATATGTCCGCATCTGTAGCCTGTTATTGTCTCATTATACCGCACTGTGAATTAATTAAAAGTAATTATAAAACGGACAAGTCAAATCAAGCAATCTGATTGGTTCTTAGCCGTGATATACTGAGCGTATACCACGGGGAGAATTGTAAGTTACTTTTCACAACAAGTCAGTATCCCTCCGCGTCTGAGAAAAACAGTATACCGTTGGGCTGAAAAGCAAACTGCAGGCTGGAACAAGAAAGCAGCGGAGAAGTAACGGGGCAGAAACCCTCCTTTTTACGCATTGGTCCAGACATAGACATCAAACGGCAAAACATATTCAGTGTGCAGTTCCTTTGGCATTAGGGCAGCGATATCTAGATACTTTCCAAGGTCTGACATAATGAATTGTGCTACTTTTAAAGCAAGCAACGATGTTTTCAAATCTGTAATCAAAGAGGTCCGCAAAAACACTATCGACCAATCAGATTGCTTGATTTGACTTGTCAGTTTTATAAATATATTTACATTTCTTCCGTTACGAAACAAACTTACAAAGCATAAAATGGAAACATTTAAGATTAACTTCGACCTCCGGGGGGGGTTTACTATGGAGTGGATTGAGGAAGCCTATCTCCAGGGAAAAAAAGCACCTAAACGACGACATGCAGAGCTACGAGAAGAGCAGGCAGACCAACTGGAAAAGTACCACCATTCAAAAGCTTTCTGATGCGGGTCTTGAAACAAAGCAGAGAAATGATGACCACAGGTGCGAAAGCTCTCTAGAGCTACTGGAAGCCCAATCTCGGGGACCGGAGAAAGTGGAGCAATATTCTCACCACGCCAAGCAACAGCCTAGAACAACCTCAACCTATACAAGTAACCTCGTAAGCCATGCTACTGATGCTGGACAGGTTTTCAGTGGCTGCACAATAAACGGCAACATACAAATGAATGTAAATAAATAGCCAAATAATGGATCAACGCTCTCTGTCTAATATGTTCGCTAGCTGTTAGTGTTGTTGCATAGCAACACCTATATTTATGTTTCGTGCAGAAGGCAACGGAGGGACTATTTTATTTTGAACATCATTATTTACTAATAAAAACTATTTAAATTAGAGTGTGTATTTTTCTTTCATATTCGCGTCGGGCCGAACCACGCCCTTTAGCTGTGATATAATGAGCATATATCACGGCCTGTCGTGAGCTATTGCCTAAATATAGAAGTGGTCATGAACACATCTGTCCATCAGACAGAGCGCTGCTGCCTCCTGTCATCATTAATGGACGTCTCTTTAAAATTACCGCTCAGAGGAGAAGAGTTCTCATTTCTCTAAGCTCCTGCTGCTTCCCCTCCTCTCTCCTCGTTCCCCTCCTCTCTCCTCGGTTCCCCTCCTCTCTCCTCGGTTCCCCTCCTCTCTCCTCGGTTCCCCTCCTCTCTCCTCGGTTCCCCTCCTCAGTCCTCCGCTCGCATCTCCTGTGGGCGGGACTAAGTTCTCGAGGATAGGAGTCGAGGAGGGGAAATTAGAGTATTGAGAAACCTCTAGAGTGTGAGCTGTCGGAGTGTGTGTCAGAGAGTGTGTGTGTACCTGATGTGGTATTTGCGCCCTGCGAGGTGGCTCGCCCAGTATCCGGTCTTCCAGAAGCGATAACCGTCCATCTCCCTCCGGCTCTCGCAGAACGGCGTGTATCCGTACGGAGCGCCCTCCAGGTCGAAGTCACGCAGCTCCTTCAGGTCTGTGCGCACGATCTGAAGAGAGGACACAACAGAGGGACCACTTCAGAGGGGAGACACTCGTTTCATTGAGTCAGTTATTTACTCCAATCATCGGTTATATTTCAAAAAGCTAGCAGAAGCTGACGTCTTAACATTGTATTTTATTTCAGTTGGTTAAAAAAAAAGAATTATACATAAATAAAATCAATCGATTGTATTTGTGACATGACATCATATAAGGTTTGCTACAACTTAATTTAGTTCCTTGAATTTGTGTATTCATTTATATTTTTAAAAGGACATTATATTCACATTTGAGAAGTTGCTCCCAGTTGGGTTGTGATCATACAATTGTAATCTCCTAAACTCTTCAAACACGTTGATAAGATTTTATGAGCATTAGATTACAGCTAAAAGTCCAGTGGAACATGAGACGGTGGAACATTGTTTCCCAGACTGAATCATAGAACCTTCTGGCCTTTTCAATCATTTAAATCCCCAACAGTCTCGAAATGATAACCTGTAACATCAGTTGTTTCATATTCCTCTTCTGATCTGAACAGTACAAAGAACACACAGTTGGACAGAGGCAGGTGTTTCCAGTGTTTGCGCAGCCGGCTGTGAGCTCACCTGGTCGGCGTCCACAAACAGGATCTTGTCGACAGCGAGAGGAAACAGCACGTCCAGGAACAGGATCTTGTATCCCCAGATGATCCTCTGCTTCTCCGTCTGTTGGTGCAACCAGCGCGGCCATTTGTACTGCACCAGCTCGTACTGGAAGCCATACTGCTGCGCCATGTGGGGGATGAACTCCTGAGGAGGGCACACACACAACACACTGTGAACTAGGACATACTAGAGACAATGTCAACTGCAGTCAAACATAGCTGGATAAGAGACGTGAAATAATAAATGGGCATCCTAATGAACACCAGATTAAATGTCAGTACCAGGATGCTCATGGATGTGACAAGAAAATAGAGCTTTCAAATAAAAACAGGGTTCATACACTTTTTCACCAAGGACTTTCAATGACTTCTCTTCTCCATGACCTTTACCTAATTGTCCTGACCAAAGAAATTACTCTTTCTCAGCGGTAACACTGAAAATGGTTTTAACATGGAACAGGAAAATAAGGTCTGCATCTGAAACATGTCGTGCCTATCTAAAACAAATCAAATAGGCTTACTAGCTTCTACGCACTAAAGCAACTCAAATCTCTCACCAGCAAAATACCTCGTCAGTTAAATGCCATTTTACATTTCATTACGATACAGTATTTATTATCATTATAGTATTACTATTTCGGCGATTAGATGAAATATAAATTGTATTTGATACAACTTTAGTTACATTTCCATGACTTTTCCAAAAACTTTGGGAAAAATATTGCTTTCCAAAACTTTTCCAGGGCCTGGAATTAGCATTTTGAATTTCCATGACTTTTCCAGGTTTTTAATGACCGTAAGAACCCTGATTCAATAAGTGTCATAAATCGGAAAAAACCCACAATTGACAGTAGAAACGATACTGAACCAGTCCAAAGAAACAAACACATTTAGACAGATAACAGAGGGCACTTCTGTAGACTTTACATCACTTTAAATCTACATCAAAAACAATCCTTTATATGGAGCTATTTTGGACTTCGAACATCTGGGTTACTAAACAATCCTGTGTGGCCTTCGGAGATCAAAGAAGTAAAAGGATGAAATCAATAATGCAGGATAATGAGTCTTCTTCTTCACACAGTAAAAGCAGAGCGAAGCAGTCACAGAAACAGGGCTGATAATGAGGAGAGAGGCGAGGAATGAGCTCCTGCTTGAAGCTCACATCACTGACGGACAGAGAAAAGCTCCACGTCATGATGGGATGCCGACTGATTCCCTAAAGCTAGAATCTTACCTTGAACGCCGGGGACAGGTAGTTCTTGAGGAACCAGAACTTAACGGGAGTTTTGGTGTTTTTCAGAACTGACAGCATCATAATCCTGAGGGGAGGAAGAGTAACATGGTGGCAACAGGGTTTGGAGAAGAAAGGGAACTAAATCTATATTCTTTAAAGACAGGTTGTATTTGAGGATTTGGTTGATCTTTGGTCACATCTCTGAGTCTCACCTGAGGAAGCGCTCGTACAGATGCCCCGAGGCCACGGAGAAGATGTTTATCACGTCGTCTTTCTCCTGCTTCACCTCCTCTGGCTTTGCTCCACCTGTGAACCCTCTGAAAGACAGAAGTCAAACTGGTTATTTGAGAGTTTAAAAGGTTTCAAAAGAAAAACGAGGTGTCCTCCAGATAGAGTCAACCTGTATGTGATAGGGCTGTGCGATTATGGCACAAATCATTATCACGATTATTTTTGGTCAATAATTGACATCACGATTATTAAAGGAATGGTATGCTCATGACACTCATTTTTTAAAAATTATCATCCGATAAAACAGACCAGTCTCTGCCAGTCTCTCTCTTTTTTTTTTTAATCCGATGACATTATCAGTGATTTTAAACTGATTATATATCGAAATAACATCAACACTGTGGGCGCCGCCATTTCCCGGACGTGACGTAATCCATGCGTTTGGTTTTCGAAAACACGTTGATCTCCATGTTATTTACTGTAGTTTCTCTCTTCAAATATGCCTCACTGTATCGCGAAATATTGCCATAATTCGGATAGGAACAATCCACGGAATGCTCGGTTCCACCTGTTGCCAAAAGGTAAGCATAAGAAGTACATTCGGAGGCAGTGGCTAGCGAAATGCGGCCGGCCCGAACCGAGAGATTTACAGGCTCATGTATGCAGCGAACATTTCACATTTCCGGACGACTACTCTGAGAGTATGATCAAACATAACATGGGATTTAAAGAACAACCATTACTCAATGGAGATGCAGTACCATCGGTCTTTCTGGTGTCATCACCGACCAGGACACCAGTTCGGCCAGTTGAGAAATCGCCCTCTGCAAGTGTGAAGCGACGGAGGAGCAGAAGTAGTGCTCGGAGTAAGAATAAGGTATGTTATAGCGCATTTCCATTGCAGCGGCTAGCCCCGTTTTAACGTCCAGGCCAGGACAGTTTTTGGTGGCCTTTTCATATAGCGTAGTACCGACTAGTGTGTATTTTACCCCCGTTTTTTCCGGCCCCATAAAATCACTGATATGTATGGCTGAATTCCCCCATCCAATCTCTTCACATTGGTTAAAACTTGTTCCTCTGCTGACGAGTCCGAACTGAAATACTCCACCATGTTTCCGTGTGTTGACAAAGTGAACGCATGGATGACGTCACGACCATCACGTGACTACTGAAAATGGCAAACATGGCGGCGGCCAGACGGAATATACAGGTCTTGATAAAAAAGAGCTATAAAATCATTATTTACCGGGGAATATCGCTGATTTCTTCAGGGTATGGTTTAAACATAACGTTTCACTAAATACTGAAGTTTTGATTAATTATCTAATGAGTGGACCATTCCTTTAAGAAACGATCCATTTATTGAAAAATGTGAACTGTATGTTTTTAACAGTTGATTACCCTGAACTTTAAGTATAATTCAACTGAAAAACTAAAAAATTACATTTTCTTTTAAAAAATAAAAATAATCGTTTTATTTCGATTACGTTGTTTTCGAAATCGTTGCAAGCCAAAATTGTAATCGAGATTAAAGTACGATTAATTGCACAGCCCTGGTATGTGACAGTTCATCTTTACACATACAGTAAGTACTGCTTATGAAAACCATAGTAAGGGCTACGACTAACAATCATGACCGCTGTTAATTGAATTGTACTTTTACAATACATCTCTACAACCCAGAGGCTCAATTTGTAATGATGGTGAACACGGAAACAAGCACCTCACACCTGAGACGCTCCAACGAGATAATGTGTGAAAGCTTTGCTTCATAAACAACAAACGACTATTAAAATGGTTGATAGGCTGATAGATGAATACATTTGTTTGTAAGCATATTTGATTATAAAAGCAGAAGCTACACATGTTTTATATGAAAGCTGCACCTGGTCAGAGATTTCCAGAAGCCGGCGTCGTTCTCTTCCGTCACGTCGCTCAGCAGCTCCTCGTTGAACTTGTCTGGTTTCTTCTGGACCTGAACAACAAACATTTAACCCAGTGAGGTGAAACACGTCTGTAAAGAATACGATCAATCCATTTGATAATATGTAATATGCTGTCATTCTATATTGTCGGACAGTCATGTGACAGACCTTGACTTTAATGACCCGGGTCTTGAAGTTGTTCAGCACGACTATGATGTCATCGGACTCTGCAGGAGAGTCTGTGCCCTCGTGGCTGCAACACAAGAAAGAAACAAAACGGTTTACAAGTTTGTAAATCGAAGATATTTAACTTGAAAGGATCGTGGCTTTTCACTTCAGCGACATCAACTCTCCTCTCTCTTCTACCTGTAGATCTTGTAGATGTCATCAGAGCGTCCTTTCCTCATCTTCAGGATCCAGGCGCCGGGGTTTGCCTTCAGCTGAAAGTATCCCTACAGAGCAGGAAACACGAGATGTACAGTGCGTGTGAGTATAATAATACTAACCCCTAACCCTATCCAAAAGAGCATTCAAAAGTATCAACAACTGGCATCTATCTGTTCCAAGGCGTTGGCAGTAGGAACATTACTGAAGTTCCATAAACAAGTAAATTCAAACATATTAACACTTACTTCTAATCCACTGCATTTCAGCAGGAAATACTGTACTTTAAAACATGTAAATATTAAAATGCTACCACATGTATGAGTGCAGATTGGGTACTTTTACTTTTGATACTTAATATCAGGAAGTCAGGGTTGTGGTTATAATGGAGCATTATAAGAGTGTGGTATTTAAACTGTCGGTGAAGTAAAGGATCTGAGGACTTGGACGACAACAACACGAGAGGCTCCTCTGGGACTCACCAGGTTTGCCATGACGATTGTATCCATGATGACGGGCTCGGAGGCGGTCCCTAAGGTGAACTGGAGGCCTCTTGGCGGCTGGCCTGAGCTGACGTCGAAACAATGACCCTCCAACAGAAGGTGCTCCAGCTCGTACTCTGCTGCCACGATGTTCTCCACCTGCAGCAGCCACACAAGAAGAGCTTACCCTGTGCAGCCGATTCACCGCCTGGGGCTTTAAAGACTCGCATTAATGCTTTCCAAACAAACCCGAGGTCTTTAAGCAAGAGTGAAAGATAATAAGTCCTTTGCATACAATAAAAACATAGAAGAAGAAATGTCAGGAGATCAGCACTCTATGAAACTGTAAGATCCTAACATATAAAATAGGTAATTATAGTAAAAAGTATGTTTTTAGAATATAAATAGTCAAACAACATGACTGTAATGATCAAAATGCTAATTTAATGTTGACCTAATAGTAAATCTAAGCCCTAAATATGTTAACATAGTACAACAGTATTAAATGGATACAATGTTTAATAGTGTACCCAAATTATAACCTTAATATCTTCACATGAATACAACCTAATATAGACACAACTGTTGTCCTCTGCAAAGGATCCTTGGCCCCAGTGAAAGTTGTCTTTTTGTTGAAAGTATGTACTTTATTGCAAAAGAAAGTTTAAAAAACACATGTGGGGAAATTTAATATTTGTTTGTGTGTAATTTTACCTTTGAAAAAATCAATAAAAGAAAGTTTACATTTTTTTTTAAAAAACATGTGGGGAGAAATAAGTCTTTGTACAATCCCTTTGACAAATAAAACGACAAATAAATCCCTGAAGATAGTTTAAAATCTGAGCAGAACAATATCAGTTTGTTTAAGTCCAAGGGGACAGGCAGTGTTTAGGTTTAAACCCTGACTGATGTCGCACAATAAAGTATTAAAAACATTCAGCGCGCAGGATAGAGTGGAGACTTCAGAGTTCACTGCGAGAAACCCTTTTAAATCATTCACAAGTACACATCCAGATGGAAACTCAGACAAACGTTACCTCCTCCAGGTAGATGTTGTCCAGGTCGTAGCGGGTGTGCACAGACTCCACCATCCAGGTCTCGGGAGTGTTGAGGTTCAGCGTGAAGAGAGGAGACTGAGGCATGTCCAGAAACTTGGCCAGGGGGCCGAGGGAGAAGCTGCCGTCAGCCTGGAACACCACCTCGGGCTCCAACACGTGGCGGTAGAAGCTGGAAGAAACAAACGGACCTTAATAACAGGTGAAGGAGTCCTAAAGTCATAATCTGACATGGGCTGGATTCTGTCATCCAAGTCAAACATGAATAAATATATAAACAAACATAAAGGAATAGAGTGGCTTTACTTATAAACAGAAGTTGTCCAAAACACATTGTGTGCATCCTTGAAGTCTAGTAACTACATTACAGTCATGTTGTCAGTACAAATCCACGTTAAAGCGAGAGAGTGTGTACTGTGACCAGCCCTCACCTCTTGAGAGGCATGTCTGACAGTTTGGATTGGCAGTTCATGAAGACCCTTAAATTGATGTTTACCAGCTGCTTCAGGACCTGTGGGAGGAGAGGAGGAGAGGTTCAAGAGGACAAGAAGGACAGGTTAGAAATAACATGTGGACAGGGTCAAAGGGAGGTCAGGCAAGTCAACAGGGAGGACATTGGACCCACCAACAGCAGAGGAGCCAGTTTCTGAGCGTCTCTGGTCACAGGGTCCACCACGGCAACAACATCAAAGTACACCTCTCCCTCCTTCGGACGGATCTTCACAGCGCTGCAACAAAGACATATCAGACAATCAGAGATGAAGGGAAAGTAAACACAAACTTCAGATATCCAAGGCTATAGCTGTCTGCAGAGGATGCACTGATCCGGAAACAAATTTAAATATCTACAATCAATTTGAAGGTTCAATACTTTTGATACAGTGTTTGCCAAGGACGGTCCAATATGTTAAATACGGCCAGTATGTGATATGAATGATTGATTTTTATTGTTTTGGTATTTGTGTTGCTGTGGGGAAAGTTTATCCCAATGATTGAACTTGTACAAACAAACAAACAATATGCAAAAACCAAGCCAGCCTGGAGGAAAGCTTCAGAAGTTCTCTCCTCAGGGAATAAAGGAGGCTTGCTTGTACGAATGATGTGCATGTATTACAACGTTACCTGTAGCGGTCATCTGCAATGTCATACTCCACCCGGGTCTCTCCTTTGGGCTGAGAGGAGAGCAGAGCGTCCACCTTCATCACCAGATCGCTGGCCCTGAGAGAAGCACTGCATTCAACTCCACAGAATCTACAAAACGCTACTTAAGGCTTCATTTGTTTAAATCCACAGATGCGTGAAATAAAATACCTGTCCTCCTCAATCCCAAACTGTTTGACCTTGCTTTTGATTCGCTCTCCAGATGTCTTTAGGATGATGCTCTCCAAAAGCAGGAAGTCATCCTGGTTGAACACCTCCTCCTCCTCCAGGGGCCCTATGATCTGTAAACGAGACAGAAACCGTATTGAATGCACCGCTACAGTTACTGTGGTCAAATTGTGAGTTTATCCATAAATACAAACGTTATTTGTTCACAACGTATCTTTATTTTCAGTGCAGGATATTTAAAACAATAGGAAACCAGATTGTGACTCACTCTTCCGTTGCTGATAACGGCTCTCTGTCCTTTCTTCAGTTTGAGCACGTCTCGGCAGTAGGCAGCGTGGGAGAGCAGGAAGTCAAATTTGGGCCCATCGTACGCATCCTTGAACAATGACACATCCATACCCTGGGGAGAAAATAGATCACTTGTAGGCAGTTGATAAAAGAAGAGGGGTGGGAGCTAATGAAGTCACAAAGCCTGATGAGGGCCGATATTTCAACAGTGACAACAGAAGGAAGTTGATCATTTTGAATCATGTCCTCCCTCACCCCGACAGCGAAGTCCCCGATGTCCGCTCCCTCCTCCAGGGCCGCGGCGGTCTCTTCTTTGGCCAGCTTGGTGATGAAGTTCTTGGCGTTGTTGGCAGATTGCGTCTGCATGGCCGCCCAGATCGCTCTGGCCACGCGACTCGTCTCCGTGGACACGGCAGCCGACGGGTTGTTGATCATCCCCAGCCGGACGTCGTTGCTCGTTTTCTAGCGTGGAGGGGAAAGAGTTGTCACAACTTTGAGAGGAGAAGAGGTTATCAGATGATCTATAGAAACACATGGTGACAGGATGCCACTTTGCGTGAGGTGATCCTATTTTACTATTCTAATTTGTATTCTACAGTCTGGGAGATAGTAAGGACGAGAGTTATGGTTTAAATAAATTAAAAAGAATGTTTTTCCATCATCAATATTAAGGCAAATGTAAGTAAGACACAAATTAATGTATTAAATTACTAATAAACTTTGTGCAGTTGCTTTATAATATATATATATATATATATATAAGGAAATGTCCACTAGGTTTTTTGTGTGTTTTTTTACAGTACAAAATTGATCAAAAATATAATAAAAAAGCGAAAGAGATGGTTTGGAAAGATGTTGTACCATGTGTCTGATGGCGTCATAGAGAAGCTGACGTCCAGATGGCTTGTCAAAGTCTCCGACCACCCAGAAGGTCACGGGGCGGATGTAGCCATCGTCTGAAAACCACAGAGGAAGAAACGCAGACGTCAGAGGAAGATGATGATGTGATCCATATGGTCAAACTTATGGGGTAGAGAAGGAGCCATGTTGTTTTGGGTAGGAACCAAGTTTAGGAAATCTATGTAGGTAGAACTTGGATGTGAAAAACCATAAGAAATCATTTTTGTATACTTGGTGTCAACTACTCGTTCATTTCTTAATACATGTTACTTTTAACATCCTATTCTCCATGCAGCTACAACAAACGACACATGCTCTCCTAAAGATGGAGAAATCAATGTTAGAACAACACGAGCCGTTATGCAGATACCTCCCCCTAATACACAATCATCACATGCATAATGAGTAAGTTGTGTTCTCTGAGATGGAAGAGTGCTGGTGGGTTAGCAAATGCATCTCAACACTGCCAGCAATGTGGTTTTTACAGAAAACAGAAAGAAAAGAGCAAGTGAGGAGTAGAGGGAACGATGCGGAGGAGAAGGCTGATTACCATGCCTGTTGGTGCTGGTCATCCCTGATGCAGGGGCATTTTAAAATCACAGAACAGGAGGAGGAGGAGGAGGAGGAGGAGGAGGAGGAGGAGGAGGAGGAGGAGGACAGAAGGAGAATACACAGAGAGGTTTTAGTCTTGAAGGTGACCACATGATCTTCACTAGAACCAAAAACTCTCGTTCATTCAGAGTTTTTCTATGTGACGATCTTTCAGGTGAGACGCTCACCTTTCTTAGTCATGTAGTTCAGGCTGTTGGCCACAGCGGTGCTCTTCTGCTTGGTGTCCAGAGTCGAGAAGCGAGCGTAATCGTCGATAAAGAAGTTGTCTGAAAGAAGAGAAGAAAATGGTAATCTGTAGGTCCTGTAGAAACTGTAAAAGAGTGTTTAACAGCAAATATGTGTACATGTGAATGTGCACTCGAGTTGGAAAGCAAAGCTAATATCTGAATATGTTTATGGTGTCATTTTTATACTTGCACCACTATTGATATTTTTTTCCAAATGTGTACCGAGTGCTCTTTTCCCTCTGGATAGAATAGAATGGGGGGGATGAAACCCTCTTTAATGGTCACACATGCAGAGCACACGGCACACAGTGAAATGTGGCCTCTGCTTTTAACCCATCCTGGTACCAGGAGCAGTGGGCAGCTATTGTACAGCGCCCGGGGAGCAATTGGAGTGGGGGGGGGGAGGGAGGGGGTTGTCCGGTGCCTTGCTCAAGGGCACCACGGCAGGGGCCAGGAGGTGAACTGGGACCTCTCCAAGTAGTAGTCACACTCCATATTTAGGTCTGTTCGGGGACTTGAACCGGCGACCCTACGGCTCACAGTCCGAGCCCCTACTGACTGATCCACTGCTGGATACTAAAGCTCTATAACATCTTATACTCCTAAACCCTAAGTAGCTCCAAACTTATAATAGAAAAAAAGAGTTAACATTTTAAAGTGAATAACTGAGAATTAAAGTATTCCAAATGTCATGATTTGTGGACATATAGTATGCAATAGGAAGAGGTTCAAATGAATTGAAAGTTTGTGAGAAGTGTCTTTGATTAAAATGTAGAAAATTATCCAAACAAACCCCAGCATCTCATATTGAATAGCGTTAACACAACACAAGGTTGTGGTCAGGAGTCTAGAAGAAAATATTTAATCTAAAGTGTCACACTTTCAATAACAACAACATTAACAAGTCTTAAAAAAGCTCTTGGGGATCATCTCAAAATTGCATGCAAAATGCCCAAACTCAGTCAGCTCCTGTTCTACTGTCCCGTCCTAAAAATGTGCAAGGCTACACTATGGGTTAATTGGGTGAAAGTAACATCTGCACAACATCAGTATGCTTATGGTTTTGTACTCACTGGTATCGGAGAGATCCAGGTACGTTCTGCTGGTGGACAACACTCTGGGGTTGATGCGAGGAACAACGTTGGCCTGATTCATGATGTAGTCAACGACGTCCTGATCTGTGGCCAGCTCCCCCTGTTGGCCACGAGAGAAGACATGCGGGATGGCAAAGGAACAATTCAGGGAATCCTTTAGGGCAGGGGTTTTCAGAGGGTGGGAAGGTGAGCCTCAGAGAACATAAGAACAGCTGCGCCCCCCCTCCCAATTATTATTGCTATTATTATTATTGTTGCTATAATGCAGGGGTATCCATTTGCATTACAAAGAGGTCCAGTCAGAGAACATGTAATTAGATGCTCTGTTTTCGCTATGTACCTTTCTCTTTTTTGAGCACGCCATTTGAAATGACTCACTGCTGTTTCTGTCTTCTTGTCTCGTCTCTGTTTGAATCTATCGTGCTGACTCACTGACTGCACTGATTTGATTGGCTGAGTAGCGTCACCTCCTTAAGCATTAACTTTTTAAAACCTTTTTATCTTTATGTTTTAACATTTTCAACATCGTGGATAAATGCTTCTATGCTCCCGGCAACACACTGAACGTCAACTTTGCCTCCTTATTACACTCGCCTCTACTTTAGTGGGAACAATGAGTCTGCGTCTTTGATGCGGGGATGCAATGTAGATCATCCTCTGGCTGCAGCCTTGACTGGTACTTGCTTTTGATCAAAGTAAGTATTAATAAAATCTAAATAAAGGGCGGTGCCGGCCGTCAGCGCCTCACACTTTGAAAACCGCTGATTTAGAGGACAATATTCACTGCAGAGCCGAAACAGATGCAGTAGTTTATTGCCCTCAAAGTCAGTTCGGACAGCAATCTGAAGATTCACTAGCTCTCCCGCTGCAGTAACTGATGCTTGTGTATCGACTGAACAGTTTTCCTCAAACAAATTATTATTAAACATTAAAGAGGAGAAAACAAGATGACTGACATTGTTCACCTCTAGAACTGGTGCAATAAACCAGAGCGTCCGTTACAAGAGAGAAGCAATTTGAAGAGAACACAAGAACAATAGAAACATTTGGCTCCTCAGAGTGCTGACTCCGACATTAAAACCAGAACGCATGGCAGATGGCATGCTCACAAAGATTTAGGTTCGCAGAAAAAGTATGACTTACTAAAACCAAAGACTTCCCGAAATAATCCTGCGGCTGTCTTCTTCTCATTTATTCTTTCTGTCAATTAAACTCCATTTGTAGCAGATTAAAATGCATCACATAAATACACCCACTGGTGTTGTCACTTTGTTAGCCATCCCTGAGTGAACGTGTTGCTTATTCCTTTGATTCGTTTACCAATTGTTTTAATATGCAAAACATAAGTTAACTTTAGTTCATTGATAGATATGAGGAAATCAAATCAAATCTACTAAGTACAAAATAAGAACTCATAACATGTTTTATGCAAAGGCAATTCAATACTCATCAGTGTGTCTGCACAGATAATAAGATGGGTGTTCTTTTTTGTTTTGACTAAACTGCAATGAAAATGTTTAATGCGCTGAAGATAAATATAAAGGCCCTTTCAAACATACACATTTGCTGACCAAATGATATCAACCCTTTACCAAACAACCGTGGTACTTCATAATGTGGCAAGGAAACCCTTATTGGTTCAGTGTGGCTGGTGAGTGTTCAAGGTTCAAGGCTTTTATTGGCCATACGAACATAGCTACAGCGTAGTTATGACAATGACAATATTAGGTCACAGGCTCCTCCAACAGTGCAACACAATAACACAGAAAAAAATAGTGCAAGTAAACAGTGTGAGTGAGTGTGAGTGAGTGAGTGAGTGAGTGAGTGAGTGAGTGAGTGAGTGAGTGAGTGAGTGAGTGAGTGTGTGTGCGCTCTAACTGACCAGGTAGACGGCTCTCTGGTAGAAGGTGGTGGTCTCCAGGATCTTCTGCATGGTGACCGTCTCCAGTTCGTCGGGGTCCAGCTGTTCTCTCTGGTACGGGATGCCGTTGTACATGACGACGGGCAGCGGGCCGACCCCCGTCTGCTGGTAGTAGGCCCGCCCGTCCTGGAAGAGGAGACACAAAGAGGTGTTACTGTTATTTGCATCAGCTTCTTACCAACACAAAACCAACGCTGGAAAATAGTAAGGGAATTGAATCCATGCTTTTATCTCAAGCAGGTTGGAAGATTGCAACAGTGTTGTGTGAGTACAAGTTATAGTACATGCTTTCAAAGATCAATAATCTCTCTGCTCTGAAGGCTGCAAACTTTTAGAAAATGTTTCTTACTGAAAACACATTTACTGTGAGAGGACCAAATCATATTTGTCAACCTGTAAGAGTTACTTTTTAATCTGACAGGTGTCTGCCGTTAAATGAGGTGAGAAGCCAGTACCTATCTCTCCGTCTTAAGGGTGGATATGAAGGTAGAGAAAGGGGGTGATAATATTAGTTTAGCATAGACTGCAATTTATGGGGAAACAGTTACTTTGACACGACCTTTAAGTTCACTAGCAAACTCAGTTTATCTCGCATCATTAATCTGTACACAAACAAAAATGTTATCACAATTTCAAATTTGTAAATTCTACCCTTTATCAATTCATTAGCTCGTGTCAGCTGACTTTAAGCACAGCATAAACATTCTAGTAAAAAGGTAAGAAATGTTAGTTTTGACTGATAAAAGCCCACCTCCTGCAGCCCCTCTCACCTGCCTGCTGCTGTCGTAGGTGGAGTCGGCTCCCAGGACGCTGCTGACCTCCACGTAGGGGAACTTCTTCTCCAGAACCTTCACCACGTCCCCAACACTCAGCTTTCCACCAATCGGCACCCGGTTGTACATCTTATATGAAAATGGGAAGGAAGAGTTATTTATATATATATATATATATTAGGTTAGCAAATTAAATATATCACAATAAGAATCAGTTGTTGATCCATTACATTACATTTCACTTGTAAGTCGCTTTTATCCAAAGCGACTTACATACATTCAGTACTGTGGGCAATCCCCACAGGAGCAATTTGGGGTGAAGTGTCTTGCCCAGGGACACAATGACATGCTGAGTGCAGTGGGACTCGAACTTGCTCTCCTCTGATTCGAAGATCGGCGCACTAAACCACTGAGCCACATCCTCACTCACCGAGATGACCGCTTCGAAAGCACTCTGACTGTCCACCTCGTAGCTGATGTAGTTGTAGGCTCGGACCAGCGCCACGCCTGCATCCTGCATGCCGTCTACGTCATCTTCATCTGACACCACGAACACCAGCCCTATCCTGAAACACACAACAATAACGTTTGTAAAACACACTCTCCTGTGTGTATCGGTTAGTTTAAATGCAGAGCCTGTGCTGTCTGCTTCATCATTATTCAAGCAAACTGACCACCATCCCAAGATGCCCACTGCAGGGACGTATCAAAGCGCTACCCAAACCTGCCTGACAAAGCTTTTAAATTGATTTCAACTACACGTCCCAACTGACTGAAGGTTTTTTTTTCAGCTACTGTGATGCAATAAAACATTGTTTATCGAATATCCGCACACTGATGCAACACACATTTACAAGTAAATACATTTAAAGGTCCCCTATTATACTGTTTTTCATCAATATATTATAGGTCTCAGATATATACAAAACATGTCTCTGAAGTGTTTGGCTCCAAATACCAAACAGATCATGCATTGTAGCATTACCCATAATCCCCTCTGTTTCAGCCCTGTTTCAAAAGTGCAGATTCTCTGTCTGTTGCTTTAGATGAAAATAAGGAGCCCCTCCCCACGCCCCTCTGAGAGAGATTTGGTTACAAGGAACACAATGGTGCTCTAGGAGGAGATTCAGGTGATAAGGGGGGGGGGGGGTACCTTGGTTGGTGATTGGCTGATGGTTACACAAGCCAACAAATCTGATCATCTTATTTGCAGACAGGTCTTTATATAAATGGATCAGGACAAAAAGAGAGCCAATATTTTTTCCTGAAACTTTCAGAATCTCTTTCCACAGAGGGGACACGTGTTGATGTAGAAGAGACATGACAAAGTGGATTTTGCATAATAGGTGACCTTTAATACAATATGTAAGACAGTTTTAAAAGCCACTAAAATATCCTGGTCTAGCCCTTTGGTGTGTTAAGGTGAGTTTGCAGTCCATTATGTCTGATGACAAAAACAAACCTGAGTGGGATGTTGTTAGCATAGAACATCTCTGCGACACCCAGCAGCTCAGTGGTGCTCTCCTCAACCGGGTCCAAAATGATCACCTGCAACACAGCAACACACACTTGGTATTTTTCAAAAGGATTACGATCCAGCGGGATTCAAACGGGGATGATTTATAAAAAATGGACGAACCAGGTTGTGGAAGTTCTTGCGGATCTGCCTGATGACGCCGGGGAAGGTCGGTCTGAGCAGCTCCTGCACGTTGTACGGCCACGAGCTGTACCTGTGGTCCGTCTCCAAGTTGTTAATCCACTAAAGAAGAAAGAAAAAGAAATGTTGTCAGTGGCATTAAGAAAAAAACATTTTAATGTCACGTCAGAGATCAATTAAAAAGCCAATGTTTGCCAACTAACTGCCTAAAACACACGGCAAACATAAATACTTTGTTTTATAAAATAGCAGTCGGATTGTGATTGACAACATCTCAACCCATTAAAGGAATTGTGTTAAATAATTAGCACAGTAAGACCCAACTGAAACGTTTGTTCCCAGCATCAGAGCTACATTTTTGTTGGAGAGGATTTGGGGGATTTCTTACGTAGATAGCGGAGTTGCGGATGTCCACAGCGTAGTCAGAGTCAGAGGGCTGCACGTTGAGCTTTAGGATGTCGTGGATGAAGGGCGTGTCGATGTGCAGGGAGCGCATGCCCTCCATCACCCTGGCCTCACTGCGCAGCACCTCAAACACACTGCAGGGGACAGGAAGTCAGGGGACAGGAAGTCAGTAGGTGTGTTTGTTTATGTAGATCTAAATATGAGCATTAAGTACGAACATGCTCTCAAATTGGATTATTCGTGCAAGAACTGTACACCTAGGACCCATCATTTTCAATTTCATTAAATCAATTACAAAATCTTGAATATGGCTCGTTTTTGATCATGAAAAACAGTCTCAAATCTAATATAAATGATAAATATGCAGGAACATTACACGCAGGTTACACTTGGTTGAATCTGAACTGCTTTGTTTAGAAAAACGTGGGTTTCATTTGATAAAAGTAAGTTTAAACACCTTATGTTTAATTATGGGAATTTGGTGTATTTGAATGCATTTGTTTTTAATATTAGAATTTAACTCAGGGGTACAGGATACAGTGCATAGTATATCACTATGAGAATGTAAAACGTGTGCGTGTGTGTGTGTGTGTGTGTGTGTGTGTGTGTGTGTACCTGAAGATGTCTTGTGTGTCCAGATCTATATGCAGCCCGTTGATGAAAAGGGCCGAATCCCCAGGCTGCAGCCCCAGAGTTCCTTTGAAAAACTACGGAGACAGAAACGTCAAAATGAATAAACATCCCGTTAACATCAAACCCTAAAACTCCCCATTGAACTCCAGCTGAGCAAATCGACACGCTGCGTAGCAGGTATTGTCAAAGCTGTCAATCGCGTAGTCAATTATATTGTAAAATTAGAAGCAACAGTCAACGCAAAGCCGTAACAAGAAACACCGACAGCTCCAAACAAGCCCCGACAGCTCTGTTTCGAGTCAGTCTGTTTAGAGCAATCAAACACTACGCTAAACAAATCTAATTACCACAGAAAGGATGTGGGTGCGATCATGAGAAGTTGTGTGTGTGTGTGTCTGCAAATGCATAAGGAAAGCTCCAAGTCTTTTTTGTGCAGTCAAATCTCATTACGGAAAGACAAAGACATTAGATAAATCATACTCCAGACACTGCAATTACAACAAGACATGATTAACACAAATATTGTTCGTCCAACTTAAACAGTGTGTGTGTATGTGTGTGTGTGTGTGTGTGTGTGTGTGTGTGTGTGTGTGTGTGTGTGTGTGTGTGTGTGTGTGTGTGTGAGAGAGAGAGAAACGTCTCCGAGCGAGTGCATGTGTCCAAACTACTTCAATCAATAATCATTTCTCGCTGGGTGCCTGCCGAATGAATCACCAATTCAGTAATTAGGACGTTTGCTGCTCTCCCCAACCGCCCACCCAAACTCCTGTCTGCGCACCGAGATAATGTGAGCACAGCTTGAGGAGGTGAAGAGTGAAAACAAATGTTGACGATACAAAGAGTGATTACCTATTCCATTAGCAGGGCAAAGCCAAACATAATGCCAGAAACGGAATGCTTTTTAAAGGCAGATGCTGTCCACGATTGATCACTAAATAAAAAGGCGGAGGAGCAAAAGGAAAACAGGGAGGGCAGTTCTCATTTCAAGATATTTCCCTGAAGACGGCTAAGAGGTGGAGGGGTTGTGGTGGTGGCTGTGTGAAATAATGCTGGTGTTTTTCATTATTTTCTCCTTTATTGGATTAGATTGGTAGACAGCAGGATCAAGACAAGACAAAGGGCTGAAAGAGGAGGAAGGTGTCGAGGCCGTTGCCAAGCTGCCATTGAAATGTACAGGCAATTTTAAATAAATGTACAGAAAATGAGCAAGATGTGTCATTGCCAACTAAGCTAGCAAAATGGATAAACCAATAATTTACTTAATTTATCCTTTGTCTGCGATATCTCATACATCTGCTTTCATCTGAGAAGCTATTAGAAACAAGTTAATGAGTCCCACTGTTGCAGCGGATGACATACTCCTTCATTACCATGAACACCCACACCCCCACCCCCACACACACGTTTATTTTGACTCAATACAACATATACCATCCTGCTGCTGAAATTACTCACTAGACTACAGCGCCAAATGCATATAAATCTGCATCAGAAAATTGTTCAGAACAATTGGATTATTCACTTTTGTTTTAGTGATTTCTCATTTTCAACTTTTTGTATTTTCATCAGATTTATTAGAAATAAAGAACATATAGAATAAAGCTCACTTCATTATGATAACCTGCTAGATGTTTAAATTGTTTTATAAACAATAGAAGGAGAAGAGGATTGATAAACAAAACAACTAAGAGATTTATCGAAGTACCTTCTGGTTCTCGCCGATCTCTTTGCGGAGCTCAGAGCTGACCGCTGTTTTGGTGATGGACCTGCGAGGAGGAAAGGGCAGATTGAACTGTAAGATTGCAGGCTTGTCAATATCTGTGGAAATCAAAAAGTATAACTGTAGATGCTTGCTGTGTGTATGTGTGCTGGTCTTCACCTGGCTTTGGTGGGGAAGTTCTGACTCAAGTCTTTCATAACGGTGAGGGCCTCTGCAGCGGGAGCAGCAAGAATTCGAGCCGCTGTCTGGAAACTCAGATCTATCAAATAAAAAGGTGGGTAGAAAGGCAAGAGGTCAAAAACAAGGAATAAGAAGACTGGACAAAAGCATAAAGGAAAGGAGGTAGCTTGCAAGAGGGTATAGACACCAGTAAACAAAGACAAAGACACAGTTTCAACTAAATGCAAACTTTAGGAGCAACTTTATCTGGACACTCACATTTCAAAGCAAGTTTATTAAAGCCAGTGGTGTAATGTAACTAAATACATGTACTCAATATTGCTTGTTTTACATTTGAGTATCAATAATCCACTTATATAATAGTAAATAACGTAAACGTCTCAGGGGAATTCCTTTTCCAGGCTTTACAAACATACGTTAACTAAATGTTAACTTAAGTAACATTTCTATGCCGGACTTTTTACAGTGTGGTATTCATTTTATTTTTATTTAACCAGATAAAAAGAGATAAAAGATTAAATCTAATTCACAATGCTGACCTGGCCAAGAAAGCAGCAACGTTACACATACAACAGACATGTAAAATACAGAGAACATAACTCAGTAAACAAAAAGCAGTCACTACATTGTGCACATTAGGACAGTAAGAAAGGTGCACTACTTATTACTGCAAGAGCAGCTGGTGGTAAGGACCTCAGACAACTTCAATGTAAAACAGGCTATAGGGACATTAATATACCTGAATATCTTTTCCACCACTAATAACAATTCATCCTGAAGGGCACTATAGTTGTTTGAGACATGAACTCAAAACCACCAATGTGTACTCAATGGTGGAGTAAGACACCATGTATATCGGCACAAAATATCATTGCAATCTCTTTAAATTGTTGTTTATAAATTTGACTCGGAACAAAGTGTTGGATCTATCGTCAGAGACGCGGTGCAATCCCTGGAGCGAGTTGTTAACATGGCTAAAAAAAAAAGTCATCAGTTAAGCTAATTAACATATTAATTAGCAAATAATTCCATGTTAACATGCATGTCCTCACATCTGAAGCATTCATTAAAACTATCCCAAATGATTAAGGGTAGGATTAGGAATATAGAGTAGTACATAGTGACAGATGTGTATGTTTCGAAGAGAAGATACTGTGTCGGAGTGTATGGAGCTTGCAAAGAGATGAAGACTATTTCAATGCAGTGAGCATCGCTGTAATGGTGTCCTAGCCTCTGTGATTATTAGACCCCCGAGGTCTCCCTCTCTCTGTAAACAGGCTGAGCTAATGAGCCCCACCGGGGGAAAAGATAAAGACAGACACCACCATGACATGTCTGACTGTCGAGCGAATCTCTAATTCACATCCTTTATTCAGTCGAATCAGAGCAGCCTGCGACTGACTAAATGCAATCACATGGCAACCAGAAAGAGTTTCATAATGTATAGCCTTCAAAAAGGTAGACGGATTGTGTGAAAGTTTGTTTGAAAACGTAATCCAATAGAGGATGTAACCCTAATCAATATGACTTTTATGTTGCTGCAGACCAAGCTCTCAAGTCTTCTAAGATATCATTGCTGAAATGTATCAAGAGGATGCTGATCGACCGCAGCCATTGATTACAGAACTAGACGGATACATTTTCCACCAAGAGTTTGATTCACCGGCGGAATGATCTCACCCTTAAAGCAACCAAAGCTAATATTCATTTATGCTCACTTATTTATAATCAGTGCATAGATAGAACACATCGAACTAATGCATCCTCTGCGTGGACGGCACATCTACAACAGAGATGTACGTTCTCTCATTGGAAGAGGTTCAATATCAATGTGTTCTGTGTGTGAGGGAAGGGTTACGAGTTAACATTTTAAAACCATTGTTAAAGTTAACATGTCTTGGAATTTAATACATTTAAATAATCAGAAAAGTCCATCCATACATCAGTTTCTCAAGATGGAGCCAGTCGTTACGCTGGTTTAAAGAAGGTTTGGCTTGACAGACTTTATAATATGTATTTTCTTTTAAATAATTTGTAAAAATGATCCACCAGGTTTCTATGAAATGACAGATGGACATCTTTCAGGGAAAGACACAACTGAATACATTTGAAATGGGATGGTATTTCTGCCATTATATAATTATCATTTGTCAACAGAGGCTATGAGACTAAAGGACACAGGGCTCAGTCCGAGTCCTCGGGGCGTATTTACAGGATCATAACATCGATCCCCTCAAAATGGAAGTGACAGGAATAATCCCTGCAGGTGTTAACAGTGAGCTGAGGAAGTCTTGATCTTTAGAGCTCAGAGGCCCTCGGAGTTTATTTAGTTATCCTGTCAAGACATTGAGTCAGTAGGTTTTCCATACGTGTTTGAATTTATAATGAATATAATACAGAGTCAAGACATATTCCTTACTGTATCTAATGGCGCATTTCCACTGCAGCGCGTAGCACGGTTTAAGCGCGCCGTGCCAAACCCGGCACGTTTTTTTGTTGCGTTTCCACTAGGGGTAGTTCCGGCCTTTTAAATGCGTGTTTTCTGAATGGAGATCGGTTAAGCTAACGCTGTATATGCTCCGACAGTCCACACTCACAACAACGGCCTATACACAGACCCGGCGTCGTGGGAGGGCCCTCCCATTTGACATTCCTGTCCTCCCCCAATAAACACGTTTTTTATTATTTATAAAATAATGTTTATGCCCCTGCCACTAAACTATAATGGAAGCACAGCATACAGTGAGCCTGGCCTACCCAGGCCTAACTATACCGTACTAAGCCGTGCGAGGCCCTGCAGTGAAAATGCGCCATTAGTGTCCTATCATGTCGAAGTAGGGAGCAAAAGAAAAACATATATTTTGCAGGGTATTGTGATTTGGAGACCCACCTTGCATTTGCCAGACTTTCAGAGGTGACATTTCGTTGGTGCTTTCTACCAAATGTTTCCTCAACTCCTTTAACTGCTCCTTCAGCTCTGGATAGACGGTCCTAGTAAAAAGAGACAAAGCAGACAGAGAAAGAGAGTAAGTGCATCTGCTATATTCCCTAATTGCTCATTAAAAGAGATTTGACATTGGCATATTGATTTGTTTATTTTCAGGTTAGTTTATCAGGCAGAATGGGACTGGCCATCGGGAACATTTTCAGGGTGGGCAGCTTGATGAACGGGGCCTTGGCAAAGTAAAATATACGTATTAAAGCTGAGAGAGGAGAGGTGGGAGTCCCTCGAGGCTATTACAGCCAAATGTTTTCAAATAACTAATTATACATTTGGCACCATTGCCAGTACACCCTAACAGCCAAGAGAGCCTGAAGGCAGCAGGGAGAGAGCCGAGAGCAGGAAGTGATGTCGAACTTAACTATGTTTCTAATCCATTTACAACTGAGCAGCAAAAAGGTTGCACATGTGGATTCTACTGTGGCTCCATTCTGTTCATTGTATTTATCTTCATCTCTGTGTGAAAACAATCCTTTTACACGCATCAACTATGTGGGCGTGCTCATTACTTTCGACAGGCCCAACCAAAGCTGAAGCCGTAAGACAGAAGACTACATTGAATAAAATAAGCAGGGTTTTGATTCTAGAAGCTGAACATTCAGCTATAGAGTGCCTTTTGTTTGGGAGGATCATCAAAGATAGGTGTATGAGTAGTGATGTGTTTTGACAAGTTAGAACTTTGCATTTACAAATGAGACCAGTTTACATTTCTACGAGACAGGAAAACAACTACAAAATATAAATGTGGGTCGATGAACTTCCTTAACTGTTATTTACTAGTATATTATGTATAACAGGATATGTAATAATATACTGGTCAGATGGATGCAGAGATCATCGTCACCTTAATGCCAGTGCAAATATGTGCTTTCTTCCTGAAGAAAAGCTCCCTGTTCTACTTCAAACCTATGTCTTTTTTAGTTATCTTGTTTACATAAAGTGTGTTAAGGGTGGTGTGCTACCAAGGACCTCCTTCAGCGGTACGAGCCCAGCAGACCCCTCAGGCGCAGGCCGGCTGCTCCATTTGTGAGATCAAAGCGTGGGCAAGCAGCTTTCTGCATCTATGCTCCTAACGCATGGAACAAACTCCCAGAACATCCGAGAATGGCTAGCACTTTAGAATCGTCTAAAACAGGTCGTTTTCTTTAACTGTTAAACATGGTTTTCTTTCTTTTAATTGTTTTGTGTGTTTTTGTATTTCTTCTCACTTTGACCATAATCAAATGTATTGTGTTTTTATCTGTTTGATCCTGCAAAGCACTTTGAATTGCATCACTGTATGAATTGTGTTTGCTGGGGGGGGGGGGGGGGGGGGGAATTGGTGGGCCAGTTGGAGACAAAAGCCTTGGTGCATTCAACTCAAAGGGGTTACGGTCAGGGGCTTGAAGCAAAACTATTTTAAAACAGAAGGATAAAAAGGCTTGGACCGCTGTGAGCGTGGTGCAGTTCCTGGAACCAATCCAAGTTTTGAGTATACTCACTTCAGTTTGCCAAAAAGGAATCCCTGAACCTCGTCCACAGGATCGTTCTCTCCAAACATTGTAGCGTTCACCTCCGCCTCTGAAACCACAATCAATTCACTTGTGATTTACATGAGGGATTCCCCCACCATGGGCATGAGAGTATCAATATTGCATGTGTGGGCACCTTCGACTTGTGTGTCGTCCTTTGCCTTGTACTCCTGGCTTTTGATGGCCAGCTCCACTCCGTATCCCGACAGATAGACCTTCTTCTCACTGGGATTCTGAAGGGAAAGAAGGAATCGTTGTAAAAAAGAAATGGAGAAGTCCTCCTTATCCCCATCACGGGAATGACAGATTGCTTGATGTGCCTTGACAGACCACTTCACATCAACGAGATAAACATGCATTTGTAAATTAATTCAAAAGACACCGAGAGCAGTTAAGTCTCGAATCAAGCTGTCAATCTCTCTTTTGATCGCAGCTGCAATGTTTCCAATTCATACACAACTGAGCAGAAAAAAATCATTTGCTCATGTGGTTTCAGCTTTTGTACAATTTTTTTGTAATTGTCTTCATCTCTGTTGCAAAAAAATAAATGCATCTTACTTGTATCAAACACTTGAGCCCGTCGCTAATTTTCCAGCTTTCAAGTACAAACTACCAGCTGTTGCTCGCTAAGTGCAAGAGACATTAAGCACGCCCCGATTTGCCCCGAAGCTTTGATAAAAAAACAAGAGAAACCGTCGAGTGATGCAATTGATCGAGTGGCTAGAACTTGATAGACGGATGGTGGAAATAATCTTGCACAATTAAAGGTCGGAAAAAACGTATCTATTGTATTTGCACATGTTGGAAAAAAGCCTTCCATCTTAAACCCGACATGATAAACTGGAATACAACTTGTTTATCTCAGGTGAAAAAGAAAAACCCAATTATAGCGCACAGGATTTTTTTAGATAAACAACTGGAAACACAAGTGATTCTTAATCAACACTCTGCTTCATTTTCCATAACACCTACAGTGTATGCATCCGTGAAGATTCCAGCTGTTGTGTGAAGAGGGTCCAAATTTACTTTTTCTGAATTGCCCCTTACGGGAACTTTATGATTCAACCTGACAACCCCTCTAGCGCCGAAATCAACACTTTAAGTGTCAGTGAAAGCAACAGGAACTAGCCAATCCTGTAGGTAGCAATCTACATACAGTAGCAGTGTTTCACTTTGCACCTTTTTTTTATGTTTGTATTTCTGACTGTGAGAAAGAAAAAGCAGATGGAACATATGCCGATATAATGTGTATCTGGCTAAGTGTGAATACAATGCGTGTGAGAATGAGGTTTATTTATATGTTTTATCTTCTTCCACACTCCTACTTATTTAATGCTGTTAACTGTAGTTCATCATCCTCATCTTAATCAAGATCAAAGCAACATTTGTCCTTCAATGCTTATCCTTCTTTAAATACAATGCTGCTTGCACACAGTCTATCCACAAAAACAATATTTCCAGGAAGTAGAAAAGTCCCCTAGCTTGACCTCTTGATGCTAGCTTCAACAAGCCAAACAATATTAACTGTAGCTGGCCAGACTTCTCTCACAAAGCAGGCACAAATAAAGTAATGATAACGGCATGAGGAACACCTACAGCAACGTAATGTCGGAGCACATATGTCGCCAGGCCTTCGTGGACTTTGAATGATATGACTTGGTGAAGCCTCTCGAACTCCGGTGTCCCGAACTGGCCGTACAGAATGACGACAGGAGCTTCTGGATTTGATCCTGGGTATTTGTGATCGCCTTTAAAAAGGAATGGCTTTGGCCTGAAAAAAGACAGGAAACACATCAGTCATTATTTGACTGGTTTATCACCTTTGAGTCCATATTGTATTTGTCTTAAATTACCTCTGAGGGGCCGTTTTCAGCAGCTCTGCTAAACCATCTTCATCACATGTCTTTTCTCCATGGACGCTGAAAAATGCTGAGCAGCCAGAGGCAGGAGGCTCATTGGACGCAATCTGAAAGAGAACAGCAGGATCTCTCTTTCACATTCAATATAATATGACACTTCTCATATGCAGTTCAAACAAAACAAACAACAAATCGTATCGTACCTGTTGGAAGGAGTGTACTGTCGCAGAGTAGGCTCTCAGAGAGAGGGCGAACTTCAGCATGTTCACCTGGACGGAGCTGAGCACGGCACGGGCTTTCTTTACGATCAGGTCATAGTAGGACTGATCTGTGTCTGCACAGGACAATAAGCACAATCAGAAACAATGCGTGTTATTTGACATGTTTTCTCTCACTCAATTTAAATTATTTAAAGCTTCTCACAAACAGAGACACAAATGAAAAGAACAAATATACCACTTGCCGCTCTGTACTCAAATGTTATTACTTGCAGAAATGTTTAGCTAAATCACTGACGCTAAATCACTGACACTGCAAATGTTTCCAAGAGGCTTTTACGCGCTTCATAGATTTAGCTGCTCCAAGCACAAAGTCTTAAAGTGAAAACTGGTGTTAAGTGGCTTTACTTTACCATCATGCTCTCCTTCTATGTTCTGATTGGCCTCCACAAAGTCCCAGAACTTCTCCTGGCTCTCCTCTGCCAGAAACTCACTGTGGGAGAGGAAGAAGAAGGTGGCAGTTTTATGAGCTGTGCTATTATTTATTTATGACACACTTACCGCTTGTAAATTGTTACAGCTACATTTGGATAAATCATAAATCATAAACACTTGCTTTTCATAGTATCGCCATATTGTGATACTGTAACAATTCTTGAAACCACAAATTATTTGTAATAAATCATTTAAATTCAAATGTTGAGGCCGACAGTGGCTTAGATTGCATAAACTGCAGTGCTATGATGTTGGATGAGAGAGGGAGTGTCTTAATGCAAATGAAGATCCCAGTGTTCTGTTCATAGCACTGGATTCTTTCCAATAAGCAGCTCTAGTCAGCTGCAGCACAGTACTTCATCTGAAGCCTATAAGTATTCAGCGTTTGGCTCAAGGACGCACCACTGAGACAGAAGTTTAAAGTCACTTAGAGGACAGCCTCAGTAATGACCCTACAAGCCCTCAGGACATTGATGTATCTATTATCTGCTTCCAAAATGTAATATCAGATGTAATGCTGCCAAATGGCTGCTACTGCTGAGCAGTGCAGAGTCGTACCTGGCCTCCAGCAGCAGAGGGGTATCAGTCCATTTGGTTGTGAGGGTGGTGGTGACAGCCTTGGAGTCGGCAGCACCAGATACTGCAGAGAGCAGCGACGACAGCAGCAGGACCCACAGAAGCCCCATCCTTAAGCCTATGCCAGAGAGATGAGTTTAGGAAAATTAGTTTTAAAAAATCAAAAGATTGACAGGATACTCAGAGCAAGAATATGTATCACAGGAGTTTGGATGACACATCACAGTGGGACACAGGTCATCAGTTGAATCTATGATATTGCCATATTGTGATGCAACAGAATATCATTATTATCATTGTAATACTGATTTCAGCCATAATGCTAAACACTTTTTGAACAGTCTTTTATACAATCTTAGCCGTGCTCATAGTTTCCATTCAATTTGATCCAATTTGTATTATGTAATTCAGGAAATGTATAATTATATAGTTAAATGTCGAAAGAGTGTGGGTGCTACATTGTTCTATAATTCTGTAGCCCTGAGTCTGAATCACTTTATAATTATTGTATAATGTTCTCAAATTGTCCATATTCCAAATGATGTTGCAAATCACTGCAAACTATGTGATGCACAGTGTACCTGGGGCTGGATATAGGCCATTCATTAGTCAATTGGGTATAAAGTCTATAAGACAACAGCAAACTGAGAACAACATAACAACAGAGCCCAGCATGACGCAATTATATGTCTTTTTTTAATTCAGGGTCCAAAGGTATTCAGTTTCTAACAGTGTTTTAACTACTGTATAGACTGTATGGTTTTAACCTGAAAACACTTCTGGACAGAACAACAACATTGTAAAACGTCACATTTAAAACTAAAAAATAAAAAATAACTATCATATGATTATTTAAAAGTAATCCAAATACAGCAATAGTGAACCAGTTGGTGTGAATGTGTAGGATGTCTATGTTCGATCCCCCCATTCCACCTTATTGCATCTGTTAAATAAATAGAATCACTTCCTGTTCTTAGTGGCTGTATAGTTTGCTATATGCATTGCACTTACATTAAACTCAGAGACACACATGCTGCGCAAACACACAGCAGGAGCTGGAGGATAAATAGGGCCCCTAACAGGTAAATCCGGCCTAAACAACAAATCACCCCCGAGGTACCCAACATAGCTGCACTATAGGTAAATATGCGCACTCCTACGTAAATCCTTGACAGTCGCTAGTAAACAAAAAGCCTGAATGAACTCTGTCCAATAGGAAAGTTCAGCGTGGCTCCTCCATCCAATGAGCGCTCAGTTTGTACATCCGGCATTGTTTCATTGACAATAAACGCAACGGTAAAATGTCTTTATAATCTGTCTAGTTTGACCTGATGTAAACTGTTGGTTACCGTTACCTTGACACCCAGAACCCGTTGACGGTTGGTGAACTACCGGCCAGCTAACGCTACATGGAAATTAACGTTAGCCAAAAAGACGCAGTAAGCTAGCTAACTGCTGCTACAAAACAAGAAAGAACTACACCATTTAATTTTTTTTTATTATAACTACAGGCAGATAATATCCCAGTCTTTAATATACAATAACACCCAGACGCGAATATACACATTTGGAGCTTTATCACAAGAAAATGAATGCTATTTCCTCACCGGCTCCGTAGCTTCCTGCAGTCATGATCCGCTGGAGAGTGGGAGGGTCCTGTCAGGCTGTTTAGGTAACCACAGTTCTGCCTGTTCAAAAACTACTGAACTCCTCCGTGCATTCTTCTATTTAACAAAACGTGACTTGAACACAAAATAGTAAATTTCACTGAGATAATTAAAAACTGAAATGGGAATCGGAACCTAATCTTGCAATTAACTTTACTACATAACCACAGACTTTCAGACTGAAAAACGTAATTAAACATCATGTCTCTAGTCTACATAATTAAAAGAATATCCTTTTTTTTTCAAGAGAATAATGATACTTGCATAGAGCAGGTTTATTATAATTGCACAATATTCTTAATTGAGTTTATTTATTTAGAGTAAATTCGGAAAACAAATGCAATTTCCCAAACTATAATATTCCTCCTGAAAATTTCGATAATTTACTTTATCTAACTATGTGAGTTACAGGAAATACATAACCTATGACAAAACATATCAAATGTAAAATGTATGCTTGGCAGTGGTCAGTGGTTATATGGAAGTGATGGAAGAAGTAGCAATGCAACAGTGTAAAAATAATGATAAGATTTAAGATAAACTTGTATTGATCCCTGGGGGAAAGATCTCTAGATATGGTCTGCTTGCATTAACCGCTGAGCTATAATAAAGCAGCTTGAGCAGGCAGGATTGATGCAACATTATTGGATCACATGACCTTTGTGTTCGTCCCCTTTATGCTGGCAAGGACACAAAGTCGCTCAAAACATGAAAACTCACAAAGGCTTTTATAATTTGTATATACTGTATATAATTATATATTTTTCTATTTTTTATTATTATATAATATATATATATTTGTTTATTATTATTATATTTATAGTTGTATTATTATATTTTAATGATATTGTCTTTATATTTGTATTGTTATAATTGTATGTACTTTATTCATTGCATTGTTCTGAATATACTGTTTGGTATTTTTGTATTATTATTATTTAATTTATGTACTTTTTTAATTTATTGTATTTTTTTAAATAACTCTCCTTACCAGCAGGCGGCGGTATTGTGTATTCGTCATTCAAAAGAGGCAACAACCGGAAGACAGAGAAGAAGATCAGACTGCGTGATATAAACAAACAACAAATAGCGTGTGCGTTCCATTTTCACTCTCGTCCATCGAAAACATGTTTCGTGCGGTACTGGAGCTATCAGCCATTGGAGTGTTGCTTGTGGAAGACTTTCTCAAGCAACAGTCTCTCAAGAGGTGGAAGCAATCAGAGTGATTTCTTTGGCTGACTGCATGCATCAGCCATGAAAGGCCAAATAAGGCGTGTCACGTCCGACGGTGCGGGACACACCAAATTGAGTTTGGGCGACAGGGCACGCTTCGTCGTCCGACTAACGAAAACGGTCGATTTCGGCCTGGTGTGTCAGTGCCTTAAAGGTCCTGACACACCTAACTGACACTAAAGAACACCAAAAGAACATGCCCCGACGGAACATCGCCTCACGAGAGAAGAAGAACAATAATAATAATAATATATCAATTTTATATAGCGCTTTTCTGAACCCAAAGACGCTTTACATTTGGGAGGGAGGGTAGACAAACAAAACAAAAACAAAGACAGAACCAAAAAGAAACAAAACACAACAGAAAAGCAGTCAGGAGGAAGTTGATTGAGAGGGGGGGGGGCTTATGGATAGAGAGTTGAAGAGGTGGGTTTTGAGGCGGGACTGGAACAGGGTGAGGGACTCAGACTCACGGAGGTCTTGGGGGAGGGAGTTCCAGAGCTTCGGGGCTGCCACAGAGAAGGCTCTGTCCCCGAAGCTCCGGAGTTTGGCCTTGGGGATTGAAAGCAAACCGGCTGAGGAGGATCTGAGGGACCGGGGTGGTTGGTAGAGGGTGAGGAGGTCAGTGAGGTAGGGGGGGGCCAGATGGTGCAGGGCTTTGTAAGTGAGGACCAGGAGTTTGTAGTGGATGCGGTGTGAAACGGGGAGCCAGTGGAGTTCTTTGAGGACCGGGGTGATATGATGCCATGATTTGGTGTGGGTGAGGAGTCTGGCGGCTGCGTTCTGGACACGCTTCGGAACAGACTGTGTGCGTGATATAAACAAACAACAAATAGCCTGCGTTCCATTTTCACTCTACAACGAGAAGCTCATGGGGCTTTCCCGAACCTGTGTCGAGAGCTGAAGTTAAATTCAATCTCAGATTTGCCTTCTTAATAGTTTGTTTGGGTTCCGTTTCGCTTCTCATGCACTGATTCGCTAAGCTGAACAGCCAATAAGAGTGATTTCTTTGGCCGACGGCCTTTAGCCGACAGCCTCCTGATTCAACATGTCGAATCGGCGGCGGAACGGAAGGTGTCGGCATGGCCGAAAAGACACGACGGTGCAGTACACACCGAGACACACCAATCTGAGTAGGGCGACACGACGCTCATCGACGGCCCGACATCTATCGACGCCGAAAATCGGCTTGGTGTGTAAGGACCTTTAAAGGAATGGTATGCTCATGACACTCATTTTTTAAAAATGATCATCCGATAAAACAGACCAGTCTCTGCCAGTCTCTCTTTTTTTTTTTTTGAATCCGATGACATTATCAGTGATTTTAAACTGATTATATACCGAAATAACATCAACACTGTGGGCGCCGCCATTTCCCGGACGTGACGTAATCCATGCGTTGGGTTTTCGAAGACACGTTGATCTCCATGTTATTTACTGTAGTTTCTCTCTTCAAATATGCCTCACTGTATCGCGAAATATTGCCATAATTCGGATAGGAACAATCCACGGAATGCTCGGTTCCATCTGTTGCCAAAAGGTAAGCATAAGAAGTACATTCGGAGGCAGTGGCTAGCGAAATGTGGCCGGCCCGAACCGAGAGATTTACAGGCTCATGTATACAGCGAACATTTCACATTTCCGGACGACTACTCTGAGAGTATGATCAAAAATAACATGGGATTTAAAGAACAACCATTACTCAATGGAGATGCAGTACCATCGGTCTTTCTGGTGTCATCACCGACCAGGACACCAGTTCGGCCAGTAGAGAAATCGCCCTCTGCAAGTGTGAAGCGACGGAGGAGCAGAAGTAGTGCTCGGAGTAAGAATAAGGTATGTTATAGCGCATTTCCATTGCAGCGGCTAGCCCCGTTTTAACGTCCAGGCCAGGACAGTTTTGGGTGGCCTTTCCATATAGCGTAGTACCGGCTAGTGTGTATTTCCCCCCAGTTTTTCCGGCCCCATAAAATCGTGATTCTATGGCCAGGGACAACGAAGCTGAGTATGCTAAACTAGAGAGGGAATCGCTAGCAAGGGTGGTACTACATGCATACATATAGTATCTTATATCATCTTCCTGTTATACACACATGCATTTCCAAACATTTAGACTACCTATGTTGCAAATGTATTATCTTTTCAATTTACACACGGAATCTATTGCACGTCTGTCCGTCCTGGGAGAGGGATCCCTCCTCTGTTGCTCTCCCTGAGGTTTCTCCCATGTTCCCTTTAAACTGGGGGTTTTCTTCGGAAGTCTTTCCTTGTACGATGTGAGGGTCTTAGGACAGAGGGTGTCGTATTGTCATACTGATATGTATGGCTGAATTCCCCCATCCAATCTCTTCACATTGGTTAAAACTTGTTCCTCTGCTGACGAGTCCGAACTGAAATACTCCACCATATTTCCGTGTGTTGACAAAGTGAACGCATGGATGACGTCACGACCATCACGTGACTACTGAAAATGGCAAACATGGCGGCGGCCAGACGGAATATACAGGTCTTGATAAAAAGAGCTATAAAATCATTATTTACCGGGGAATATCGCTGATTTCTTCAGGGTATGGTTTAAACATAACGTTTCACTAAATACTGAAGTTTTGATTAATTATCTAATGAGTGGACCATTCCTTTAAGGCCGCTACACACCAACCGGAGACCAAAGAACGCGTACCGAAGGCGTCCCGACTTTTACGTCGCCTGCGTCGGCTACGCCGCCCGCCTACGCCGCCCGCCTACGCCGCCCGCCTACGCCGCCCGCCTACACCGCCCGCCTACGCCGCCCGCCTACGCCGCCCGCCTACACCGCCCGCCTACGCCGCCCGCCTACGCCGCCCGCCTACGCCGCCCGCCTACGAACACACCGCAAATACTTCAGTCGACGAGTGGCAATAACTGTCCTTACCAGCAGGCAGCGGTAGTGTGTATTTGTCATTCAAAAGAGGCAACAGCCAATCAGAGTGATTTCTTTGGCCGACTTTCTTTGGCCGATTCAACATTAAACATGTTGAATCGGCCGCGGGAGGTGTGAAAATGTGCCGTAAAGCAACGACGGTGCGGGACACACCAACCTGAGTAGGGCGCCGCGAATGCCCGACTGCCTCTGACGGCCTCTGACTCCGAAAATCGGGTAGGTGTGTCAGGGCCTTTAGTCTAGCTTTCACATTATCGCATCACACCATCTTGCTTTCCATATCACACCATCTCTTTCCCATGCTGGTTCTTGAACCACCAACCTTCTGACTCGAGACATCCATACCCTTCGAGCCAAGCACCAGGGTGTTTCTCAATGTCGAGGAGGCTTGCTTGGTAGCACATGTACCTCCGAGTCAATTGCTTCAGAAGCGAGGCAAGAATCCTTCCAAGCCTCGGAAAACGAAGAATTGTGGAACAGGCTAACAGGTGTGCAGGTGTGCGCCATATGCGAGGCCCCGCCTTAAATGGAGCGCGATTTCCGCCAAAGATTTGGAAATTGGTCCGTGTGCAAAGCATTGTGGGGATTTTAAGACCGCGGAGTCTACACATGTGCAGCCTCGAAATTTCCCGCAACGAAGTACGCCGGCCTCGGTAGAATTCCAAGTATCCTGGACATTGGAACAGTCCTTCGGCGGGACTCGATGATGTAGTATCCTTGAAATAGTGGCTCTGGAGCAGCTTTCCTCGACATTGAGAAACACCCCCAGAGATGTTAAGTAAATGTTTTGCCGGACGGGTTTCTTGGTATATTAGGGTTAGAATTAGGGTCACAAGGGGACAACAAGATATTGTTAAAGAACTTTTGTTTAAACTCATGAAAGCGAGTGACTGTCCAAGGCTATCAGCACATCTGGTTTCCTTAACATGTCATTAGAATAAACTGGACTTAAGCCTCTGTTGCTTTCTGACTGACTTTTCATTTCTGTTTTTTACACCACAACTACCACAGCCTCATTAGTTCCATAACAAGATATGACATTAACTGTGAACATACAGTGCAGGTTGTTATGAGTTTTATGAGGGGGTCAAGCCTTTATTGTGATGCAATGTACTAATGTATTGTATTGTAATGTAATGTATTAATGTATTCATAACACACATAGTGAAAGAACCCATAACGCATAATGGCCCATTCTGTACTTAGTTACATTCCACCACTTTTATTTGTATCAGTTAAATGAAAACCAATACCATAACATAAATCACATTGTGCTATTCCAGTGACTTTTGACAGTAAAATCAATATTTTCTAACAAACACATCTGTCCCAACTACAAATCAGAGCAGGTGTCACTTTTATGGAGTTGGTCCATTGACACTTAATTTGTGGCACGCTCAATGGCTTCCAGGAAAAGTGTTTGAGCTATTACATCCAAAAGTGTTTATCTAAAAGCAGTGGGTGCTGTGAAGCGGAAAATGTCTGCATTTTGTATTTTTAATGTCTATATGGTGATATCATTGGTATATGGGGCATTCTACCGAATTACCAAACAGATCATCCATTCTAGCCTCATCCCCCTCTATTTCAACCTGTTACTAAAGTGCTGATTCTGGGTCAGTAGCTTCAAACATTCACACTTCAACATAAGGTATGTTATGAGTTAAGATTAAGCAATAAGGTTGAGGGAATATGATAAAACCGTGAGAACAAAATACTGTGGTCACTACCAAAACAGTGGATGTTTTGTAAAAAATTAAGTATATTGAGTTATCATCTAAAATGATATGATACTGATTGGTTTAATGTATGTTCAATTTCAACAATCATCAACTCTGGAATCAATATGATCAGTATTATGCATTTTTACAAAGAAAGTTTTCATTATGATTTTTATGAATTGTATAAATTGAACTTTGAAATTTGATTAAAAATTCACTTTTATTAATTTAATTGTGAAAACCCTCAAGAAATATTTGTTAAAAATACTATTTCGAGAAGGGAAGGTAAAACAATCTTAACAGGTTAATATAATACTTTTTACTACAGTGTATGTACTATGTTTCGGTAGTGACCATTTTTGGTAGAGGAAGAACATTCCAATACAGTCTGAAAATAAGATATAAAAATGTATGGTTCTTTTACTAGATATGTGTAATTTAGATATGGTACAAAATATATATGACAACGTTTTGGGAAAAAAACATACAACATTTCAAAACATTAACATCCTGACTTTGGTCCAATTCGGTAGAATGGCCAACCACAGACATAACATAACATAGGTTAACATTCACATATTTTGATATTATACCGAACAGGACAGTGTATAGAAAGCAGCACAGTCAATATGTGTGTAAATACATGTGTATCCTTTGTCTACCTGTTTCTATGCAGGTATGTATAAGTACATGCAGACACATACTGTACATATAGTATTTTATTTGTACATTTTTTATTTTCATTATCTTTTAAAAGATAACCTGTTCATTATATCTATTTCATTTTTATTAAATAACAAAATCAATAAATTAAACTTAATTTTAATATGAACTTAAATATGAAAGCTGAGCGAAATAATTTTATAGATGTAATTATATGAATACAATTTTAGGAGGGATTTGCTTTTTAAAAAGAGGTAGGTGAGAGAGTTCTATTTCATTTCCTGTGCATGTGGTATTATGTGTAGGGCTCCAACCATAATTGTATACCAGACACTGTTAAGTTGATCCATAACATGGTGGTACTTCATTTAAGAAAATCGCACATATTAATTTAAATATGTCAATGAGGTTTCCTGTTTACATGGTGTGACAGCCATGAAAAAAAATCCTGTATTAAGAATAAGCCAAAGCTGTTTTGGTTCACAGTGTTTGTGATTTGGTAATATAAAATAAGAGAAACCTGATTCCCTCTCATTTTGCAAAAGGCTCCTGGGGTCCAACATTTCATAATATAACCTTGAATTTCTCTTAAGATGGGCTGATTCTCTTTGGGGCACGTTATTTAAACATGTCCACCTGTTGTGCGGTCCTGATAAAAGAAGATGAAAGCTAAAGAGACACTGTCCCAGGGTGTGGAGACATGGGTCTTGCTTTTTTCATTTACTCGCTCTGCAGCCTAAATTAAATTTGACAGCTGGTCCTCCAGAGGGAGCAGTTCCAGAGTTTGATTTAACATTATATGAAAAGGAGCGACATTAATTATCCTGCTGGATTTGACCTTCACTTTGAAGTGCCCTCGCCCACGACACCTCACACATGTTGATGCATGCACGCACACACACACACACACACACACACACACACACACACACACACACACACACACACACACACACACACACACACACACACACACACACACACACACACACACACACACACACCACACACACACACACACACACACACACACACACACACACACACACACACACACACACACACACACACACACAAAAATCGTAATTGTACCCCTATGAAGACAGGCCAAAACGTCCCCACTGGTAGAGAACCCTTCCAAGTGCACAAACACACACCGACACACCCACCCACCCACCCACACCCACCCACCCACCCACCCACACACACACACACACACACACACACACACACACACACACACACACACACACACACACACACACACACACACACACACACACACACACACACACACACACACACACACACACACACACACACACACACACACACACACACACACACACACACACACACACACACACACACACACACACACACACACACACTTCATCTGTCAACGAGGTGACATCTTCAGATGAATTATGGGAGATGGTTGTCATCTTCTCCGGGGTCACACACAAAATGGCGAGCCCGGGCTGTGGGCTCCCTCTCCTCGCACTATCACACGTCAGCCATTTTAGAGGTTGAAAGCCTCGACGGGGGACCAAAACGACCTCAATTAAACCTCCATTAATATTAATACATTTTGTCGTTTCACGTGAGTTGCCGCTAATTAAATGTGTCCCTGACTGTATAATAGGGGTCAGTGGGGGTCAGCTACATGAAGCTAATTCATCACATTACAGCCACCAAACACTGGGCTGGTCTGAGCTCAAATCATAAATACAGATTGAGATGAGGGTTGTTTGATACATTAAACTTACACAAACACTTACTAAGCAAAATGTTTTTGAATTAGGATCAGTCATTTTCTTTATGCAAAGTAACATTTAGGCCTTTCATTTATATGCTCTCGTGTGCATAGATACAGGGAATGTATCCGCCCCCATGACAGCTTTTCATTTTGTTTAAGCCCTGACCTAATGTTTGTTACATTTCTCCAACATCTTCATTTAGAAGGCTTTTATGTAAAGGATTAATAAGTTTGAAGCGGATCATCTCTTTATGAGCTCCTGGGCCAAAGCTCCACACACACACGCAAACATAATAAACTCACCATAATGGGATTGTGAGATTCCTCGGATTGGACTCCCACTGGTGTCAGTCGGAATACAAAGCCGAGTGCAGCCTGGGAGGTTCCTGGATTCTTCTTTTCAATCCTTTAATATCATGAGGGATGATTTGGTGTTGACCTGGGAGATTAGCTAAAACCCAGAGTGGAAGGTCAGACAATGGCCTCACATGTCCAATCTAATCGTATTTGTTTTATTGCCAAAGGAAAAATGTGCTACTCCCACACTGGACTCTCTGGATGCCCTGTGCATTTACTTTTTGTCAAAACATGGTATTGATTCTCTGCAAATGGTTTGTGCATAGAGATTTACCCACATTGTATATTTACAGATGAAGGGCTAACCCATTGCCACTGCTGGAAATGACTCAACCAGAGACAGAGGACCAAACTCCATGGTGACCAGTACCAGAGCCAAAAGGGCAATCCTCCAGAAGTACAATAGCCTGGCACTGATGCACATGAGGGAGGCAGTCGGTATGAACTTATCTGCAGAATTCCACGCTGAAAATAGGCGATAACAATGCCAGAGCTTCTTTGTTTGCATGAAAGAAGCATGGGACCGGCAATGAGGAGTTGCAGCCAGTTTGACCTAATAATGGACGGCAGCCAGAGCCCATTGAATCACTCAGAGCTGGATTCCCTCTGCAGGAGAGAGCACTTTCTCCCAAACACTCACATGTTCGCTTGGACAAAAGCCGCACAACCCTCTGCAGTAGCCAAGCCATTATTGTTTGTTTAGTCCAGCTGCACTTGAAATGACAGCGACCCAGAGCTATGGGAGGATTAAAGACTGCGTTCACTCCAACACACCATGAACCAGCTGCCAGAGAGGCGGCACAACCTCCCTGTTCTCTCCTGCTCACTCTCACTCCCTCTTCATATGTCAGACACAAAATCATCCTTCTGTCTTACATGAAGGCCCTCTCTGATTCCTCATCTCCCTTACACTCTTGCTCTTGTCGGTGCTGTCTCCCCGCTCTGATCTCCCCTCAGCCCATTGCCTCCGCCTGTCACTATCCAGGAAAATTGTTTTTCTGCCCGGCCTCAAGGGGTCAAAGTTGAAGCTCAACCGCACCGCTGATGAGACGGGGAGGAAGCTCTGCCCCCTCTCCTCTGCGTGCACAGCCAAGGACAGGGAATTATATTTATACCGGCCCGCGGTCTCTGTCCCCTGCCCGCCTCACGCCTACCTACCACAGCAGAGGAAGGAGTGTGTTTGTGTACATATACGTGTGTGTGAGGCAGGCCCAGAGTGTCTGCGGATTGAATTAGGTGGTAGATCACTGTTGACAGGGCTGAGGTGTCATTAGGGTGGGGGGCGGGCAGGCTGCTTTATGGGGTCATGGTCCTGTGGTTAGTGTAGGCGAGTGGTTGAAATGTTCTCTAGTTATAGATTGGCCGGTAGATGGAAGTGCAGAAACGTGGAGGGCACACACAAGATCCCCAAGTGAGTATTTTTAAAAGGAATATGTGGCAGCGTTTCAAATTCAGGACCTTGGATGAATGATCCAGCCGGAAAAAGTCAAAGGGGAGACGTTTGTCATGCTTCATAGAGTCTTAGAGCATTAATGATATGCAGTAACAAGAACACACAGTCAGGTCTGTAAAAATGAAATATTTTTAATTGGTGGCTTGATGATTCATTTTTGCAATCATAAGAAACAAACCCAGAATGATGCATACAGAAGGAGCCAGAGACAAACTGCAGACCAATCCCAACAAACAAGTCTCTATCACACCGTTTTTAACACATCTTTCAAAAAACAAAAACACAAAGAAACAAAAAGAGGATGATGTCACCCGGGTTGCTTCATTGGCACAAAGGAAACGCTGTTAAGACATCAGATATACATAGTGATGAGACGTAAAATATTTGAGTATAGCTTTACAGCGTCAATTCCTGGAATAATTTCAGTGAAAGGTTTTTGTTTCGGGTACTGGGAGTATTTGTGAGCACTGCTTCAAGGCTGATGGTCACTCGAAACTGGAGCGCTGAAAGTAAAACACTCTGAAGGCAGATTACTTTTGTGTTCTGTCTTCGGCCACTAATGCAAAGTCAGATATTGGTTTGGAGCCCGAACGCAAGACTGACTCTGAAAAAGAGGTTGTGGGCAAAATGCCTGGAGCCGCAGTGTTTTCAGGTCTCCAGTTTCAAGAATACAATGCAGGGGAAGTTAATACCAAACAAAAGAAGGGACATCTCTCTTCCCATTACCATTTGCGTTACTTTGAAGGCTACACAAAAAGCAGCATATTGACCCTGGACACATCCCAATACCTTGTATCACTCCTCCTCTCCTCCTTCCCTTACATGTTTTGTTGAAAGGAGCTGATCAAAAGGAAAGACAATAGAGGATCCAGGGTGATTAGTTTAAATCAAGAAGGGTGGTGGGCGGCTAAATTGTTGGTTTCTCCTTTCTTCAGAACATCTATTGTTAGGAACAGGATGCGACATGTTATTTATCTTATACCAAGAAAGCATGCATCCTCCCTTTGCCCCTCTGCATGACACCAAACGTGGACTACATTCAGTTTAATTAGATCGTGCTGTGACACGTCTCTTGCCCACTTTTACATTCTCTTCTCCACCTTCTTCTCCTTGGTGTTCCCTCTTATTGCTCAGATTCATTGATTTGGGTTGGGCTTCATTAACATTTGATGGACTATGAAATCAGTATTCATGCATCAGAAACCTTTCGAAATCCCTTATTGAACATTCAGGTTAAGAGTTTTAATTAGTTCAAACTCAAAGATGTATTATCACATTAAGTTGGCAGAAACACAAGCTGCACCTACAACCTGAAAACAGGATAAACAGAATACAAATGAACGTGATACAATCTGATTAGCAGAGGTGGAATGTTTCTCTGTCATTACAAAAAGTTTAGTTCAGGCCAATACAAATGTAATATTTATTGAATATAATCTGAAATCTCAGCACTCTGCAGGTACAAACCAATTCTTTTCAGACTGATAAAATGATGTTAACCTAGGGTGAATCCATGATTAAAATCCAATATTATCTCTAAACTGTAATGTACACTAAGTCAGCTGCTCAGGTCATTTCACAATCTGTGAAAATACTAGATTTAAATATTGAATTTACCCGTGGCAAAAAGTTTTTCTTTAAAAAAAACTTCTTGGAAGATTTGACCAGATGCTGAACAGAAAGGGAAAACATAACATTTTGATTTGCACCTTTTTTTGTTGGGAATGCTACAAAAATGGGTTGGCGATGTTTGGCTTAACAAACGGCGAAAGCTACATTCAGGTTTACTACAGTGCAGCAGGAAATGAAATATTCAATAAGAGATTTGTTAGGTTAAGAGTTTAGTGTTTGTGACAAGCGAGAACCAAGTTCATAAGAAAAGAAACGTGAATAACAAGCTCAAGTCAAGATTCCTGATTGGGTTACAGAATTTGGAGCCACCGGCAGAGCAGGTTGTCGTAACCCAACCCTACTTGTAGATTTTGCATTCAAGGGTAAAGACGTGTCACACTGGCAGATTTTTTTAAACGTAAATTAGTATTTTAGATAGTTATAGCGATACAGTCCTCATGTGTAACTACGTCATGGGGAGAAGACAAGAAAAAGGGGGAAGGAAAATGTTAAAGAAAGGGTGAGAGGGGGTATTATTGGCTTGCATCACTGCGATAGTCGAGGGACTTTGTTGCCCTGCCCTCCATTAAAAAAAAAAGCAAGATAATTGGTCATGGAACCAGTCATTCACAAGTCATCAGGCATCCCCTCTCAGTCAGGCACACTATTTACAAAGGCATACACATACGCCAATCAAAGGCATACTGTACATACTATTTACACACACACACAGAAACACACTCATCCGCGCAGACACACGAGTAGTCAGAGAAATCACTGTAGTATAATGCAGACGTAACATCAGGCAAAAAATAATGTTGACTATGATCCCAGTACATAGAGGCACTGCTACCTCACCCTGTGCGTTCTTCAGGGTAAAACCAAACGGGTCGCTAACGAACTGCAGGTCACCGCGGCTACGTGTGCCCTTTCAGGAGGTGGGGAGGAGGCTTGTTTGTTTGAGATGGCCGATTTTTTACAACGCAGCTCTTGGTAAGGAAAAGAAAAACCCAGAGAAAGTGTAAATGCCACCCACTGTATTAAGGGCTCACATTGCCATGGTGACCGGTAGTTCCACAACTCCCATCTGGAGCATTTATCTGAGTTAAGGTTTCCAAAGCGCCTGCCGCTCATACAGCACGGCTCCTGGCAACAACCTGCCGCAGACTCGCTCCCCCCCCCGCCCCTTCTTTGATTTCTTCACACCTATGTGAGATCTGACTGTAATTGGCTGTCATTCTCTGCAGGACTGAGATCCAGAAAGAAAGGAAGAAATAATTAACTTGTTAAGCGACAGGAGCTTTGGGAACCTTTAACAAAAGAAACAGGCAACTTCCCCCCCTCCCCGAACCCCCCCTAAAATGCAAGGCTTCAGTAATGGCTATGGTCCATTGTACATCAATCCGATCCATTAGCTTTGACTTATAAAACCAATAAAAATAAAGAAATAAAGGAATCACTTTTCTTTAGGCAGCAATATTGGTCTCAGTGTTATTACAATTCTGCTTTAAAAAAAGCATAAGCAAAAAGGAAAAATACAAATAAAATCATCCTAATATGAGGATGTCATTATTTCATGACCAAAGCGTGTTCATGGGTAAAATGGCTGATTTTTTTTTTAAGCAGAAAGCTTTATTACACAACTCAGTCCGACTTCTCTTTGCTCCTTTCTTCCTTTCAGGTTCAGTCTCATGTACTCCCACTCTTTGTTCAGCTCAGCCATTAGCATACTTTTACACTTTCCCCAGTTCTTTGGAAACTGGAGCATCCGGGAAATAGACTGGTCTTTTAGCGAGAGTGTGTGGGAATTCATAGACTTTAATTTAATTTTCTCATGCTCCATATTAGGCCACAGAGAACAAGAGGAATACAGGAGGAGGATGAGGATGAGGACGCGGGAAGGATGGTCGAGATATTCGGTTGTCAGCAACTTTGAAAAATATCTCTCTTCCGCTCAGTCAGTAATGATGATGGGAGAGACGGAGAAACTCAGAGGGGGGAGGAGAAGGGCAAGCGGGTGCTTATAACAACTGGGCAAACCTCAATAATGTGAGCTGATGCAATCGACCAAGCCCAGGTCTCCATAGCAACCACTGTGACTCTCACTCCCGCATCCCAACTCTCCAGTAAAGTCAGTCAATTGGGTCTTTTGATGCAGGCGCCACTCTGTGTGTGTGTGTGTGTGTATATGTGTGTGTGTGTGTGTGTGTGTGTGTGTGTGTATTTCACATTACATATGCATGTCTGTGTTCTCATTCTGCTGCTACCAGCGGTTGATGATCTGGTTCATGTAGTCCTCAGTGGGGAGCCTGCTGCCCGCCTCCTCCGTCCTGCCTCCCTCTTCGCCGCCCTCCCCCCTCTCCTCCTTCTCCCCCTCGCTCTCCCCCTCTTCCTGTGTGGACACGGAGCTCTGCCGGCCGTGGGAGGGCCACAGGCTGACGCCCAGGCCCAGGCCCTGGTGGCTCTGCTGCAGGTGGTTCTTGATGCGCTGCTGCCGCCTCTCTTGCTGCCGGGTGTACTGGTAGCGCTGCTGGAACAGATCCCTGGCGTAGTCGTACAGCTCCATGTCCAGCTCGTTCAGCTCCTCGATACGCTGGACCTAAAGGGGAGGGAGCAGAGGAAATGTTTGCGTTAAAAAAGGCAGAGAAGAACAAAAGAAGATGTAGAAGAAATAAGGTCAAAATGGTAACGCAGAACAGAAGCCATGACGATTCACAATGGATCAGAACTTGGGGGCGACTGCTTAGGTTTTTAAATCATTAAAGATACCGGGTTTACAGTATTTAGTGATGTCTGAGCTACTGTCAAGACACTGTTAACAAGATATAACTAAAAGGAATGTTGTCATAGAAGAACATAAAGAAAAGTGAGAGCAAGGGTTACAGTAAAGCTATTCGTAAGTGGAACTGAAACAACTTTACTCTGGACACATGATGGATTAGAAATGAATAGCAGCCTTTCAAACAACATATTTATGTGTTATTCTTTGTATCATTTTGGCGTGACTCCAAAGTTTGAGTGATAAACAAATGAATGAAAAGGATGGTAGAGTTTCCTGTCTCCACACTAGACAATCTGGCCCATATTAATGAATCTTCCCAGAGAAGAAAACACATCCAACCTGGCCAGTGACATCCTACTTTAGGGACTTGGCGTGAAATCATTTAATGAACTTTATGTGAAAGTTCCTGCGGTGGATAACGCCCTATGACCTGACATTTGTACAAAAGCTTTATTGGACTTTTAACACGAGAGGGAACTGAGAATAAAAAGTGTGTTGGCAATATGTGGAGCAAGATAACAGAAATGTTGAAATGTTTGATGTTGTAAAAAAAACAGCTGGATTTAATGGCTCGTATCATCTGCTGTGTGTGTGTGGATTTAACATGGAGGGGGAAATGTGTTTAATTAAGAGAATCCCTTTGAAAACTGAGATGGAGTGCTGGATATCATTTGTGAGCAATGTGTGCGTCAACAAAGGGAAGAGTGAATCAGTTTTAGAAAATTAGAGATGAGGGGACACCGGAACAAAGCCAGCAGGATGATGCTGAGCTCCACTCGCACAAAGACCTCATCACAAAAACAGATTCAATCAGAAACCGCTCTCTGGGAACTTGACGCCACAAAAAGGTATGAATGTGCTTTCAGCAGCTTTGCAAAAGGGTGAAAAGTAAATATTCTTATCATCACCTGCTGATGCAATTATTTTCCTTTTTTTTTTAATAGAAATAATTAAATTCTGTCACAACTTCATGCGGGGCCTTTAGATAGAAGCTATTTTAAACCTAATTTTCACTCAAAATGCCACACAGCCTCCTCTACCTGTCAGTTTCACCATGGGACATTTTCCAACTTTGTGATAATATCCATCTTTCCACAGCCTCTGTCAGAGGGGCATATTTTATTTTCTCTCCTCCCAACTGGTTTTGATGTATAAATCACCAGTCTGCTGTGTACTGGAGGGAATTGAGCCTAAGAACTCCCACACTGGACCAATCAAAGCGTAAAAAACGTGTTTGAAGCTGCTGTTTTTATTTTTTTTGATGGGGAAAGTCATTTCACAGCAATATATGACCACTTGTACTGTATATAAGAACTTGGTCTGCTAGTTTAATCCTAGTGGTTCCCAGTTTTCGGCAAAACTACCCAACTGGTTCCCAACATTTTTTGGAGGGAGTGATGATCCAATAAGGTTTGGAGCCACTGGTTTCATCTTAAACAATGCATTGTATTCTATACACTTATAATAGCTATAATTTATAGCAACTTGTAAATATGTAAAGTATTTCTCTTTGAAATGTCCTATAGAAAATAAAAGTAGCATAAAAAGGAAATTCTCAAATAAAGAAAAGTACATTTAAAAAAATAACCTCAAAGTCCTACAAAGTGACTTCCTGCAGCGGACATTCTCTTACGTCTCTTATAATCTGTCACTTCCTGCCTACAGAGCTCTCCGCAGCACTTACTGTGGTGTTGTCCAGGTCCACCCCTGCTGCCCGGGTGCTGTTGTACTGCATGAAAGGCCTGATGAAGCGTAACCTGAAGGTCCGTTCAAACAGGAACTGGGTTTTCCTCTGGTACTCCGTCAGACCAAAGAAGGACATGTCTCTTAGGTTCTTCTTGGCTGACTCCAGGAGGAGCTGGGCCCTCTTCTTCTCTGGAACTGTGGACATGTTGTAGCAGCCGACGAGGCTCAGGTCCGCCAGCATACGAACCTATAGACGGATGAATAGAAAGTAAAGGAGATTATTCAAATATTCAAATATTCAGATTCAAATATGACACATCAATTAATCACTGAGTATATTCTGGAGCCGTTGTGTTACAATACAGGAGTAGGGATTGCATACTGATCTGGATTCACAAGAGTACACCAGAATGCCTCAAGTAAGTGTGTGTGTGTGTGTGTGTGTGTGTGTGTGTGTGTGTGTGTGTGTGTGTGTGTGTGTCATTTATAAGCCATGGAAAACTCAACGGTAGCCTCAGGCTCAGGTGAGATAAGCTGGCCAACACTTTGTCTGAGAAAGCCATCAGAAAAGAATATGAGTTTGAGGAAGTGTGTGTGTGTGTGTGTGTGTGCACGAGAGCTAGAGACATTAGGCCCGCTCAAATGTCGGCAACTCATCTTATATCTTTCACATGTTCTTGAATTAGGGACACAAATTAAATCAATATTATTTTTGAAGAAATCAATAGTGGGTCGATCTTAAAGAGCAACTTGCAGGTTAGAGACACCAGTGAATACATGTGTAGGAAAATGATGAATACACTAGATTTTCAAAAAAATATATACAGAAATGTACACTACAGTGACATCTGGCGTCGTTTTAGTAAGACATTTTCACTTCCGCATAAAAAAGCCTCCGCGTGTGACGTAACATGGGGGAGAGCGGCCGGTCTAACGTATGAATAAACATGGATCACAATGCTAGTTTTGACACAGAAGAGGTTGAAAATATATATTCGAATGCATATGATTATAATTATGAGCCTGCTATGCGTCCAAGAGACCAGGAGCAGCCAAGGATTAGACAAAATAACGGCCATCGGAGAGAAATGGAGCTTTGGTGTGTGGAGAACCGGTGGAGAACAGAGCAGCTGTCAGTGAGTGACAGGCGTTAGCTACAGTTAATGTTAGCTAACGTCAGTCACATCACAACATTGTAAAGTTAGCAATCATATATCGGGCTATAACTAAAGTAGTATTGATAATATAGTAACGTTACTGGCAGGACTGTTGATACTGATCCATAACAGAAACTAATGCGCAAGTATCAGCCGTATCTCGCGTTACCTAATGCAACTCCACACTACGGTGCTGTACCGGAGGGGAGACGCGAGATACGGCTGATACTTGACGATCTGGCGGAGAAAGGTTGTGAGTCTCCGTTGATATGCCGTTGTAAATGGCTTGATGGAAAGCAGGTGTGTAGTCGGGGAGGGTGCACAGCTGATTGCAGCAGGTGAGTGGAGGTTGAGCCGGGAGCCAGGAGTGACAGCCACCACGCCCACACAAACAACACAGACAGGGGGAAACAAACAAACACAAAGGAGACGGCTGGAGCAGTACAGCCACCACAGCGTTACCTAATGCAACTCCACACTACGTCTAACGGTGCCGTGTACCGGAGGGGAGAGAGAGAGAGCAGCGAAGGGGGGGAGAGAGAGAGAGCAGCGAAGGGGGGGAGAGAGAGAGAGCAGCGAAGGGGGGGGGGAGAGAGAGAGAGCAGCGAAGGGGGGGGGGAGAGAGAGAGAGCAGCGAAGGGGGGGGGGAGAGAGAGAGAGAGCAGCGAAGGGGGGGGGAGAGAGAGAGAGCAGCGAAGGGGGGGGGAGAGAGAGAGAGCAGCGAAGGGGGGGGGAGAGAGAGAGAGCAGCGAAGGGGGGGGGGAGAGAGAGAGAGCAGCGAAGGGGGGGGAGAGAGAGAGAGAGAGCAGCGAAGGGGGGGGGGAGAGAGAGAGAGCAGCGAAGGGGGGGGGGAGAGAGAGAGAGCAGCGAAGGGGGGGAGAGAGATGTAATATGGTTTCCTGATAAAGCTGTGGAGAGTATGTGCTGCAGGGAGGTGGATGCACAACGCACCCAGGAACGAACGCTAGCTCCGGTCCTTTTCCCGTGAGGGAAACTGTGGACTCGATGTCCTGACAGGCTCGAGTTTGTGCAACCTGCACAAACACAAGCTCACCATGATTACAAATGGTGAAATGCAATGTGAAATTACCAGCTCACTAAATCACAACTACAAACTACTACCGCGGATTGGGCAGAGAACGAGTCCGAGAAAGTTGCTCCCCCATGTGACGCGTTTGACGTATGACGTTAAAAAAAGCAGTTTTTAGTAGCAGAGCTCAAAACGGTTCCTTTTCCTCTGAATTACAATGTCTTGTAAAACATATCAAATCCTGCACTAACATTTTTAATTGTAATTTTCAGGCAAGGTTAAGCATAAATGTAGTAAAAAAAAAAAAACCTGCAAGTTGCTCTTTAAATGATTAAATAGATGCACACGTTTTCCAGACAATTCAAACCTTTTATTTTATTCATCTGAAGAATTGTATTCCCTGTGTTTCTTCTTTTTCTTTCAATGGGCTGACTTAAAGGTGGGGTAGGTACGTTTGAGAAACCGGCTCGAGATACACTTTTTGTTATATTCCATGGAATGCTCTTAATATCTTAAGTGCTTTGACAAAAAGATCCATAAAGAAATGTAATCTGTGGAAGCCGTAGTACTGTAAAAAGCACGACCAATCATCTGAGCCGGCCCGGCTAAAATAACTGGATGGCCTACCTGCCTGTCAGCCTTCCATCTGTGCACAAACTTATCTCGTGCCCTCATTGGTCATGTGCGCGTTCGTGTGTGTTGGAGGAGGGACTCTGTAAGGAAGTCTGAAGAAAGTGGCAGATTTTTCCCGGCTGTGTATTTTCAAATTCTAGAGCACTCGAGCTGGTTTCTCCAAAATTACCTACCCCACTTTTAATAGAAGCTGCAAATGTTTTTATTGATGATTAACCAGACTTGAGAGAAGCTGGCTCGGATGCAGAGATGCTGGTCAGCTAGGTGGCTTTGATAAATGCAATCGTCAAATCAGCTGCTCTTTCAGTGTTTGCAGTAAAGCACAAAAGGCCCAGAGAAGCCAAAAAGCATTTTGATGTGGCTGAGGATTTGTGACCGTCTCTGTAGCATTCTTTTACACACGCCCATTCAGAGGACTGGTAAAGTGACAACCCGCAACACTTCCATCTTTGGCAGCTTATCGTGTGTCTTATTTAGTGATAAATCATTGGATGTCAGCTTCTCCTCGTACCTGTCTGTTGTTGGCCAGGTTGTAGGGACAGTCCATGAACTGCTGCAGGGTACAGCCCGACCAATCAGAGCCCTCGTAGCAGGAGGGCAGCTCCTCAGGCGTGGGGGTCCGTCCATCGCACATGTGCAGCGAGGTCTTCCACGTGGCGCCCCGCTGCACATGCCGCCACTCGCTGAGGTATCGAGACACCGGGTCCCTCAGTAGAGTGATGTAGTAGAACTTCCTGTTGGGTGGAAAAGAGAAAAACAATCAATATTAACAAATTGCCTTTCTTGCACCGAATATTTTTTGGATACAAGCTTGATCAATCAATAAACAAGTGAGAACAATAATAAAGAACGGCAGTAACAACCTTTAAAAACAACCTCATGTGCTAATTTGATTGTGTTTTTTTTGTTGCTTTTTGCGAATGAGTCATTTCTCTCTTGCTCAGAACAAGTGAAAAAGACGAGTTAAAAGCTCAGGTGTAATGATCATTCTTTAAAGAAAAACTGCATTGTATGTAGTTCCCCAGCTGGCCATGTGGTGGCACTGTTTACAATGCTTTACTGCAGCAGTTCAGTCAGCATCCACTGAACTCAGTGAGAGGAAGGCTACAGACTGAGGCTGCCATACCTAATACCATATTATTAGCATTTACAAGAAACAGCTCTGTGATGCATAAAGGAAATCTGGTCAGCTGACAGGAAGTCAGCTTCAAATGACAAGGCGGAGGAGGCGATGGAGAGAGTTGATTTGTGAGGTCAGTGTTGGGCTACACAGTGCAGGAAAGGAAACTGCTGGCACAAGCACATCTCGCTCTGAAACACACATCTCCAAGCTGTAAACATCCTTATGTCTCAGACTCTGACAAACTCACACATCCTTCCTCTCGCACAAAGTATTAGGTCGGCCTGTGAGAGATGACTCATCCCGCATCTGTGATATGGATGGGACCGTTTATGTGATGTGCGTCTGCTTGTGTGTGTGTGTGTGTGTGTAACCTAATGGTGCATAGCACAGTTCAATGTCTCTCCAGAGGGGACACTCCCACCAGAGCGAAGACCTTTCTAGGCCTTCACACTCCAGCTAATTACTGCAGTCTAATCAATCAACACATCCTCATTAACCACGCTCACATGCAACTTGTGTGTGTGTGTGACTTTATGTGTGGCTATGTGCCTGCAGTGTGTCGGGCCGTGATGGTATAGATCTGTCTGGGAAACAGACACACGCTGCCGGTGGAAAACACACACAGGCACGCTGTGCTCCTCTCCTGGGCTTGCATCACATCAGAGGAATGTTTGCAGAGAGAATTTTGTGTGCTGACAGGACTCCATGAAATCACCCGGTCCACACAAGCCGCCTCACATATACACACAGACTCTCTGCTTCCATCGCTAAATCTTTGGCTTCACACTACAAAGCTCACCCAGTGAGAGAGGAGGGGTTGCCGGGTGGACACAAAGCCCCAAGTGTCACACAAACAGCAACAGTGTCTGGATATTAAAACAAAGTGGCTAAAGCCCCACGAAATTCAGCCAGTGGCGACGGGGAGATCCTGGACAACAAAACAACTAACCCATACATCTAGCAACAGCTGAGAGATGCACAATACAAACTTTAAATCCAGCAGTGACAAGCAGACACTGAACAATAAAACAATCCAACCCCAAAACAAAATGTCATCTGGGAGATTCGATGCAACAAACAAAAACACACCCTGAATTTATCTGCAGCACTGAGCGATCCCTGCAAATGAAACAAATCTAGTAGCAGCAGGGGGATCACGGACAATGAAACGACTGAACCCTAAATCCAGTGGCAGCTGGGAGATCCCAGGCATTGAACCAAACAAACCCTCAGTCCTGGGACAGCGGGGAGATCACGGCCATAGTAACAAGCATCACAACTCTAAATCTCATCAACCTGAACCCAAAATGTCATCCCGGATCTAATCAAGAGCAGAGGAGGAAGGAGGAACACTCAAACCGGAGCCTGCCGGAGACCGGGGTACATTATGGAGATTCCTATGATGACATTATCAGGATTCCTAACACTCCCCAGAGTTCAGTATGTGTGTGTGTGTGTGTGTGTGTGTGTGCGCGTGCATGAGAGAGTGTGTGTTTCTGAGTAAGACTACGCCTATTAAATCAGTGATGACATTTTACCCCTCTTGGCTTCTATTCTACTGAAAACATGCGGTACTGTTTGGCCCTCGCTACAGAGAGGAGAGAACGAGGGAGAGGGTGAAAAACAGAGAGGAAAAAAGAAAGGGGGAGAAAGACAGAGGGAGAGAAGAGGGGGCGGAAGAGAATTTCAATTAGTTTTCTAATACTGTGAAAGCAGTGAGGGCCCCGAGCCCAAGTGATTTATCAAAGTTATGGCTCCGGCTATAATGAAGGTTCAGGCATATTACCAAGGAAAATAAATAAATAACATGCACGCAAAAAAACACATACGCACGCAAAAACACACACACACACACGATGGTAAACGGGGCGTCGTGTCTGCTGGGTCAGGCGGACTGCAGAACTGGTGCCGTGGAGACTTTCTCGCCTTAAAGCCTAATGAGGTCTGCCCCTGTACTCGGATCCTGAGGTAATGATGTTCGTTCGTTTTCACACACACACACACACACACACACACACACACACACACACACACACACACACACACACACACACACACACACACACACACACACACACACACACACACACACACACACACACACACACACACACACACACACACACACACACACACACACACACACACACACACACACACACACACACACACACACACACACACACACACACACACACACACACACACACACACACACACACACACACACACACACACACACACACACACACACACACACACACACACACACACACACACACACACACACACACCCCTACCCCTCTGTGGGGATAGCACTTTTTTCTTCACAGGTGTTATTGCTTTTTAGTTGAAGCATACGTGCACTCGTCAAATTAACTTCAAAGCTAACACGCCGCGCACAATCTCTCAGTGTTGAGATTTTAGGACATCATCCTCCGGTTGAGTGCGGGATGTTGCCGTCTGGGAGCTTGGCGGGCCCTTTTGCAGACTACGTGTGATACTGAATTTCCCCTGCGTGCCTTTTTTGTTATCAAATGGAAAAATACTCCCTCGCAAAACACTCCAAAGGCATTTATCAGGAGTCAAACATGTCAACTAATCGGGGAGATTTATCCTGGTGTTTAAAGCAGGCGGATAAAAAAGCGAGTGTTTGGCAGGGAGAGGTGTGATAAAGCTGATACCACTGTGGGATTCGGACTGAACAAATACATGTTTGTTCTTTATATCTCACTTTCTCTCTCAGTTCTGTTCTTTTTTATCATGATTAAAAACTAAGTCTGTGAGAGCGGGATGGAGTTGGAGCTGTAAGGGTGACTAAAAGCAAAGAAAACAAATAAATCTTGCATTCACTCTCTTTTGCATATTTTAAGAGGGCTTTCTGACCCTTGTTTTCTACCCACCTCCAGTGCACATCTGTGTGTAAACGCTCTGTAAATAAGTGACGTTTCCGTGTTGCCAAGAAAACAATTATTGATAGAAACACTGGATACTTGTAACTCATGACCATGTTTGGTATTATAATGGTCATAGGATAACAAATAAGCATCAGCAGCTTCAACCCTAAAATGAGCAGCTTCTGAGGGTTTTAAATGTACTCACTTGCTGTGGATTATCTAGAGGAAACGCACAGCGCTTGTTACGGTCCCTCAGAGGCCGGGGTAAATGAGCCCGCCCCTTTGCCTCTTTCCTGTGGGTCACAAATCACCACTTGTACAACCTCCACCTTCTCTTTAACCTCTCTTCTCTTTCTGTTGAAATCTTTCCCTTTGTCGCTTTTCTTCTCTCAGCCCATCTCTTATTCTCACCTCCCCCTGTAGGTGTGCCTCTGCCTGATTACAACGCGTTCTCCCCTTCAGGAGTTGGTTTTGTTAAAATCTCAAGCCAGACCCCTAGAGTAATTAATGTCCTGGAGGGTGCACCACGAAGGGAGGAATGGTGAGGTTTGAATTGTTTTTAGTTAGTGTTCTTGAAAGGTTAAAAGCAGGAGAATGATTAGTGAGGGTTAGGTCTACAATTTGACATGCTTGGTTTACCAATTCCAGTTACGGAGCGTCCACACTACAGCTTCAAAAATAGCTTGGAGCTGGGCGTGTCTGGAGCTTGGGGATTGTATTCAAGCAACACGGCCAACAACCAATCACATGAATCTCCAGCCCCCGACATACAAGGCAAAAAACCCCGGGGATTTTATGCGAGCAATATATATATAAACTCCCCAAACAGGCGAAAACCTACCAGTTTCCCCCACTGTCTCTGCCACCTCCCTCCATGCCTGGCTCCTCCGGTTTGTATCCCGGGAGGTGAAGAGGGTCTGGTCATACAAAACCGGGTGATTTGCTACGGCGATAATTAGTTTCTCCTCCGACTTTTTTTGAAATATAGAAATGAACGGCGGGATATCTCTCTCAGCTTAGACGCGGTTTGATTGGCTACGGCTTCAGCTGTCAGATTTTGGGAAACGGGATTTGATTGGCTGGCGCTGGCTACTCCGGCGTCAGAAGTTGAACATTGTTCAACTTCTGTCGCCGGAGACGCCTGAGACGGACCGCTCTGCTACCCACAATTCAGTTCGGCGAAAAAGCGAGGCTACGTGACGTCACCCCATTGAAAGTGAATGGACAGATTGGAGCTTTCGACGCTGTCGACGCTGTAGTGTTTATTTAAATGCAACAGGATCACAACAAATTAAGTGGTTTGAGGCTGCAATATTCAAGAGATACCACGTCTTTTATTTTATTGTCTCAAGGGAGTGTGAACAAGTTTAGAAGCCTTGTTTAAATATAGGGTTAAGCTCATAGTGTGATTTATGCACCCAGACACACAAACACGGTGACGCCAACAGCGTCTCTCTGTGTAGAACAGCCATGATTTATTATTAGTTCACGGATGCTTATGGAAACCAGATCCACTCAACAACACGGCTCTTTCCCACCTCTAAAAATGGACCTGAACTCAAACAGCTTAAGAGTAAAAAGCAGGAATCAAATAAATCACGCCGCCGACGCCAGGAGACCTTTAAAAGTGCGAGTTCAAATACAAACGGATGCACGGAGCGGGCAAAGTGCGTCAGATTTAAAGCACGCTCAGCAGAAAGATAACTGTATCAAACTCAAACACAGATAGAGAAAATAAGATTCAAGGTGAGTGGCCGGATGCTTTTCACGGCCTGGTTTTATGCCTACAATCCATCAATGTGGATATTTAGCTGAGTTTTCCATTTCTGATAAGGCTGGGTTCGTGTATATTGGTACTTCACCAGATGAGAGGATTTGTTTAGAAACACTCATAAATGTATTCTTAAATGTCATGATTTGCTGCTTTTAAACTGAATATCTTTTAGTTTTGGTTCTAGCAACAGAAGCAGTCTACTGTCCACGTTTTTAGATTTGAGTAATTGTGATGGCCATTTTCTTCAATTTATGGGAAAGTTAGAGACCTAACAGTTAGATAATTCATCAAAGTTATTTGCAAGTGAATCTATTTCCCAAGATTATTTGTTTGCCATTGAGGGATATCCATTGATACAGCGTTGTGTTGGCATTATTATTTACGATTACGTGTTGATGACATTAATGAAAGGACAGGGTTGAATCAGGTGGAGTAAAATAATATAATATTAACTGAGCATGTTATGTTGTGGCTGTATTCAATACACTTAGAGCCTCTATCAATGTTGAGGTGCTGTTTCTCTTGATATTACTTATTGATTCCTGAAAACAAACTTACTTCAACCTATTACACTTTCGACCACATTATCAACCCATGTGTAAGTGTATTACTCACAAGGGTAGACTGTAGCTAGCGCCGTTGTCTTTTTGGATTTGTTCAGCTATGAAAAGGGGCTTGTTTAGAGCCCATTGTGTTCACCCACTGTTTTCACAGTTTGAAGAAACAGCGGACCAGTCAGAGAATGAGGGCGAATGGGTATGACACCTTGTGTGAGAGCCCTGTGCCTCCACTCCCTTTGCTTTCAGAGGAATGGTCCCGTGGAATGCACTGCCTGTAAGTGCAGATGATATCAACCATGTCAGTGTGTGTGTGTGTGTGTGTGTGTGTGTGTGTGTGTGTGTGTGTGTGTGTGTGTGTGTGTGTGTGTGTGAGAGAGAGAGCGCATGAGTGTGTCTTTAGAGAAGCGACGTGTCAGGACTTGAATCTAAATAGACTTCCACTGAATCCTTCCTGTTCCCCTTTTCCCTCCAACACGCATCATTATTTGGACACTCAAACACACACACACACACTCAGCCTTTAAACAATGGTCAGGTTGGAGATGCATTTGCCTCGTGCAATGCATTACACAATCAACAAACAGACAGCTGTGAGCAGACAGGCTTCAGGGTACAGCCGGTGATGCCTCTTCTCCATCTCTATCCCACTGTGGCACCAAATCAACGGTGACCTCTCGAAACTAAACGGCGCCCTCCCTCCCACTCCTGTTCCTGTTCCCCTCTGCTCATCATTCGTCATCTCATCCCGTGTGTCCGGTGTGTCTTCTGACCAATAATGACAGAAATAGACCCTCCGGTTCAGACAAGCTCTCGAGGCGTCTTCTCTGCGAAACCTGGCTCACTCTCACTCTCTACCGCTCTCTTTGTTAGTGGATCAATAGCAGCCTCAGGACTCAGACAGCCTGCCTTGGTAGATTGAACTTTAAACACAGAAGACGTACAAGAGACAAAGTGAAAAAACAGAGAGGAGAGAGTGGCGACCGTGCTGGAAAAGAGGGGACACGGAGAGACATCCAGCAGATTGTGGTTTAATAAGAAAGAAAAAAAGTGGACATTCTTTGTTCTCTCTCAGCAAACATCGAGCCAAGAAGTTATGGTTTCTCAATATTTTCCATTACAAGTGTTCACATTTTCTATATATCATAACATCCTGAGTGAGATTTGCAGACTTTTGGGTGTAATGTGATATGCTGTGTGCTGATGTGGCTGATTGACGGGACTGGGAGAATGTTTATATAATTAACTGATATATCATTACAGCTAGTGCTGCCACTAATGATGACTTGTTTAGCAATTGATCTATCAAATATTAAATATCATCATAGTTTCCAGAAACCAAAAGAGAACTTGTTATGTCCGCCTTTAAGAGTTGGAAAGCAGCACATTTGAGGACGCTTAAACCTAAAAAGCTAAATGCTGACAATATTTTTACATTAAAATGGTTGTTTTAATGCATACAACAAACATGCTTTTGAGAAAACAAGAAACTTAAGGACCTCCCCTTTGTTTCATATCATAATGTCATTTGTGCATTTTTTTATATATTGACATTTTGTTGATGAAATGATGAATTGACTATTGGACAAAAGGGAAATATTAATCAATAATTTAAATAATAATAAGCAGCTGCTACTACTTCCAACTGTCAGTTAACAAATGTTTATTATAAAAAGCAAATGCCAACATGTGAAATGTTACATCTTTAAATATTGTATTAACATATAAAGGCTATTCTAGTTCATTTTAATGAAGAAATCTTGCTTTTACCGGAACAGAATTGATCATGATTTACACCTCCTAAAATCATTTTAATTAATCTTTTATTAAGCGTATTATTTTTGGAACTACATTTTCTAAAGCAAATATTCATGACCTCAAATGTCTTGTTTTCTCAATAACCTTGAGCTTCCTTCCTATCAGTTGAGACTTTCGAAAGCTGCTTTTTCTCTCATTTGAGAAGCCGGAACGAGACAATATTTGGAAACAAATACTGTCAGTATTTAAACCGCTTCAAGTGGATGGTTGTATAATAGTGATTAAGACCCAGAGTGGAGGTCCTTATGCTGGTGTACAGTAGGATTTTTCCAGTCCTAATGACACACTAAGAATGTTATCAACATTTTGCTGTTAACTGTGCGACCGTAACTAAAAGGAGCGTGCGAAAACTTAGCGTATGCCATGAGTGCGAAATAACACGGCCTGCTGCATTTCAGCACAGACAAAAACATGCATCCTTTCCGTGATTACCAGACAGAGAAAGAAGCAAACAAGGAGAAGAATGCCTGGGATGAAATGTAGCCCACGGCTCCAATTGGACGGTACAGTACAGTACAGGAATGGACAAAAACAAAGAGAGGGCAGGGGGAGAGAGGGGAGAGAATCCCCTGAGTGCAAAGCTATGTTCAGAAGGAATGTACTGCCGCCTGTTCTCTCATGTAACTGGACTGGCAACAGCCCAGAGAGCTGTCTGACACAGGCAGAGCGGGAGGGAGGATGTGTAGAAAATAAGATGGATTTGGTGAGAAGGAGATGGGTGGAGGACATGAAATATTGCACAAGTAACCAGGGATAATTGTTCATGTCTTCAGAATTTAAAGTTATGTATCCCCAGCAGCAGTATTGGGTGATATGACGACATGTGATGCACTGCCAGGAGATATACATTTTTCAGATGTCATAGATTTTGCAGTGAAATTTCATACCGCGGTCCTTTCCATGTTAATGTTTTTGGATGAGCCGTATGAGGCCATCGTAAATTAAGACTGCAAATCAATGAACAGGACTGCACTGTGGCAATATTGGATTTTTATTGGATTTCTTTTTCCATTTCTGCATCAATGTGAAAAAGTACTTTAATTTTCTCAGTTATTTAATTTGCTGGATTGAGAGATAAGACATAATTGTCTTTTATCTAGTTTGCAATTCATATACTTTCATTATTACAGATGAATTCGAAATTCGAAAAAAACACTAAAATGTTTAAATTATTCTAAAAGAAGGTGCCGATTGTGTTTCTGATGATTCGTCTGGTTTCAATACATTCATTGTCTATTCATTATTAATTTCATTTATGTTTTTTGTACTAATATATGATAAAATACGTATTGTGTCAGATATTGGTTTGCTGAGTTAGGCAAAAACAGACATTCCCGTCTGATATGTTATCCATACACATTGAGCATGTCAGAAACCTTTCACCAATGTCCCCTACGCCTAATCTATGAAATATAAAACATTCACTTCCTGCATGTAATGCCCTCATGTGATTTGAAAAGAGAGTGGATTGGCTCAACAATAGAAAAGAGAAATGAAAAGCGCAAAAATCTCAGCTTATCTTTGGCTTTCGCCCAGATCAGGACAAATAACTACATTCTTTGCCAAGTTTGCCTTTGGGTTGGAGCTGCGTCCCAAAGTAATAAAGAAGTGATTAACAGTTTTTTGTACATAAGGACCACAATAAGGGTGGTAAGTCGCAGTGTGAAGAAAGAACTCAGCAACTTTAAATAACACTGCACTGACACAAATAAAGTGAACATGTATGCAAAAGAAATCCAATAAAACAATCTGCTATAGCTCCCTGCGGGTGAGACAAATAATGATGATTTAAGGTGTGAACACAGTTGTAGGAGAAATACAGTAATCACAATCCTTTTTCATAATTATGCAGCTATAAAAGGAGAAGAAACACGAGCCAGAAAGCGAGAGGAATTGATGTGGAGCGTTAGGTTGTTCAAGGTAACACAAATCAACCTGATACCCCTGGGTGAGTGTGTACAAATGCGGCTCCACCCTGCGTCATATTCATATGCCTTCTGGTGCTGAGGTCAAAGCAATCACTTCGCTAATATGCTGACATATGGAACACACACACACACACACACACACACACACACACACACACACACACACACACACACACACACACACACACACACACCACACACACACACACACACACACACACACACACACACACACACACACACACACACACACACACACACACACACACACACACACACACACACACACACACACACACACACACACACACACACACACACACACACACACACACACACACACACACACACACACACACACACACACACACACACACACACACACACACACACACACACACACACACACACAAATATTGTGATGTCAGATTATTGATGTGTCCCAATAGTTCACTTAAAGGTGGGGTAGGTAATTTTGGAGGAACCAGCTCGAGTGCGCTAGAATTTGAAAATACCCAGCCGGAAAAAATCTGCCACTTCCTCACAGAGCCCCTCCTCCAACACACACAAACGCGCACATGACCAATGAGGGCACGAGATAAATGTGTGCACAGATGGAAGGCTGACAGGCAGGTAGGCCGGCCGGCTAAAATGATTGGTCGTGCTTTTTACAGTACTCCGGCTTCCACAGATTCTTTTATGGATTTTTTGTCAAAGCACTTCAGATATTCATTGCTATCAGGATGTTAAGAGCATTCCATGGAATATAACAAAAGGTGTATCTCGAGCCGATTTCTCAAACGTACCTACCCCACCTTTAACACAATGAAGAGAAATTACCAAGAGTGAGGAAAGAGGAGGAAGAAGAAGACGAAGTGAAGAAGAAGACATGATGCAGAGTTTGGGGGCAATTAAAAGGCTGGGTAACGAGGAGACAGGTGGCCCCATTACAGAAGCAGCCACACACACTCATTAACACACTCTTACACACAAAACCTCCCCCCTGGCTGGGATTAATATGTGCTCTAGTGTGTGTGTGTGTGTGTGTGTGTGTGTGTGTGTGTGTGTGTGTGTGTGACCCCCAGTGTTTCCCCGTTAGTCAGTCATCACATACGAGACCGGAGGCAACAGGGTGTTTCTGTGTGTGACTGGAGGCGAGAGTGTGAAATTGGAGTGATAAGGCAGTTAACATTCAAACCTCCCAGGGCAGGTCCTGTGCAACCCTACCGACACACACAGAGACACACTTCGATGCTCGTTTCCTTCACTCTGCCTCTCCAAGTGTTACCTTCGTAAATGTATGTGCAAAAAATGGGTGTTTGTATGAATAAACAAGATAATGAGATATTGCTGAGTCAGTAGAGGTGAAGAATAGTATATGTGTGTGTAGGTGAAAAAGCAAGAGCATAAGACAGGAGGCAGAAGCAAGACTTTAAAAAAAAAAAGGAAAACAATTTCTCTACTAGGCAAGGCAAGTTTTATTTTTATTTTTTTACTACAAGGTAGTGTCAAGTGTTTGCCCAGGAAAGGTACAAAAACAAGGGCTGACGTGGCTGTAATTACCCAGACATGGAGAGGTATGGTCGGTGATGCTTACCCGGAGAGCTTAGCAGATGCAAAAACAAACACAAAACAGCAGTCACATGAGGATAACTCTGTGTCTCTGGGTATCCTTGAAAAGCAATACAAAGAAAAATCCCTGAGGTAGGTAAAAAAAACCATTCTGAGGCAACCAAGACACAAAGCAGCACAGAAAGAGTCTAGTTGGGAGAAAGCCAGAGAAAAACAAATAACAAAGAAAGACAGCGAGGTGGTGGAGAGGTAAAGGTGGAGAGTCGGGGGGGAGAAGCAGTTAGAACAGCCCGGTGACATTTGGGGGATACGTCTGCATATCAATGGAGCTTGTTTGGGGAGTGGTGGTTATCATGTATTGAGAGAGAACTGAAAGAGGGGGGACAGTGGAGAGGCCAGGCCTGGAGGAAAGCCCCGGGCTGGATTTACACTCTCCGGTCCAGGAACCGCAACCTCACCCTGGGGAATAGGAAGGGGACAATTGGGCTCTTTAAGAATGGAGGGAAATGTGTGAAGCGAGAAGAAGAGATGGGGGGGGGGTTGCATATGAGTGATGTGTGTATGTGTGTGTCTGGGTAAGGGGTCCTCCAAGCCCAATTAAGCCTGACTGCATGTCGGAGGGCTGTGCCAAACATGCCCCACCTGTTTAGAGAGGGCCAAGGGGCTAATGAGCACTGCCTTGAGGGAGGAGTGACATGGGAGCCAAAGAGAGGGAAAACGGGAACGAAAATTCCATGGAATTAAAGAATAACGATGACATTCCCCAGTTTGTGTCCGCCTGCCTTCCCTCTCATTATGCAGCCACAACTTAGAGACACAATGTCAGAGGGATTTCACAGCTAAAATTAGCCTTTGTTATCATATGCAATCATACGGTATAGGCTAGATACATGCGACAGGGCGGTACACACACACACACACACACACACACACACACACACACACACACACACACACACACACACACACACACACACACACACACACACACACACACACACACACACACACACACACACACACACACACACACACACACACACACACACCACACACACACACACACACACACACACACACACACACACACACACACACACACACACACACACACACACACACACACACACACACACACACACACACACACACACACACACACACACACACACACACACACACACACACACACACACAGCGCCTCCAATCAGTAAGACAAAAATAAGCAAATGATATCCAGAAGCCGGTGGAGATGCAAGGGAGCAGGAAGAGGGGGGTAAATGAAATAATAAGAGCCAAATATTGTGCAACAGGAGCAACAACAGCTTCTCAAGACAGAACGCCTCTGTGCTGTGTGTGTATGTGTGTGTGTGTGTGTGTGTGTGTGTGTGTGTGTGTGTGTGTGTGAAAGAAGCCCATTGTCTAGCGGTGTAACTCAAGCTCACAGTCTGAGCTTTCCCTCATATAAGCTGCGAGGCCGTGGCGTCCTTCCTTTAGTTCTCATTTACTCCTTCCCTAACTGCGTTCAACCAGACTTAATTTCTTCTGAAAGGATCGTTTTGCACAGAGGAAAAGTCTATACCTCTCTCATATCTGTTAGCTGACTATACCACAGCCTGTTAGCTATCCTTTACGACAGGAAACGGGTGTAAAGCTCGCATAGCTCTGTACAGAGATCACAAAATCTACACCTCTAGCCCTCACTAATTAACACGTTACATCTACTTTGTCTTATCCATAAAACTGAAGCGTACAAATGAAAAGGTGCGGTTTAAGGAAGGGGTTATGCAGTCTTGTCTTTACTGGGAGGTTTCTAGATTGCCACCAGGTGCTTCGGGAAGTTATTGCTCTCATATTTACCGAATAAAAGTGGTACGAATAGTCTTTTAATTATCTCACTGATGGAAAGAGATGTGTGAACAGTTCCTTTAATTATCTACTGACCAATAGCCACCCACACACACACACAACACACACACACACACACACACACACACACACACACACACACACACACACACACACACACACACACACACACACACACACACACACACACACACACACACACACACACACACACACACACACACACACACCACACACACACACACACACACACACACACACACACACACACACACACACACACACACACACACACACACACACACACACACACACACACACACACACACACACACACACACACACACACACACACACACACCAGCTGCTAACTCCGAGATTAAGGCCAGTGTGACAGACGTGATTTCGGGCTACATCTGTGACAGAGAGAGAAAGAGAGCAGAACAAACGCAGGGGAACATGCAGCGAACATGCACTGAGCAGCAAAGTGTTACTGGCTAGTGAAGAGGAAAAAACAAGAGGTGAAAAAAAGAAGAGGAAGAAGAAAAGCGGTGGAGCACCACGCACCATCTGTTGGGTGCATATTGACTGCACATTCAAAAGGCCATTACTTCCTCACAAAATCCAACCTCGAAATGCTTTTATCAAACATCCTTTTAGTAAAAGTTAGATAGAAAACTGTTTGCGGGATGGATGCAAAGTCTCTGCCCTTATGTGCTGAAAAAAAGAAAGGGATCAAAATAAAACATGCTGTGTTTGTATTTAATGCACACAGGCTTATAGTTAAGGAACCTGGCCTTTGGTCATCGCTTAAATTGAATTAGATCTCCGTTTAGCCCGCCACAAACAGCTCTGCGCCGCCTGCGCAGTGTTCTCCTCTCTCAGCTCTTCTTCTTTCTTTCTTAAACCATTACGAATGACACCGAAAATAATTGAAAAGCCCCCTCAGTCTGCCACAAAACTTCAAACCTGCTTTTTCAAGAGAGGCATGTGAAAAGGGCGGGAGAGAGATAGAAGAAGAGGCAGAGAAAGGAACGTGAAGAGGAGAGATTTTTTGGGGCGAGCTGCTCATTGATATGACAATTTGATTTTCTAGGCTCTCGTGTGACGCTGCTTAAGAGGGCATCCCTCTATTATAAGGCCTGTGACATCTAGCCTCTCCAGCTCTTCTGCCCCCACTGTGTGTGTGCGTGTGTGTGTGTCTGCGTGTGTGTGTGTGTCAAATGGTAAGCTGGTGCATGTGTGCTTCTCAGTACATGTGTTTTTCACTGTGGATGTGTGTGTCCGTCCCAGGAAAACTCCCCAGAGTTTCCAATCCCGGATCACATGCTGGGGAATGTGAAGTCGGAGCAGCTGTCGGCCTGGCAACGCTCCTTGCCAACCAAAGCGGGATGGAAACGTACGAAGCATCAACACCCCGACAGGACAGGGTGCATGCGGGGTGCGTGTCAGCTTCAATAACCATTCGGGTTGTCAGTAACTATTAGGCATTTAGCTTAAGACCCCACCCAGAATGGTTTAGTTAGAATGCAGAAGGAGGATACATGTAAATGTCGGCATTTAGAGCATTTTTATACCAATAAATCAGAGCTAAATTAATTTGAGCCTGGCAGCGTCTATCGGCATCTACAGTGCCTTTCACAATGTGTGCCACCTGGTTGGATTTGGCATGAAATCTGCTCGTTTGCCTTGTAGAACGAAACTGGCACAAGGCTGCTGGTCCTCCGGCACAAACTGAGAACTAGCTCTGGGATTTTCTCGCAATGAAAGACGAATTAAATGGAAAAATAACAAGCTAAAGGCTGATGGAAAAAATATACATCACAGCCGACATGTTTATCCTCGACACTAAATAGAAAGTAAGCAGAGGCCAGGGGTCAAAGCCAGAGCGCTCCTTTAGAGAGAGGCAAGAAATACTCAAATAAAGTAAACAAATATTTCCTTTAATGGTCATATATATATATATATATATATATATATATATATATATATATATATTGTTTATCTGAGGTAATGGAAGTCAGATGTCGGAGACCAAAAAGACGTGTAGGAACATGTTGCCTCATTTGAAAAACAAAGACAAATAAGGGAATAATAAGGAAACAATTATATAAGTCATACTTACTTTTGGTAATGATGATAACAACAATGTACAAGTCTAACCACGGGGAACATGGCAGAATGGCAAATATGAAGTCTAATAGGGTTAGAAATAAAAGCCGTCGGGATTCAAACAAACCCCAAGGTTGGCCACATTAACAAACAAGACAAATAAAACGGTTTGTTTTCCTTTCCTAACTTTCAGTTTTCTGTGCGCAGCCAGATTGGTGGGTGTGGTTTCTACTTCCAAACTTTGAAAAACATCACAAGCTGGTTGTGCAATGAACAAATGATCTTGTGCAACAACAGCATTGTCAACAATATAAATGGATAAACACATTTCACAATGAAAGTGGCTAAATCCCAATGAAAGTGGCGTGTTCGATGTGATCTCTGTCATCAGTTAGGATTGAAATGATGTAACCACAGCAATTTCACAACATGTTGTTTCATTATTTTCAAACAGACCCTTTTCATGGCAGACTGTTTAACTGCTCTCGACAGGAAAAGCCAAGTTGAAACAAAGGTAGTAAACATTGTTTTTCAGTTTCATCAAGTTTTCCAGTAAGCCGTGACAGTTCGCATATTATCAGGAACTGGCTCATCGAAATGGAATGCAGATATTGACAGGTATTAATCCCTGCGCTGTGATTTAGCATCGTGGCACCCTGCACTCAATGTGGCTTTTTGATCAATGGCCGCTACGTAAAACCCAGCATGCCAGCACAGCTAATGTATTACAGCAAGTGAGACTTACTAGTTGAACTTTGCCCTATTGTTCTTTGCTGTAGTTTGAGGATTTGTTATTTACTTGCTTACTTTCAGTTTTACCGCAAATTAAATCTCGTTTCTTGCCGTGTTAGTCTTTGTTGCAACAATGGCGGCATGTACCTAGATCTCTGCAATTATTTTGATGAGTACATTGTTATCATAACAGTAGAAATGATGGGAAAGGCATGCAAATTATACCCTAGATGACTTGTGTTGAACAAAGGGCGAGGCATTTAGTCGTAACAGCGAAGTCTTGGAGCGAATGTTATATATAATGTCTATATCAGTAAAAGTACAAGTGTGTGTGTGTGTGTGTGTGTGTGTGTGTATGAGTTAATGTGTTGCAGCACATCCATCCCACAAGACAAACAATAAAAGATTGCGTCTCCTTGGAAGATATAAAAGACTGTTTGGGTGGAAGCTGATATGTAATTAAATTCATGTGCCAAGCCGGAGGAAACACGTACTGACGAGCACATGTGCGCATGCAGGCCCACACAAACACACTGATAAAAAGTATCAGGGTGAATCCCAAACAAATCCTAGGATCAGATGCTGTGGTAGGGGGTGCTGGGGAAAAAAAGAAAAAGAAGGGTACGCTGTGTGTGAGGATTGTGTCAAAGGGTCAGAGTTTGAGTGTGTGTGTTCATGAGCTGGTCACTAGAGAGAGGCCTAGTATATAATGGGTACAACTCACAAGAGACCGTGCGCCAGGGGAACAATACTCTATGCAAATGAAGCTCCTCCATATGGTGAGAGTCAGTGGAGCACGCAACACACACACAGAAACGTGTCTGCATTGAAGAGCCAAGTGATTTCCCTCATTTTCGTGCTAAATCTGTAAAGCAGACAACGGCTTTCTCTGCTCAGTCCGAGACGGTAGAAAAAAGGTAAAGAGACGAGAGAAAAAACAGAAAGAGAGGCGAAGACGGGGTGGAAGGAGGCAGACGCTCAATAGAGAAAATAAGAGAAACCAGCCCATACTGTGTTCTGCTCCTCCTGATTAGCATTCGGCAGGAACTGGAGGAAGCAGTTAGCTGTCAGGCCCTTATCAGAGCCAGCCTCCGTACCTCCCACACTGGGTCACCGTGCTCAAAAAGCTCACTGTGTCTATTTTCCCATGTATTACCACTGCCCATTATCTGTTCATCCGCCCACACACCCAATGTAACAGACAGCGTTATTAACTGCTGAAAAAAGATCAACCTCGAGACTTGTAGGGAAAGCTAATCGCCCAAAAGCCTTCCGGACAAGTCTGTTCATCGAGCCCACGCTGTGTTGTCTCGTCTGACAGCGCAGTCAGTCTACCTACACAAAGCTTTGGGCAGCAACCTCACAAGTTCACAAGTCGTACCCGAGGGGACGGCGGAGGGACGAGGAAGAAAGAGGAAGGAGGATTGGAGGAGTTAAATATATAGATGTCTGTAGATATCAAACCTGGTACAGTAGTGAGAACATTACATTATTACATTACATGTCACTTGTTAGACGCTTGTATCGAAAGCGACTTCCATACTCAACACTGTGGACAATCCCCACAGGAGCAATTTGGGGTGAAGCGTCTTGCCCAGGGACACAACGACATGCTGACTGCAGTGGGGTTTGAACCTGTGACCCCCTGTACCGAAGAGATGCTGCTGCAACAAAGGGGATTTACCAACCCTGTACTTTATTTATGTAGCATTTAACCTTCAGTCTACTACCAGCAGCTGGCAGGAGCCTCAAACTCGCAAACATGAATCCTTGTAAAAAGTAAATAAAACCATCTGTAAAGGTTGGAGGTAGCCACCACTCTCCAGCTGGGGGTTAAATTCCCCCTTAAACTTTCCCCCGTGATGGTCGTACAGCGGAGAATGTTCCAGTGGAATTAGTGAGTAGATCTGTGTATGGTTTGTGTGTGTGTGTGTGTGTGTGTGTGTGTGTGTGTTGGAAAGAAAAAGGTAAGCAGTGGTGGAATGATGATCTTGTGATTTCCCCTGAGGCCACATCTGCCCTTGTTGAGGCGGCCTCCTCTAAAAAGCCCCATCTGACATTCCTGGAGCATTCCGCCAGCATTCATCACCCGCTCCAAGAACCCTCCTCAAAAACCCCCACACGTCCCCGCTGTGTGTACCTCTCCCCCTCCACAAGGAATCTCTGAAGCTCGATCCAGAAATGTCCAGAATGTCTGCTGTGAGACTTGCCAGAGCGCGTTTCCCTCCCTGTGAGAACCGGGTTCATCCTTCTCTGTTCATTCCTCATCTATCGCTCACTCCATTTCTTTCCTCTTCTCTCTACCTCTGTGGGGATTTGCGGCTCTCTAATAGAGGCATCTACCATGTCCCGCTAACCGCTGGAACAGCTGGAGCTGTGGCTGGGTGCGTGATCAGGCGTGCACAGGCGAACATCTGTGCTGAGAGGAGCGATGGGAAATGATGTTGCAAGCGGCGAGCCTGGGATATCTGTCAGACTCTTGACATGTCAACGTGTCCGACCGCATGCGCACACAAGCGCACTGGGCTGAGGCTGGCGGTGCTCAGACACGGTGACACCCACCAAACACAGCGGCGGCGACTCTGGATTTTATCACACGCAATAAATCACCCATCTTCTAATTGTCCCCGACTTCCCTAGTCTCTGACAATCTGCTCCTTGACAACCAGCCTATATAACTGACAAACGGCGCCCTCGACAACCGTCGTCCTGGGTTACCGGGGCGTTATCAGAGGCGTCATCCTCTTTTGGAGTGGTTTCTGCTTGGCAAAGCCCTGAAAGTTTGATAAGGTGGAGGTGGGCTTGAAGCTCCATATTTAGCCACTGCTGTCAACCTCTGATTTAGCACTGCAGGTAATTGCATAGAGTCACAAGCAGGGAGTGAGTTAGGGTTGCGGGACGGGAAGGCGGGGGGGTGGTGGGTAGGCTAAATTATGCTGAATAGCACTGCAGTGATATCCCCCTTTGCTGTTGAAACAATGCATCGCCGCCAACCACTTTTTCTATTGAGACAGCAGCATCAAAGCAAGAATAATGGATCCTTGCAGAAACCTCAGCTCGATAGTTGGAGAAACAAAGCACTCATTGTAATCTCTGGCTCTCTCCCTCCTCTCCTGCATTCATCCCAATGTTAATCCTTTTCACATTACTCTGTCTTTACTGTAGGCCATTAGAGGAAGAAAATTAGAATTCTACTGTAGATTTATAATCTGTTCCATTGCGTTGTGCATGCGTGTTCAATCAGCACTTGGCAGCACAATAAAGAAAACATCTTTAAAGAAGTTGGACAGAGAGATCAAAGACATCCACTAATGTTCATCGGAAACAAACTCTACCGTAGTTGAAACTAAGATATCAGAACATACCTCGGCACATCATAAAGTATTATTTTGAAGTATGGTGCAATGACTCTTGTGGGAATTTGATATTAGGGTCCTCTAGCTAAAATGTTAGTTTGAGGTTACAAGTTTGTTGTGCTATTGGAAGAAGCAGTTACCAAAACAAAGTCACATCAAGGTTAATGTTGTTGTTTTGTTGGAGTTAGCTAAACTAAAACATTTAAAATCCAAAGAATGGATTTTGCATCAACTACAAAACAAAGTGTTCTTCATTCTTTTGAATCCATCTCCATTGCTCACATTATGAGGCTCTGACGCACGGTCTGAGTTTTTTTCCTACACGTTCACAGAGTAAAAATCTTCCAATGATGGGATTGATTCCTTCTCCAACCGCCACATGTGATAGCTTGAGGTCTTGAGGTCTTTATGGTCAGACCACAGGGTTAAAAACAAGTGACCTCAGATACAAAACTACAGGACGCCATTGACTGCAGCTCTGCAGATCCATAGCCACCAGACTGTAACTGGCCTGTAGGGGGAAAAGGCCAGCTGGAAAGTAGATGGGGACAGTGATATACAGCATCCTTTTGGCGCCATGGGGCTTCAGTGATGATGATGATGATTATTATAATGGATTTGACAGGGTTTCCCACATAGACCATGGCGAGACAAAGTCCCAAATGTGGCTTTAAGGCAGGGCTCATGCTTTTGTTGCACAGTGTGGGGGAAAAAAGGCCAAAAGAGCAAGTGTCTGAGTTTATGTAAAGAGGAGAATATTACAATTGCCAACAATAAGACCTTAAGGAAGACATCACTAGAATGGCACTTGGACATAATAAATCCTAAGACCATAACTCATAAGAGGGTCTGGGTGTTTTCAGTCTGACTAAAATCCAAACATTCCCCAACTCAAGTCTGTTCAGCCCATATACGTATTACTTAAAATCCAGAATAATCCTAGAAAAATCCCCTTAATTTAAATAAAACAAAAATAAATTGAATGCTTATCTTGTCTTAAGAAAGTTAATGAACAGTATTAAAGTAGAAGCAGATAGTATGGGGAGGGAAAATGAAGAAATAGCTACTGAGATGAATTTGTCAGGACAGTTGTTGCCTTGTTGGAGTAGAGCTGAGGGCCAGCAGTGCAGGAACAGAGGGGAGCAATATAATATATGATCATAATATATGATTCAAATTTAAATCCAACACCGAGGCACGAGAAACACCTCAGCCTTAGCAGCAGACAGTTAGTCTGAGAATTCAGACTCACTTCTCTGTATTAGAGGACCACATTACTAATCACCCCTGCAGGAGACATTTAAAATGCTCCAAACTATCATGCAGCTTGAAGCTTCTGAGCCATCGGCATCCATTATGTGATTATGAGGTGTTCACAGGTTCTTCAGGGAAAGTGAAAGGTCGGTCCTCTAAGCCATACGACGGTATTGCCCAAGGCTTTTAGAGAAGAACTTTGTAATGCGTGATAACTATCGGAAGGTCTGAGGGTGTCTTAAATAAGTATATTTCAGCCAGGGGGATTCTCTTTTCCGAGGGGAATACCATTTTGAAAGACAGCCTTCCCATGTATTATAACTGTGAGAATTTATACTTTAGAAGGTGCTTTTCCCCCCAAACAATCTGTAAACTAGTAGGGTGGTGTTTTTCTGTTGCTAGACACTTCAGTGACATGGGAAAGGCGATATGTACCTAAAATACAGGCACAATAAAAGGCATTGTGTTCTTGCGCATTGTGTGATCAGGGCATCTCCTTTTCCCTGACAAAGAACTTGTAACTTGAGTAAATAATTTCCCCCGACTACAAAGACCTCGGAGATAAAGTGGGTAGTAATTTTCAGTTGGATATAGTTGACAGAAGTTTATGATGGCACAATTCTGTTGTCTTTTATGGTCTTGGCTATGTGTCTATGTAATGTTTTAGGGCTTGTCTTTGAGGGATTTTCTGTACAGGGATAGGGAGTAGTCGCAATGTGTCATGCAAAAGTTTGGTTGGAACAGCGTTCAGAGTTTTTTTAGTAAGTGTAATATTATATTCATGTGTATGATGTTATCTATTTTAGCTATTCTTTGTCCTTTTTGATATTGGACATGTGTAGCCTAACCAATCAATATGACTTTGTCTTATGGGATATATACTGTATATATGATATTAGACATGTGATTTTTTCTGTATTCACCTGCAGGGCAAGAGTTCTGAGGATAATGTTGGTGTTGGAGCCAACCCTCCACGTCCCCCCGCTCCTTTGTAACTACTTCTGCAGGTATTGAAGCGCAGTCCAGCAAAATGAACATAGCTGGGGCTCATTTCCCTACCTTAAGGGGAACCATTAGCTGGCATTCATGTTCGTATTATAAAAAAAAGCTTCACAGATGGTCTAAGATACTTGTTGAATATAGTTCAGCCAGTGTTATTGTTATTTCAGTGTGGTGATTTTCAGATGACTCTGCTTACTGTCAATCGGCTGACACTCACAGGAAGACAAGTCTCTGCCAGGAAAGAGGATGTATGTTAGCCTGGAGTAGGGCCTGCACGATATTGGAAAAAACTGATATTGCGATTTCTTTCCCCCCTGCGATATATATTGCGATATGAAAACATACAGGAATTGAAGAAAAAGACAGTTTTTTTTCCCGCAAACCATCCTTTCTTGAACTTTAATGCTATACAATTGGCATTTTTTTAACTATATTTTAACCGGATGAAGGATTTTAGTCACGGACGTCCTGGATCTTAAGTTATCATTACATTACATTACATTTAGCTGACGCTTTTATCCAAAGCGACTTACAATAAGTACATTCGACCAGGAAGACACAACCTTGAAGAAAACAGAATCATATAAGAACATCAGGTTTCATAGAGCCAAGTATTTCAAGTGCTACTCAACTGGCTATCAGAGCAACAAGCTGAGCTAGCTCGGTTAGCAGCGCCGAACTGCCTTGGAGAAAACACATGAAACTACTTTATTCAGTGTTGTTACCTTTAATCACCGGGGTCCGTTTGCTTTGGAGATTTGATTGTGATTGGTGGTTTGCTGTCACTCACTCAAGTACCCCTGACATGAGAGCCGTGCAGGTTTTCCTTTTGTAGCAAGCAGCAAAATAATTGTAACATGACGTGTTTGAGTTAATTTGCCTACTTAATATCGCAAGTCCTAAAACAAAAATGAAAAAAAAATGTTAAAAGATTTTTTTTAAAAGAAATAATTTTTTTTTTTTTTTTATCGCACGTCCAGGCGATGCTATGTGACTATCGCGCATGCGCATATCGCGAATTATCCTCACGACACAATATATCGTGCAGGCCATAGCCTGGAGAGCAGTGAATTTCAAGCTGGATTGCCCAACATAAAGTCTATATTTGAACAATGAGGTAAGGCAAGACTTCATTGAAAATATGAATTGCACTGCAGGAATTTGCCCTCAATGTTCTACTTTTTCTGGCATATGAGGATTAATTTCAGCCTAGCTGTTATTTCCAACAGAGTTTACAGTCCCTAGAGCTTAATGTACGTGAATCACTTGAAACCTACTGGTCGAAAATGTTTGGACATCAAATAAAGAGTGTTGAGAATCACTGCACTCACTGTCGGAAAAATAAAAATCCCCAAAAAGCCTCTCTGTTACCCGTAGCTCTTTCTTGGCTACCAGACACACGCCAAACACAGAGTGGGCCGGGTTGGATCTGGTCTGATCCAGTCCCACGCCAGCCCCACCGTGCTGTGGAGGTCAAGGACACCCCAGTGCAAACCTCACCTGTCACGGAGGTAGGCAGGGGAGGGATTATGTGGGGGCAACGCAGGGGGACAGTTAAAGAGGGACACAAACAGAGATCTGGAGTACCTATCTGCCAGGCAGCGGGGGATTTGTCACTTTTGGAGCTGATCGATGTCCGAGTGCACCCACATGAAAACACCTCACACACTGGTCTGGCGAAAACAGTCCGCGTATACACAATGCTCGAAACAAATGCCTTGATTACATTACAGGGAGTAGATTTGTAATTTAATTTGAAACCTTCCTCACAGTGACGTCCAAGCCTGTTACTTCAGCCTGAGTCCCTGAGTCATGACGAATAGAATCACCAAGTGATGCTGATAGAAACTTTGCTATCTTAGCTTTAATGCGCTGCACTTCGAAGGCACTGCAGCAAGTAATAAGCCTTGAGACCGGGATGTGGTGTCTGGGCTGTGAGGCTTTTGAACATTCTGCCTGAGGAGCTTAGCCTGAGAAATGTAGTGCCACCTTTGGATCCGTTTGTTAAAACATCTTTTTGCGAGCCAGCTTTTATATATGCACGATATAAGATATATACTATTACTGTGGTTTTAGTTAAAGGTGGGGTAGGTAATTTTGGAGAAACCAGCTCGAGTGCGCTAGAATTTGAAAATGCACAGCCGGAACAAATCTGCCACTTCCTTACAAAGCCCCTCCTCCAACACACACGAACGAGCACATGACCAATGAGGGCACGGGATAAGTTTGTGCACAGATGGAAGGCTGACAGGCAGGTAGGCCATCCAGTTATTTTAGCCGGGCCGGCTAAAATGATTGGTCGTACTTTTTACAGTACCCGGCTTCCACAGATGACATTTTTTAATGGATTTTTTGTCAAAGCACTTAAGATATTCATTGCTATCGGGATGTTAAGAGCATTCCATGGAATATAACAAAAAGTGTATCTCGAGCCGGTTTCTCAAACTTACCTACCCCACCTTTAAATACATGTTGTGTTCTCTCCAATTATACACCTGCAGTCCTGCTTCTTATTCATGTCTAGCAGTTTGATGTCATTACACTATTAATCTTAACGGGTTTCTTTCCTCACTGTTTTGTAAAGCTCTTAGATGTGTTTTGAAAACAGCAGTACATGTGAAGTCAAGTGTAATTCAAGTCTTGCTGCTCAAGTAATTGTCTAAATTGGAATTCATGAATATAAAAAAGGGGGAAACATTTGTATTTCGCCTCCGCTCCCTATCTGATAGCTTAATGCAGCAAAGAGCACAATCAGTGCTGGATGACACAGCATTAATGCTGGTTGTTGTAGAGGCAAAGCATTTCAGTGTTACAATTCCGCTATAAGGTGATTCTGCGTGCAAATGCTGACATCAGCGGAAAATGTGCACTTACGATTTGCCACTTGGGGAATGGGAGGTTGTTGCTGTTGGAAACTGTTTAAGTTAAACACACACAGGAGTGTGTGCGAGCGGGGGAACGAAATCCAGATGAGTTAATAATGCTCTTTGAAAACATGTGCATGAGAGAGCATATGTACACACAAATACTCCTCATGACCACACACAGGCTAATGAACTCCATTCAACAAAAAACATGCACAGACACGTGTGGACACAGCCAATGTCCCAGACACAGATTTGTTATGTCCTGTGCACTTATGGTTTCAGACGTCCAGCTTTCAACAGGCCCTCATATTCTCCCTCTCTCTCTCTTCAGTCCTTATGCTTTCTCTCGAACTCCCTCCCACTATTTGCCACCATTCAGAAAAGCAAAATGTGAAAAACACCCTCGCCTCCAAACACTGATTTAATTAGTTGATTTAATTAACTGATTACCAAACTTCTATCTCAATGCTACAAACGGCAGCCAGCATTATTCATCTTTGTAGCACGCGGCTTCACTTCCCACTCACCACTGAAGTTGTTGCACTGAAGGAAACGGGACAGCTGCCCTACTTACATGCCACATGTATATATGCTTCAATGCACCTACCATGATATGTACTAAGTGAACATGTGCGCGCTCTCACACACGCACATCAGCCGGCTTCAATTCTGATGGAACAGATGCTGTAAATAAAATAAAACACACGTTGGTTCAATAGTGTCCCAGTGGTGCCCATAAGCTGTCACTTCTGTTGTCTTGCCGCGATTAATTCTGTGACAGTGTGTGTGAGTAAGTGAGTGAGTTTGTGTATGTGTGCATGTTTAACTGCTCTCGACAGGAAAAGCCAAGTTGAACAAAGGTAGTAAACATTGTTTTTCAGTTTCATCAAGTTTTCCAGTAAGCCGTGACAGTTCGCATATTATCAGGAACTGGCTCATCGAAATGGAATGCAGATATTGACAGGTATTAATCCCTGCGCTGTGATTTAGCATCGTGGCACCCTGCACTCAATGTGGCTTTTTGATCAATGGCCGCTACGTAAAACCCAGCATGCCAGCACAGCTAATGTATTACAGCAAGTGAGACTTACTAGTTGAACTTTGCCCTATTGTTCTTTGCTGTAGTTTGAGGATTTGTTATTTACTTGCTTACTTTCAGTTTTACCGCAAATTAAATCTCGTTTCTTGCCGTGTTAGTCTTTGTTGCAACAATGGCGGCATGTACCTAGATCTCTGCAATTATTTTGATGAGTACATTGTTATCATAACAGTAGAAATGATGGGAAAGGCATGCAAATTATACCCTAGATGACTTGTGTTGAACAAAGGGCGAGGCATTTAGTCGTAACAGCGAAGTCTTGGAGCGAATGTTATATATAATGTCTATATCAGTAAAAGTACAAGTGTGTGTGTGTGTGTGTGTGTGTGTGTATGAGTTAATGTGTTGCAGCACATCCATCCCACAAGACAAACAATAAAAGATTGCGTCTCCTTGGAAGATATAAAAGACTGTTTGGGTGGAAGCTGATATGTAATTAAATTCATGTGCCAAGCCGGAGGAAACACGTACTGACGAGCACATGTGCGCATGCAGGCCCACACAAACACACTGATAAAAAGTATCAGGGTGAATCCCAAACAAATCCTAGGATCAGATGCTGTGGTAGGGGGTGCTGGGGAAAAAAAGAAAAAGAAGGGTACGCTGTGTGTGAGGATTGTGTCAAAGGGTCAGAGTTTGAGTGTGTGTGTTCATGAGCTGGTCACTAGAGAGAGGCCTAGTATATAATGGGTACAACTCACAAGAGACCGTGCGCCAGGGGAACAATACTCTATGCAAATGAAGCTCCTCCATATGGTGAGAGTCAGTGGAGCACGCAACACACACACAGAAACGTGTCTGCATTGAAGAGCCAAGTGATTTCCCTCATTTTCGTGCTAAATCTGTAAAGCAGACAACGGCTTTCTCTGCTCAGTCCGAGACGGTAGAAAAAAGGTAAAGAGAGACAAAAGACAGAAAGAGAGGGCAAGAATCGGGTGGTGGAAGGAGGCAGACGCTCAATAGAGAAAATAAGAGAAACCAGCCCATACTGTGTTCTGCTCCTCCTGATTAGCATTCGGCAGGAACTGGAGGAAGCAGTTAGCTGTCAGGCCCTTATCAGAGCCGCCTCCGTACCTCCCACACTGGGGTCACCGTGCTCAAAAAGCCTCACTGTGTCTATTTTCCCATGTATACCACTGCCCATTATCTGTTCATCCGCCCACACACCCAATGTAACAGACAGCGTTATTAACTGCTGAAAAAAGATCAACCTCGAGACTTGTAGGGAAAGCTAATCGCCCAAAAGCCTTCCGGACAAGTCTGTTCATCGAGCCCACGCTGTGTTGTCTCGTCTGACAGCGCAGTCAGTCTACCTACACAAAGCTTTGGGCAGCAACCTCACAAGTTCACAAGTCGTACCCGAGGGGACGGCGGAGGGACGAGGGAAGAAAGAGGAAGGAGGATTGGAGGAGTTAAATATATAGATGTCTGTAGATATCAAACCTGGTACAGTAGTGAGAACATTACATTATTACATTACATGTCACTTGTTAGACGCTTGTATCGAAAGCGACTTCCATACTCAACACTGTGGACAATCCCCACAGGAGCAATTTGGGGTGAAGCGTCTTGCCCAGGGACACAACGACATGCTGACTGCAGTGGGGTTTGAACCTGTGACCCCCTGTACCGAAGAGATGCTGCTGCAACAAAGGGGATTTACCAACCCTGTACTTTATTTATGTAGCATTTAACCTTCAGTCTACTACCAGCAGCTGGCAGGAGCCTCAAACTCGCAAACATGAATCCTTGTAAAAAGTAAATAAAACCATCTGTAAAGGTTGGAGGTAGCCACCACTCTCCAGCTGGGGGTTAAATTCCCCCTTAAACTTTCCCCCGTGATGGTCGTACAGCGGAGAATGTTCCAGTGGAATTAGTGAGTAGATCTGTGTATGGTTTGTGTGTGTGTGTGTGTGTGTGTGTGTGTGTGTTGGAAAGAAAAAGGTAAGCAGTGGTGGAATGATGATCTTGTGATTTCCCCTGAGGCCACATCTGCCCTTGTTGAGGCGGCCTCCTCTAAAAAGCCCCATCTGACATTCCTGGAGCATTCCGCCAGCATTCATCACCCGCTCCAAGAACCCTCCTCAAAAACCCCCACACGTCCCCGCTGTGTGTACCTCTCCCCCTCCACAAGGAATCTCTGAAGCTCGATCCAGAAATGTCCAGAATGTCTGCTGTGAGACTTGCCAGAGCGCGTTTCCCTCCCTGTGAGAACCGGGTTCATCCTTCTCTGTTCATTCCTCATCTATCGCTCACTCCATTTCTTTCCTCTTCTCTCTACCTCTGTGGGGATTTGCGGCTCTCTAATAGAGGCATCTACCATGTCCCGCTAACCGCTGGAACAGCTGGAGCTGTGGCTGGGTGCGTGATCAGGCGTGCACAGGCGAACATCTGTGCTGAGAGGAGCGATGGGAAATGATGTTGCAAGCGGCGAGCCTGGGATATCTGTCAGACTCTTGACATGTCAACGTGTCCGACCGCATGCGCACACAAGCGCACTGGGCTGAGGCTGGCGGTGCTCAGACACGGTGACACCCACCAAACACAGCGGCGGCGACTCTGGATTTTATCACACGCAATAAATCACCCATCTTCTAATTGTCCCCGACTTCCCTAGTCTCTGACAATCTGCTCCTTGACAACCAGCCTATATAACTGACAAACGGCGCCCTCGACAACCGTCGTCCTGGGTTACCGGGGCGTTTATCAGAGGCGTCATCCTCTTTTGGAGTGGTTTCTGCTTGGCAAAGCCCTGAAAGTTTGATAAGGTGGAGGTGGGCTTGAAGCTCCATATTTAGCCACTGCTGTCAACCTCTGATTTAGCACTGCAGGTAATTGCATAGAGTCACAAGCAGGGAGTGAGTTAGGGTTGCGGGACGGGAAGGCGGGGGGGGTGGTGGGTAGGCTAAATTATGCTGAATAGCACTGCAGTGATATCCCCCTTTGCTGTTGAAACAATGCATCGCCGCCAACCACTTTTTCTATTGAGACAGCAGCATCAAAGCAAGAATAATGGATCCTTGCAGAAACCTCAGCTCGATAGTTGGAGAAACAAAGCACTCATTGTAATCTCTGGCTCTCTCCCTCCTCTCCTGCATTCATCCCAATGTTAATCCTTTTCACATTACTCTGTCTTTACTGTAGGCCATTAGAGGAAGAAAATTAGAATTCTACTGTAGATTTATAATCTGTTCCATTGCGTTGTGCATGCGTGTTCAATCAGCACTTGGCAGCACAATAAAGAAAACATCTTTAAAGAAGTTGGACAGAGAGATCAAAGACATCCACTAATGTTCATCGGAAACAAACTCTACCGTAGTTGAAACTAAGATATCAGAACATACCTCGGCACATCATAAAGTATTATTTTGAAGTATGGTGCAATGACTCTTGTGGGAATTTGATATTAGGGTCCTCTAGCTAAAATGTTAGTTTGAGGTTACAAGTTTGTTGTGCTATTGGAAGAAGCAGTTACCAAAACAAAGTCACATCAAGGTTAATGTTGTTGTTTTGTTGGAGTTAGCTAAACTAAAACATTTAAAATCCAAAGAATGGATTTTGCATCAACTACAAAACAAAGTGTTCTTCATTCTTTTGAATCCATCTCCATTGCTCACATTATGAGGCTCTGACGCACGGTCTGAGTTTTTTTCCTACACGTTCACAGAGTAAAAATCTTCCAATGATGGGATTGATTCCTTCTCCAACCGCCACATGTGATAGCTTGAGGTCTTGAGGTCTTTATGGTCAGACCACAGGGTTAAAAACAAGTGACCTCAGATACAAAACTACAGGACGCCATTGACTGCAGCTCTGCAGATCCATAGCCACCAGACTGTAACTGGCCTGTAGGGGGAAAAGGCCAGCTGGAAAGTAGATGGGGACAGTGATATACAGCATCCTTTTGGCGCCATGGGGCTTCAGTGATGATGATGATGATTATTATAATGGATTTGACAGGGTTTCCCACATAGACCATGGCGAGACAAAGTCCCAAATGTGGCTTTAAGGCAGGGCTCATGCTTTTGTTGCACAGTGTGGGGGAAAAAAGGCCAAAAGAGCAAGTGTCTGAGTTTATGTAAAGAGGAGAATATTACAATTGCCAACAATAAGACCTTAAGGAAGACATCACTAGAATGGCACTTGGACATAATAAATCCTAAGACCATAACTCATAAGAGGGTCTGGGTGTTTTCAGTCTGACTAAAATCCAAACATTCCCCAACTCAAGTCTGTTCAGCCCATATACGTATTACTTAAAATCCAGAATAATCCTAGAAAAATCCCCTTAATTTAAATAAAACAAAAATAAATTGAATGCTTATCTTGTCTTAAGAAAAGTTAATGAACAGTATTAAAGTAGAAGCAGATAGTATGGGGAGGGAAAATGAAGAAATAGCTACTGAGATGAATTTGTCAGGACAGTTGTTGCCTTGTTGGAGTAGAGCTGAGGGCCAGCAGTGCAGGAACAGAGGGGAGCAATATAATATATGATCATAATATATGATTCAAATTTAAATCCAACACCGAGGCACGAGAACACCTCAGCCTTAGCAGCAGACAGTTAGTCTGAGAATTCAGACTCACTTCTCTGTATTAGAGGACCACATTACTAATCACCCCTGCAGGAGACATTTAAAATGCTCCAAACTATCATGCAGCTTGAAGCTTCTGAGCCATCGGCATCCATTATGTGATTATGAGGTGTTCACAGTTCTTCAGGGAAAGTGAAAGGTCGGTCTCTAAGCCATACGAGGTATTGCCCAAGGCTTTTAGAGAAGAACTTTGTAATGCGTGATAACTATCGGAAGGTCTGAGGGTGTCTTAAATAAGTATATTTCAGCCAGGGGGATTCTCTTTTCCGAGGGGAATACCATTTTGAAAGACAGCCTTCCCATGTATTATAACTGTGAGAATTTATACTTTAGAAGGTGCTTTTCCCCCCAAACAATCTGTAAACTAGTAGGGTGGTGTTTTTCTGTTGCTAGACACTTCAGTGACATGGGAAAGGCGATATGTACCTAAAAATACAGGCACAATAAAAGGCATTGTGTTCTTGCGCATTGTGTGATCAGGGCATCTCCTTTTCCCTGACAAAGAACTTGTAACTTGAGTAAATAATTTCCCCCGACTACAAAGACCTCGGAGATAAAGTGGGTAGTAATTTCAGTTGGATATAGTTGACAGAAGTTTATGATGGCACAATTCTGTGTCTTTTATGGTCTTGGCTATGTGTCTATGTAAATGTTTTAGGGCTTGCTTTGAGGGATTTTCTGTACAGGGATAGGGAGTAGTCGCAATGTGTCATGCAAAAGTTTGGTTGGAACAGCGTTTCAGAGTTTTTTTATTAAGTGTAATATTATATTCATTTGTATGATGTTATCTATTTTAGCTATTCTTTGTCCTTTTTGATATTGGACATGTGTAGCCTAACCAATCAATATGACTTTGTCTTATGGATATATACTGTATATATGATATTAGACATGTGATTTTTCTGTATTCACCTGCAGGGCAAAGAGTTCTGAGGATAATGTTGGTGTTGGAGCCAACCCTCCACGTTCCCCCCGCTCCTTTGTACTACTTCTGCAGGTATTGAAAGCGCAGTCAGCAAAATGAACATAGCTGGGCTCATTTCCCTACCTTAAGGGGAAACCATTAGCTGGCATTCATGTTCGTATTATATAAAAAAAGCTTCCACAGATAGGTCTAAGAGACTTGTTGAATATAGTTCAGCCAGTGTTATTGTTATTTCAGTGTGTGATTTTCAGATGACTCTGCTTACTGTCAATCGGCTGACACTCACAGGAAGACAAGTCTCTGCCAGGAAAGAGGATGTATGTTAGCCTGGAGTAGGGCTGCACGATATTGGAAAAAACTGATATTGCGATTTCTTTCCCCCCTGCGATATATATTGCGATATGAAAACATACAGGAATTGAAGAAAAGACAGTTTTTTTCCCGCAAACCATCCTTTCTTGAACTTTAATGCTATACAATTGGCATTTTTTTAACTATATTTAACCGGATGAAGGATTTTAGTCACGGACGTCTGGATCTTAAGTTATCATTACATTACATTACATTTAGCTGACGCTTTTATCCAAAGCGACTTACAATAAGTACATTCGACCAGGAAGACACAACCTTGAAGAAAACAGAATCATATAAGAACATCAGGTTTCATAGAGCCAAGTATTTCAAGTGCTACTCAACTGGCTATCAGAGCAACAAGCTGAGCTAGCTCGGTTAGCAGCGCCGAACTGCCTTGGAGAAACACATGAAACTACTTTATTCAGTGTTGTTACCTTTAATCACCGGGTCCGTTTGCTTTGGAGATTTGATTGTGATTGGTGGTTTGCTGTCACTCACTCAAGTACCCCTGACATGAGAGCCGTGCAGGTTTTCCTTTTGTAGCAAGCAGCAAAATAATTGTAACATGACGTGTTTGAGTTAATTTGCCTACTTAATATCGCAAGTCCTAAAACAAAAATGAAAAAAAAATGTTAAAAGATTTTTTTAAAGAAATAATTTTTTTTTTTTTTTTAATCGCACGTCCAGGCGATGTGACTATCGCGCATGCGCATATCGCGAATTATCCTCACGACACAATATATCGTGCAGCCCTAGCCTGGAGAGCAGTGAATTTCAAGCTGGATTGCCCAACATAAAGTCTATATTTTGAACAATGAGGTAAGGCAAGACTTCATTGAAAATATGAATTGCACTGCAGAATTTGCCCTCATGTTCTACTTTTTCTGGCATATGAGGATTAATTTCAGCCTAGCTGTTATTTTCCAACAGAGTTTACAGTCCCTAGAGCTTAATGTACTTGAATCACTTGAAACCTACTGGTCGAAAATGTTTGGACATCAAATAAAGAGTGTTGAGAATCACTGCACTCACTGTCGGAAAAATAAAAATCCCCAAAAAGCCTCTCTGTTACCCGTAGCTCTTTCTGGCTACCAGACACACGCCAAACACAGAGTGGGCCGGGTTTGATCTGGTCTGATCCAGTCCCACGCCAGCCCACCGTGCTGTGGAGGTCAAGGACACCCCAGTGCAACCTCCACCTGTCAGCGGAGGTAGGCAGGGGAGGGATTATGGTGCAACGCAGGGGGACAGATTAAAGAGGGACACAAACAGAGATCTGGAGTACCTATCTGCCAGGCAGCGGGGGATTTGTCACTTTTGGAGCTGATCGATGTCCGATGCACCCACATGAAACACACTCACACACTGGTCTGGCGAAAACAGTCGCGTATACACAATGCTCAAACAAATGCCTTTATTACAGGGAGTAGATGTGTAATTTAATTTGAAACCTTCCTCACAGTGACGTCCAAGCCTGTTACTTCAGCCTGAGTCCCTGAGTCATGACGAATAGAATCACCAAGTGATGCTGATAGAAACTTTGCTATCTTAGCTTTAATGCGCTGCACTTCGAAGGCACTGCAGCAAGTAATAAGCCTTGAGACCGGGATGTGGTGTCTGGGCTGTGAGGCTTTTGAACATTCTGCCTGAGGAGCTTAGCCTGAGAAATGTAGTGCCACCTTTGGATCCGTTTGTTAAAACATCTTTTTGCGAGCCAGCTTTTATATATATGCACGATATAAGATATATACTATTACTGTGGTTTTAGTTAAAGGTGGGGTAGGTAATTTTGGAGAAACCAGCTCGAGTGCGCTAGAATTTGAAAATGCACAGCCGGAACAAATCTGCCACTTCCTTACAAAGCCCCTCCTCCAACACACACGAACGAGCACATGACCAATGAGGGCACGGGATAAGTTTGTGCACAGATGGAAGGCTGACAGGCAGGTAGGCCATCCAGTTATTTTAGCCGGGCCGGCTAAAATGATTGGTCGTACTTTTTACAGTACCCGGCTTCCACAGATGACATTTTTTAATGGATTTTTTGTCAAAGCACTTAAGATATTCATTGCTATCGGGATGTTAAGAGCATTCCATGGAATATAACAAAAAGTGTATCTCGAGCCGGTTTCTCAAACTTACCTACCCCACCTTTAAATACATGTTGTGTTCTCTCCAATTATACACCTGCAGTCCTGCTTCTTATTCATGTCTAGCAGTTTGATGTCATTACACTATTAATCTTAACGGGTTTCTTTCCTCACTGTTTTGTAAAGCTCTTAGATGTGTTTTGAAAACAGCAGTACATGTGAAGTCAAGTGTAATTCAAGTCTTGCTGCTCAAGTAATTGTCTAAATTGGAATTCATGAATATAAAAAAGGGGGAAACATTTGTATTTCGCCTCCGCTCCCTATCTGATAGCTTAATGCAGCAAAGAGCACAATCAGTGCTGGATGACACAGCATTAATGCTGGTTGTTGTAGAGGCAAAGCATTTCAGTGTTACAATTCCGCTATAAGGTGATTCTGCGTGCAAATGCTGACATCAGCGGAAAATGTGCACTTACGATTTGCCACTTGGGGAATGGGAGGTTGTTGCTGTTGGAAACTGTTTAAGTTAAACACACACAGGAGTGTGTGCGAGCGGGGGAACGAAATCCAGATGAGTTAATAATGCTCTTTGAAAACATGTGCATGAGAGAGCATATGTACACACAAATACTCCTCATGACCACACACAGGCTAATGAACTCCATTCAACAAAAACACATGCACAGACACGTGTGGACACAGCCAATGTCCCAGACACAGATTTGTTATGTCCTGTGCACTTATGGTTTCAGACGTCCAGCTTTCAACAGGCCCTCATATTCTCCCTCTCTCTCTCTTCAGTCCTTATGCTTTCTCTCGAACTCCCTCCCACTATTTGCCACCATTCAGAAAAGCAAAATGTGAAAAACACCCTCGCCTCCAAACACTGATTTAATTAGTTGATTTAATTAACTGATTACCAAACTTCTATCTCAATGCTACAAACGGCAGCCAGCATTATTCATCTTTGTAGCACGCGGCTTCACTTCCCACTCACCACTGAAGTTGTTGCACTGAAGGAAACGGGACAGCTGCCCTACTTACATGCCACATGTATATATGCTTCAATGCACCTACCATGATATGTACTAAGTGAACATGTGCGCGCTCTCACACACGCACATCAGCCGGCTTCAATTCTGATGGAACAGATGCTGTAAATAAAATAAAAACACACGTTGGTTCAATAGTGTCCCAGTGGTGCCCATAAGCTGTCACTTCTGTTGTCTTGCCGCGATTAATTCTGTGACAGTGTGTGTGAGTAAGTGAGTGAGTTTGTGTATGTGTGCATCCAAGTCTCCATTGTCTGTTGTCTTTCCCTAACAAAGGAAGAGGGAAGGTCCCAGTTAAATTAGCACGTTTCATTCCATCAATGTTCATCATTATTTCATGGAGTCCTGAATATTTTATAGGTGTGTGTGTGTGTGTGTGTGTGTGTGTGTGTGTGTGTGTGTGTGTGTGTGTGTGTGTGTGTGTGTGTGAAAGCATGCCTTCCTAGCTTTGTGTATGGGTGTGCACATGTGTGTTTATAACTATGCAAGTCAGAATACTGCAACCGCTGCACGATATGTGTGTGTGTGTGTGTGTTGGGACATTAAGTATTAACTAAGCTGGGGGGCTTGGAGATGAACGTCCGGGTCCTCTACTATCCCAGCATGCTCCGCTGCTCTCCTGTCTCGCCTTTCCAGGATAGGAGCCTGGGGAGCTGTCAAGACGTAGTGCACTGCTTACTCTGTGTGTGTGTGTGTGTGTGTGTGTGTGTGTATTCATTGTGTGAGAATGGGAGGCGACTCATGCAAAACCCAGATGGGTTAATAAATGCTGTTTGAGAATCCCTCTCTCCACACACACACACACACACACACACACACACACACACACACACACACACACACACACACACACACACACACACACACACACACACACACACACACACACACACACACACACACACACACACACACACACACACACACACACACACACACACACACACACACACACACACACACACACACACACACACACACACACACACACACACACACACACACACACACACACACACACACACACACACACACACACACACACACACACACACACACACACACACACACACACACACACACACACACACACACACACACACACACACACACACACAGCTTCCTTGCTCCCTCCCTGCATGACATGTTCTCGTCTGTCCCCGTATATTCCCTCATCCTTATGTTTCACGGGCGGTGGTACAAAAAAAGGAAATCATAGAAGGAAAGCGATATTTAGGGGAGACGAAGGAGACGAAAGAATGTCTCCGTTTTAGCGGAGCGCTGCCACGAAGCAGGTGTTGCCAGTACATTTCTCGACTGCTTTCCCTCCTCCTCCATTTCTCTAAATGCTACTCTTTCATGCTTTTTTACCTCTGCACCCCCCTTTATTCCTCCTTATTCGTTCTCTCTATCTGGGTCATCCTTTGTTCTGTACCTGCTGCACATAGGGTAAGGAGAACAAATAAATGTAAGAAAATAAAGGGAGGAACAATTGAGCTTCTGACAATCCATGGAAGAGAGTCCAGCACCCCCAAGTCTCCTCGGCTCCCATCACTGACAGTTATTTTACCAAGTCTACATGCCGAGACAATTATAAAGTGTGTGTCTGTGTTCTGGTTGCCAGAGGATCAGACTCTGGCTGGCATCGTGGTGTGATGGAAACTGGATTGCTTTGGCTGCTGTTGTTTTCTTGGCCTCCTGCTTCGTTAGGTACAAAAACACTGAAGAAATAGAAAAAGATGGAGATAATGGAAGGAGAAGAAGCCGACTCGCTGCTTTTATGTCCACATCAGTGTACTGAACAATAACAATCCACAGTGGGACCCTATGCGCCAGAGACTACGGAGAGATTTGCATAAGTGTGCACACCCACACTGAATTCACACAAATTAATATAAACACACACATTAGATGTGCAGGAGGAAGCAAGGCACCGAGCTGGAAACACAGATTTTCAACAGATTGTAAAACTGAGGACCACTCCGGAGAAAGAGGGGAGCAAAAAAAAATTGGGGAAAAAAAGAATAGGAGAAAAACAGACGGCTGGGTGTTGGAACGTGGAGAAACACCTTTACTGACTACACCAGAGTGCACAACTGAGCCAACACACACTCACACCACACACACAAACACAGGTCCATACAGGTGCTGTTTCAGTGCCTGGCTCCTCTGCAAGGAAGAGATAAGAGACTGAAGCGAGAGGACGGCATACAAAAAAACAGAAGAACAAGGGATGGAGAGAATACAGAATGATTGGGAAATTATAGAAGAGGTGCTTAAGAGGCAAGTCAGATCACAAGAGACCGCTCGGGGGGAAACATCCTGCAGGTGATCTCACAAAGGAGCACACACTGGGACTGCACAATGTTCACACTTATTAAGATATCACACAAAAACAACCTATAACAAAAGGCTGCATCATTGGAAGGAAGGAAGGAAGAGGCCAATCCCATCTGGAATAGCAGAAATGTCCCAACAGGGGGATCACACACACACACACACACACACACACACACACACACACACACACACACACACACACACACACACACACACACACACACACACACACACACACACACACACACACACACACACACACACACACACACACACACACACACACACACACACACACACACACACACACACACACACACACACACACACACACACACACACACACACACACACACACACACACACACACACACACACACACACACACACACACACACACACACACACACACACACACACACACACACACACACACACACACACACACACACCACACACACACACACACACACACACACACACCACACACACACACACACACACACACACACACACACACACACACACACACACACACACACACCTACCTTCAAATTCAAGTTAACATTTAACTAGTTTAGTAAATCAACACCAGCATAGCAAATCAACACAAGTGGAGCTTGTGTGTGACCTGCGATTGTAATTGCATGTGAGACTAACAAGGTGTGTGTGTGTGTGTGTGTGTGTGTGTGCGCGAAGCCACAAGACAGTGCAAATTGTTTGATTAACAACCCTGCATGACACGACCCAGGGTCCTGTGATAACAGAATAGATTAAGGCCCCGTCCACACGGAGACGAAACGGGTTGTATCCGCTACAGTTCTCTATCGTATAGACCAGAGGTGCCCAGTACGTCGACCGTGGTCGACCGGTCGAGGCAATGCTGGTATATCACGAGTCATTCATAAAATAAAAAAATCCAGTTCTGTTAAAATAGACAAAACAGGTTTTGATCCCTCCTCCCTTGGCCTCCCTGCCACTTAATTCAGGAGGTTACTTGATTGACAGTCTGTTAACCCAGAATGCAAAGCGATACAAAATCAGTCAAGTGCCGGGAAAACTCAAATTAAGTTAAAGAGACAAACAACAAAATGAGTGCGGGACCGAGCAAAAAGCTAAAGACATACCACTTCCACCCAGAATGGGAGGAAGAATATTTTGTTGTGATGTCACATGCAAAGGTTATTTGCCTTATTTGTAAAGCAAGCGTCGCTCTGCCAAAGAAAGGTAACGTGGAGAGGCATTATCGGAGTGTTCACAAGGCATGACAGCGATTTCCCTCCGAGTAGCGAGTTGAGAAAGAGAAAGGTCATGTATTATTGCTACAAAAACATTATCTCACAGTCTTAGTGTCGCCAACTCATTTCTAACATGCAAAAAGACAAACAAATGCGCCTATGGTCGGTGTATTTTCGACCTTTCGAATCCAGACGAGATCTCTCTCTCTCCCCCGTCTGTGTGCGAGGGGGCGGGCAGTTTACACACACGCGGCTGCTACATGCAGCAACACGCGGAGGAGATGGCGGAGAGAAGCGCTCCAAGGTGTGGTTAAATGTTACCCGTCTCGATGTGGACAATGCTCCTTGCCAAGAGTGTTTAGCATGTAAGGGCAGTAACACGAGCAATTTGTCTAAACATTTAGCAAAAGTGCACCACATTCAGACGGAGGAATGCACCGGGTTCGACTGTCTTTCTAGTAGCTCTGTAGCTCCATCCACGAGTAACGTTTCCATGTCAGGTGTTATGTATGCTCGCAGCAACACACGGAGTTAACTCAATTATACAAGCATGGGTTAATGATTAGAGGTAACTGAGTTACTTATTTTGTTAAAGTTTCAGCTATTCTGTTCACAGTTCTGTTATCACATTATTTAATACAATTTGTTAAAACACTGTTGTTTCTTTTGATGTGAAATATTATTTATTTTATTTAAATAAAAAGCAATGTTAATTTTGTTCACAATTTGTTTAGTTAATTTAATAATATATGTATTTTTGAATCAAGTATTCATCTTTATTGTCTTCATTGTTAGTTTCCACATGCCTAAAACAACCTCAAGCTAAATCTAAAAGTTGATGGCTAAATAAGAGCGTTTGAGAAATTGTGGAAGGCATACTAATAGTCCGAATAGTCGATTAATCGTTTCATTAATCGATAGATTAATCGATTATCAAATGAGTCGTTTGTTGCAGCCCTATTGTAGTTATCCCATGTATAAATAAAACGTGTTATTCAGCAACCCTTGCCATTTGGGATTTTATTTCTGGTTGGTAGACCCCGGTGAGCTGGTCATTTCAAAAAAGTGTGGGCACCCCTGGTATAGACGGTTCGTCCACACGAGGCCGACACGGAAACGCAGATAACGATAACGGCTCCCAAGGTGGGTAGATCTGTGGACGAAACGGTCTGGGGGGCCAAACAGCTCCGTGTGTACGCCCTATACCAGTGGTTCTCAAATGGGGGTACGCGGACCCCTAGGGGTACGTTGCAGTACTGCAGTGAGATTTATTTTATGTTAATGAAAAAAAACAAAAACATAAGTAATGCATTTAAACAAACTACTAATAGTAGATTAACTACTTTACAGTCATTCTGGATAATAAAATGGGAAAAATAAACGCGGTGCTCTCTTTTCCTCTCCCTCTCCTGACAGCCCGTCAGTCTCGTGCAGCTCGCTGAACCTGTAATAAGTGATCCGATAGTAAAGACTAGTTACACATGTTTCAAAACGCGAAGTGTATAACTGCAGTTGCCTCCCTGTCAGCATGACAAAGATCCTCAGTGAAGCACAAGCCCATGTTTCTCACTAAATTGTAAGTACAATTTATTAAAAAGATCAGTTCAATGCAACTAATGTTGTCTTAGTGTTATTGCATGATGTTAAAATTGGTTTGCCATGAATTTAGTGATGGATTCTAAACATTTGAAATGTAGCATTTAAGTTTTTCTCAGTTACAAGGTTGTTGTTTTAATAAATCGGACACTGATGGTGCAGCACTGTACCTCTTTATATAGGCTTTTTTTCCTTAACAAATAGTTTTTGCGCTGATCAGGGGGTATGTGGCTGAATTTTTTTTCTCCAAAAGTTTGAGAACCACTGCCCTATACGATCATTTCCTGATAACGATGACACCATAGCCCTGCCTCTCCCCACCTCTGCTGCTCACCCCCGCGTCATTGCTGATGCGTTTTGCCAACAACAACAGCGGATCACAGGGTTGCTTTCGTGCTCCAGACGCTACTGACCATGATACAGATGTTAGTGCAAAATCTACAGCTCCTCTACCACAACCATCAGCAACAAGTGGACATGGAGAATTACATGTTGCTAAATTCACTGCGGAAAATAAACAGAAGGGCAACCAGGAAATCATGGCAACCATGCTTGGGGGGTCTTATTCGCTGCTTTTGGTGTATTTTGTGGCGGAAGTACGGCGCCACTTACAGGCCCGGCATATGTACTACAGCGTCTCCAGCGGCACGAGCGGTCTCGTGTGGACGGACACGTTTCTGGTGCCGATTCCGTGTGCACGGAAGACTTTTTTGATATGGACCTCGGTTCGTTTTCGTTTCCGTGTGGACGGGGCCTTAGACAAACACACAACAGGACAGATAGAAGTGTCTTACCTGTTGCAGAAGAGGCCATGTTGAGGGGGATGATAAAAGGTTCATGGAAAAGACAAAAAAAGAGAGAGAAAAGACAGGGTTAATTATAAGTCGCATTGGCATGGAGGCTGCATAATGTATCCAAACGGAGACACACACTGTGTAAACATTAAACCACCACATACAATCCTTAAGCAATCACACCGCCAGAGATCAATAACTCAAAATGCCAGTCCTTGGCTCATTTAAGGGACCCAGAAGAATTAATTTGACATACTGACAAGTGGGAAAAAATTAAGAGCTGGACGGGGCGACTGGCACAGAGACGGGCAGCGAGACAGACTGGAGGCAAGGCGAGTCACAAGGACAAATTGATAGTTGGATGACTTGTATTTATTTGACAAAAGGAGTGAAAGGCGGGCGAGCAAACAGACAGGTAGACAGATTGGGAAAAGAGAGAGAAATAGATGGACAAGCAGACATAACGGACATGTTGGCAGAGACGGAGACAGTGTGTCAAAAGCAGGGAATTTGTGCAACCACGGGGATGGGAATGCCTGACACCTAATTATAAATGAATGAGAGATGTGTGCTCAAAGAGGCTACGCTCAGTGGAGAAACACAGTGAGAAATCCCCTCCCTGGAGTGGGGGACCATATGGACAGGTAGAGACGGGATTCGAAGTGAAACTCAGTTTTGCTTTTGTTTCTTTCCTCCAAAACTTCTACTGGTGGAAAGGGCCAAGCTGCAGAAACAACTCTAAATTGGACATACACTCATTTAAAACAGGGAAACAGGAGGGCGGAGATATTACGGGAGAACGTGACAAACAGAGAAAAGGGAGAGGAGAGAGTGGGAGAGTGCCTGAAATAAGCCTGATGGCAGTTGTCAGCTTGTATCTGATTGAAAGGAGAAGAAGAGCAGGAGAGAGATGACTAGATGACAGAGAGCACAGGTAAGAGTCGCAGAGACACAGAAACACTGAGGGAGGGACAGTGTGACACATGAGAGGCAGCAGATAGCATCTTCTATTCCACAGGGAACACATCCCATCCTAGATATCCACAGCAGTCAACACTGTCAGCAGCCATATGCGTAGATGTGTGCGTGCATGCGTGTGTGGGGGAGCATGCAAAGGAGTCACATGACTTTAGCTCAAAGTTAAATTAATCAAAAGAGAAGTGGCAAAGCTGACAGCTAACATGGGTACGGTCATACATATGTATTATGGCATTAACATGCAACGCTACTATCTAGCTAACACACAGATGGGGGGGATACAAGAGTGCGGAACGACCTCAAATCAGAGAGGCTGGGAGGCACAGGGAGAAGATGGTTTACTTGCAATGGTTGTGGACCTGTCAATTAGTCAATTTACAGAAGATATTTTAATAATGGAGTAAACATTAAAGTCATTTTTCATCCAAATGGCTGTTTTCAGCCTCACAAATATGGAACATTTCTAATTTAATCTTTTTGATAACAAATTTAAAAAAAATGCAAATTTCTTTGGCTTTTGGACAAAAAAGAAATGAACTTTCACTTATAGAAACTAGTATGGACCTTTATCTCATTCTAATATTTTATAGACCTAACAATAAATTGCTCAACTAGTAACAAAACAAATCTGCAGATTAATAAAAAAAATAATAATCATTGGTCAGAAACCCAGAGTGTTGAAGCTGCTCGTAATCTGCTTTCCTCCTTTATTTAGGGATAAAGTGTTCACTTTAATACAATAATTTAAAAAATGCCCACGTCTTCCCACTCTATTTAATAAATTGGCCAACTGTCCATTGAGGTTTCAGTCTATCACGTATATTGTAACATTGCAAACAGTTTAGCCAGATTATGTAAAACACTTTATTTGGAGGTACTACCAAAAAAGCACTCCCTTAGATGTTTGCAATTATCCATCTCTATAAGAGTTGAACCAGAAGGTAAAAATATGGACACTTGGTATTCAAGTGAATGATATATTAGTCTAACGATGGGTGTATTCTGGTTCAATTTATATTTTAAATGGATACTTATATATTTTTTAAACTTTTTGATGACTGAAAGGAACATCTTTTACCCCTTTGATCTTGGTTCCGTTGTTAGGTCAGATAGTTGTAGCTGGAGAGGACTTCCTTAACAGCTAAACAAAACATGAGCATCAGCATCTGCTCGGATGTGGATCACTGCACTGATTACCACACTCCCCTTAGAAAGTCCTGCCTGTTGTCCGTCCTAATGTAAAACAAGGTTACCCCGCTATTTATGAAAGACGTACAGAATAATGATCTATAATATAATAATCTCTTTTATTTAATTTCTGGGGTTTAAAATAAGGTTAGCCTACTTGAAATGCTAATTAAACCACCGTGACTGTTTTTCTGAAAGAGTTTTCTGCCTCATCATACTGATCAGGTGTTTGTGTAGATGGCGGTCAGATTCTCATCCTCGCGGCAAACGATTCTTACTTAGGAGGTGCAGTGAGACGTACAGACTCTGCCCCCTCAACAAGGTCCTGGCCTGATTGTTTTGGTCCCAAGTGAAATTACACGGCCCGATTTCCTACACGGCTCAATAAACTGAAATAAAGGGGAAAACACTTCTAGTTTGAAAAAGCTGCTGCAAGTGATTTAGCAGTAAAAAAATGACCTCCGCTAAAGAGACCGATACAAACTGGCAGTCTTGCATCAGACTAGTGACCCGAGAAATACGGCAATTAGTGCGCAAAAGTGTAAATAAGTTGCTGAGAGAAGACTGACCAAGTAAATCAAGCCTCTAAAACAAAATGCAGGACAAAGTAGCTATTTTTTTATGTGGCAAAACCACTTCAAGGACTACTGATATTCAGACTGCATCACAATAGGAATGTTAAAGGTCTTATCTGGACCCTGAGTCTGTAATAACGTTTTCATTCATTCATTAACGAGTTTAACCACATTTTGTCTTTGTAAAGAGGGGACAACATTCACATATTTTGTGTGTTGGTACCACATAGAGCGGTGTTTGACCCCTGAGGCCGCGTGGGGCATCTTGGGGTAGCTTCAGTTATTCTTGCATACACAATTGAAATCTCAATGTTATGGAGGTAGAAAAGTCCTACTAACAAACATGGCTAAGCTTGCAAAAATACTCTCAAGAGTCTAAATCTGATATTTTTGTGAACATAAGGTCAGGGAAAAGGAACACAACAAACCTTTACGAAGCTTTGATACATCATTTGGTTTGAGTAATTGCCTTTCTTCAGCATGTCTATCTCCTGAGGCTGTCATTTTTTTTTGTATCGACATAAATAAAAAGGTTTCTGACAGATTCTTAATGTGCTGCTGTAGAGAATCCCCTGCTGGAAAAAATGTAAATCAAGTGAACCTAAATCATTCAAGACTGCATTTCTGTGCATCATCGTTAAACAGTGACAGTTTATTTTAACTGTAGAAAAGCTGTGTCAAATTGCAACGCAACTCATGCACATAAAATGTGAAAAAATTTGATGTTTTGCCAATGAGTGCACAGATTTTCTCTCATAATGAGGCTAGTATTGCCCTTAAACAACCTTAAAGAAGTCTTTGTTAAAAATAGGTAATATGTACAACCCACCGTATGATTCCTGTAGTTACTCATTTGCAGTCTTTGAAACGTGAGTGGGGGAAAAAAACAACAGGTATAGATGTTTAGCGTTTGGATTTAAAATCATAAATCAATGCTTTTAAAAAGCCGACAGCTGCTCTCACAAAACTACATACAGAAGGCGACAAAAAGACGTCCTCTAAACAAAAGACTATCTTTTAGTATTTTTATCTTCAACATTGCGTGATTTCTTTATCTATAAAACTGGATATTTGATTTCTTTAAAACAATGAAACCCTTGTTGAAGTGTTTTATTGTCACGATAACGCTGTCATAACTGATGAATCAAAGCAATGTTTATGGCTGGGGGGTATGCAGCAAAGAAGGTCGTAAGAGCATTGTAATGGACCCGTGTGCAGTTGTTCACTTGAAGCAGATCAGACAAGGCTCCAAAAGGCCAGAACACCAGGTCCGACCTTTTCACCCCCAACACACACACACACTCTCTGAAACGCTAAAAGGGCTGACCTCGTTACACTGATTAACATTCCATCGAGGCAGGAGGGGGAGACGAAGAGATACTTTCCCCTCACCTTCTGGCCCTCTTATTTACCTTCCCGCTTTTCTTTTTACTCCCTTTACCTCCAACTGTTCGCCCCTTCTCTCAACTCTCCCCAGCCTACTGGAACGCTATTATCCCTCCCTTCAATTGGACCTCGCCATAGCTCTTTTATCAAGCCCTCTCTTCGTCTTCCTACATCCATCTCCATTTTCTCCTGCCTAAGGTTAATGTTCCTGTGTCTCTAAGTGTGTATGTGTTGCTGAGGCATGTCGTAGGCAGGCCCGTTTCTCACCATCTTTTCAAGAACTTTAGTGACTCACCACATTGGATTGAGCATGTAATTCCACACTGCATTACACTGATGAAAACACATTTATATATGTACGGCTTATTGTACATGTAGGCAAAAACGAACACATTCACACACTTTCTCTATGAGAATAACAAAAACCAATGAATGACTAGGTGTTCATTAACTTACTCCACCACCTCTTCTGCTCCATTAAAACCTGTGACTCATGTACCTCTCCACACCTGCTGCCTCAAAGTCTTTTGTGGCGTTGTAGTTCACCGGCACGTGGCAACTTGTGCGTTGGCGTGCCCAATAAAGATGTTGTGTGGAAAGATCAATTCTTCTGCCAATTTGTTGGTGTATTCGAACTGCCTGATTGTTCTTCTCTACTTGCAAAAACATGTCAATATGTCGACATGTTTGAGGCTTTTTAGATTCATACGGGCATGTCTCTGTTACGTTTCTCAATGTTACAAAACCATGCTTTGTACTACCAAAGTGTAAGAAATTTAATAAATGCCCAAAAAACGGTTTCATGTTGTCCAATACAAGCATGGCCGCCCCTCCCTACAGGCCACTCACGCAGGCTGCATGGGGCAGAGGGCCTCAGCTGCTGTGCGCAGTTCTCCGCTCAGTTCTCTCCTCCGCGCACCCCCAGCGAGAGTGAGAGGTGACAAGGGGAGCACATCTGTACCCGACACCGTTGCAATGAATCGACATCTGAACCAATCACGGCTTTGATACGGCCCCTAGTGCAGGTGAAGAGATGTCGGTGAAAAGACAGTTTCAGTCCGAGAGGGGAAAAAAACAAAACATGAAGAAAACTAGAGCATTACTCGAAGGGGGGGTTATTGTATGAGTCAAATGTACAACCTTGCGAATGTTTGTATAAGTCAAATTGCCCAATTGCCATATTAAAACATCAGCTGCAATTCACAACATGAAGAAGGCAGTCTCTGCAGAGCATCAGGCTAATGGAGATTGCAGTTATTTCCAGCATTCTTATTATATTATTATTTACCATTCATTCACGTATTTATTCTGCTAATGCACAGGAAGAAGAGTGATAAACTGTCTGTCTAGTTGGCTTACATAACAGTTAAAGTTTACAAGCCTAAAAAACATGGAGCATTTTTTCCCCTTTTATTCATTTTATGTCAATTTGCACATTTCATGGTGATGATCAGCCTCTCCCCTTAACTCCTAACAGTCATCATCATGTCAACCACAACACAGAGAAATACTGATAGAAATGTGTGTGTAGGTGTTGATACATTGCTGACAAGAGGGAACTACATTTGAATACAGATTTAAGAAATATCAGTTTTTGAGCATGTCATAAGCATGTTTTGTGTCTTGACTATATTACAAACTATATTATAATATAGTATTTATATTATTGGAATTGATTATTAGAGAAGTAGTTTATTTGCATATTATATTTTAATCTTTTTGAGGCCAGATTTGGCAGGAAATGCCAGACTGTATTCACCTGTAAACGCATACTGAACGACATACATGCACATTTACCATTTACGCTCACTGTATAAAAAAAGTAACTGTGTTGATAATAATAATAATAAAACAGGAATTATATTGCAAAGTAGCCTACTTTGTTCCAAAAAATATGTTTTCACTCCCGTCGGTTGGGGGGGGGGGGCTCACCTCACAACGTCGCTTGGGGCCCCCAAGTTGGCCAGGGGCGGCCCTGAATTACAAGACTTCCACTAAATACAGCTCACACTTACCATAGTCTAATTAACGCTTGTCTTTCCAGTGTCGACACAAAATAAGTGTAATTTGTCCAACAAATGAAGAATTACTCATAAATTCCTTTCTTTTTCCTTACCGTTTGCGGTTTTAGTTGAGAGCATGTGAATCTCTTTCACGTTCTAAATGTAGCTATCCTTTGCTGCTGAAGCGAAAGCCATTGCCGTGTGAAAGACTCCTGAGAAATAATCTCATAAATCAAGATTTCTGGTTTAAACCAGTCACTATTTGTTCTTACATAGAGCCAGATTGTATTCTTACAATAAAACATCATAACCTGCTGTTGAGCCAAAGAGGTCAACCCGGGTAAAAGATTTACATACATGCCCACACACAAACAAGGTGAGTCATAAAATAAATCTCCTCTCCTTTTTACGGAAAATGAACAGCCACACAAACGGAGCGAGGCGAGCGCCACACAGAGCGTGAGACTTTCAGTTATGACTTATTACTTAGGGGAGAAAAACAAATAAACGAGGGAATTATAAAGAAACAAAAGACAGATGAGAAGGTTACCTGGCACACATACAAGCTATGCGTTCTTTACAAGTTGGGCAACCGTATATACAAGACCACACAGCCACATGTTTGTATAAACCACTCCCAAAGAGAGAGTGGTGAACAAACAAAAGAGTGCATATCTGTGTGCGTTGTGTTTGTGTGCAGTTGAGTGTGAGCCAGTCTCCAGCTGAGAGGGGAAGCAATAGCAATTCCCAGTGACCTGAAAACTAGCTCGCCAGCCCACTTCAAAACATAGGGATGAAAAAGAGGGAGAATGTCAGTGAGCACGAGGTGATGAAATACAGAGGGCGAGATTTCGAAATATGAGATGAATAACCGTAGCATAGGAGGATGGACCACACACACACACACACACACCACACACACACACACACACACACACACACACACACACACACACACACACACACACACCACCACACACACACACACACACACACACCACACACACACACACACACACACACACACACACACCACACACACACACACACACACACACACACACACACACACACACACACACCACACACACACACACACACACAGTGAGCGGATTACGGGAAGGAACAGGCCTCGACACCCCCTTTGTACTGCCGGCTCAAGTGAAAGGAATGAAAGGAAGATGAGATAGACAGAAGATGGATAGACAGAAAAAAGAAAGGATCATGTATGTGAATCTGCACACACCCAACAGAACAAACAAAAAAAAGTGTGTGTAAGTGCTAAGAGTGGACCTCTGTAAGGTGTGTAGATGTGTGGGAGTGTGTCCCCCCTTTGCTTTTGTGACTCCCGAGGTTCCCCGCGGTCAAGAGCGGATCCTCTTTCTCTCTCGAGCCCTCTTTTCATACACTCGTTCACCCTCTTTTTTTTTTTTATACACTCACTCCTCGTCCCCTCCCTCTCTTTTAGCGCAACGCTGAATGGCCCTCTCTCTCTGATGAGTGACTGATGAATGAAGTAGCTCTTTGAAGTCAAGAGTCACAGCAAGGCTGGTCAAGCGTGAAGAGATGCCGGACAAAAGACGGCAAAGAGGGAAGGGAGAAAGGAAGGAAGGGAGGAAAGGGAAGAAAATAAAAACAAGGCAGGAGTGGGGGGTGTATTCAATGAGGGAAAACGTCAAACAGTGAACATCCATAAAGTCAGTCAGGGACAGAGGCTGAATGTGTGTGGCAGAAAGAGAGTGTGAGAGAGAGCGTGGTCTCCATTTTTGCATGAGTTGCCTTTGTGTATTTGCATTGTGGAGCTCACATGCAAAAGGCAGTATCACGCAAGTCTTGACAAAGTGACATCTTTCCGGAACTGGCCTCGTGAACTGCAGCGGCAGCCCGGAGGTCTTTGTGTTATTATCTGTCTGAAAATGCCTCTACTATCCTTTTACGGCCATGGTCACACATAAGCCAACAGATTGCTTACGAAGAGTTTTTTTAAACATTTTTCTCACAGTGCCACCCTGTTTAATTACTTTTGGCGGTTACTGTTGTTTTCTATGGGAATCACAGTCATCGTTTGGCTTTACTGTTGCCATCTGCAGATGATTAGCCTTTGAGTCCCATGACCATGTTTTCCTTTTCTTTGTTTTTATGTTAACCGTTCAATCTAAATATTTATTTGGTTCAATCCAACTCCCTCTATTGCCTGTTCAGTAAGGATTTCAAATTATGTTAGCGTACATGAAGATTTGTTTTTAACTGACTTCCCGGTTAAAGAAAGCTCAACTCAAGCTGAAAACTACGATTTACACAGGGAACCTTGTCTGGGCATGCCTTGCTTTACAATGAGAAACGCACCTCTAAAAGATTATCGGTGCTTAAAGAGGCTCTCTTGTTGTAGGGTAACAGTTGATGGAAACTTTAAAGCTATCACGAAGAACTGGCTATCTGGGAATCATATCAGCCTTTGCGCCCGTTTACTGCAGAGAATATGAAATGTAGATGGCAGAAGTTGGACAGGCAGCCACATTGAAGGCTGTTTGATAGTCATTGTTTTGGTTTGATGTTTCCAGTAATTAGAAAGAGAGAGATAGTCAGCCAAGTCAAATTATGACAACAAGCAAATACTAAATGATTTAAATATTGCAGCCTTGGGAGATTGATGGAACTGCTCTGCCTTCAATCTAAGGGAAAAGAAATCACAGCAAAACTTTTGCTGGACCACAATGCACCGCCATACAGAAAGACCCCAATGGTTGACAATCAAAAACATGAATGTCCCCATTCCTGGACAATTTCTTTGTACTGCGAAAGAATTTTTTTTTACCGTTTACCTCGCAATCATTGCAACCACAGATAAAATGATTCCTGATTTCAGTTATACAACTCTGTCTTTGGGAACTATAAACTGCAGTGCATTGGCCTCTGATAAGCCTTCAACCTTATGGATCTATTACTCAAGCTGGATCATATTTCATGTCTCACCCGTACTTGAAAGGACACCCACCCCCCGACGCAGGGCTGTTCTCAGTTCAAGCATATGAACTCAAAAAGCTTGGTTTCTGTGGCCTCTCATAAGCCTTAAGATAATGGGTGTATTCAGCATTGAGCATAAAGATTGCCTAATCTAAATGGCCAGCTACTTTTTCTGTTTCAACAACGCAGGTAGAGTAGAGCATTCCCAAACGAATTTGTTTTAGACAACGTTTTTCCTATTTGTGTTAAAGGGCCCATTGCATGCTTTTCCGGTTATTACCTGTCTCCTTGTGTGTTATGAAGGTGTACATGCATGTAAACAGTCTGCAAAGTCAAAACCCCTCAAAGTACACCCTGTAGGGAATAAAACTAACACAGAAAAGACCTCTCCCAAAAGCCTCGTTGGAGATTTCTCAGTTTCCATTGTTTACTTCCTGCCCCGCGTGACGTAGCTGCACCGCGTGACGTCACTTCCTCTGCCAGCCGACCATATTAAGTGTCGTAAAACCTGCTTCTTTTCAAAGCTCTATCCAGTCATGTCGCGGAGGGTCTGTTGCCTGTCTTGTGTGGAGAAATCCACAATGTTTGCAGTACCGAAGGCAGAACCACGACAAAGTCAGTGGTTGACATTCCTTTTTAACACTGTTCCAGCTGATTTACCAGCCGGTACTGTTGTGTGTGCGCGGCATTTCACGGACCAAAGCTTTAAAAACTTAACAATGTTTAGCTTCGGACTTGCAAAGCTGATATTGGAGGACGATGCTGTTCCTACTTTGTTTGGACCAGCGGGAGATTCGGGTACACAACCTGTAAGTATTCATTGTGGTTTGTGTATTTATTCTGTTTAAAACAAACAATGTATCTACCACGACTGTGTAAATGCTATGCTATGCTACCGAGGTAAACACGAGGGCTAACGAGCATTCCCAGACCTCAACACCGATGTTAGCACATGGCTTTACATGTATCTCATAGCAGGAGAATGTCTGCAAACACACACGAAATACTCATAGACAGTATACTCCGGGTTATTTAACCGTACAGTCAGTAATTACAGTTGCTGTTCGTGTATTCTACCGAGCTACCATTAATAAGCTAAGCTAGAAGCTCTAACCTAGAGATATTATGAAAAACATTGTTTTCATGCCAGCTACAATGAATGACCGAACGTAGCAGACCAACTGTATAATATTGCAATTGTAAGATGTTCTTGCTAAGCCTAGACTAGCTGTTAAACTGCATATTAGGTTAGCATATTAGCTGGCAAGCTAACTGTGTTGATTACTGATAGATAATCATAGCTGGAGAATTTCGTCTGCAAACACACACGAAATACTCATCTGTATACTCTGGCTGATTTAACGTACGGTCAGTCGCCAAACATAATTACATTGAAGTTGGCGGTCCTAGCAGCTATGCTACTGAGCTACAAAGAGTCTGAAATATTACGCTACATGGGAAAAGGTAACAGACTATCTGTAGAACATTGTAATTGTAAAAGTGTTGCTTTTATGAAATTGACTGTTTTCCTCGGATACAAAATTAATTGTATGAATACTATGTGTATCTTTCTTATAGTACATCACAGCAGGAACACAATACCCACCGCTCCAGTACAGTCGGATGTCAAACAGACCGTCCACAGACTGTTTGTGTGGGAACTCAGAGGGTTGAGACACGGTCTGTGGGAACACAGACAGTGGAATGTAAAGTGTCCGCCATTTCTGTTGCTACACAGTTGGCCCGGGGAACACTGAAATCGGCACACGTGAGAAGCAAACGTAGACCATAACACTGACAAATCACAGATACATTACCTTAATTGTGCTTTTATTATGTACAGCACTTGGGCTCGACCAAAAATCGTTTTTAAATGTGCTCTATAAATAAAACCTTATTTGATATTATTGTATATCACAGAAATACTGTTATGTTGACTACAAGAAATACAGTGCTGTTTGTAGTTTGTACATTTTTCATGAATTAATCTGTCAGATGTACACAAGTTGTTGGCCTTTTACAATGTATTAGTGTCTTATCTAATGTACATAGTATTTATGCACTTTTCCCTTTTTATTAACAGGCATCCAGGCCACGGTGTCTTTCAAAAGTGTTGACACTAAAACTTCCACCTACACAGAAATCCTTGTCCTCTAGACCAATAAAGGGCCCAGGATTGGGACTTCGCAAAAGACCTCGACTGGAGTTGGAGGAGGAACAAGCAGAGACGTCGACAGAATTTGAGGAGACTGGGTTCGAGTTACCACCCTGATTATACTGTAGAAGAATGCGACGTATCGTAAGTTTGGTACACATTACTATTACTGTTTTTCAGAGTTGAAATCTAAAACGTATTGTTAATTTTGTTTCGTTACATTAGACCACAGGCACAATCCACGCACCGTGACGTAAAGTACATTGTTTTTGAAAGCTGCCTCAGACAGCTGTTTGAAAAATGTCCGGTGTGTAAGACAGACTGTGATGTCCAAACAAGAAAAGTGGGGGACCTACAGTATGTGGCGTTCACACAGCGTTGTTCAAACTGCAGTTACTTCAGAAAATGGGAGAGCCAGCCCGTCATCGGAAGTACCCCGGTTGGCAACTTACAATTATCCGCTGCTACATACTTCACTGGGGGTTCCTTCTTCCAACTACGAAAGGTATTTTACCATCTCTAACATCTATAGCATATGAAAAATGACAGCAGTGGACTTTTTCAAAAACGTTTCCTTTTTTTCTATTTATTCATAGATATGCAGAGCCATGCAGCTGGAGATCATCGGGTATGGGACCTTCAGGAGGCATGCTAAGAGTTACCTGGAGCCTGCTATTATCCACAAGTGGAACACTGATCAGCAGCAGAATTTCGATAATCTACAACAACAGGGAGGAAAGGTCGCAGTTGCAGGAGATATGAGAGCAGACTCTCCAGGTAAGCAGAAACAGACAAGACAGTCTAGTGCCAGAGTTAGTGGTGTATATTACAATTCATCTACTTATCCATTGAAGTTCTGTTGAAAAGCCTTGAAACCTCCTGTATTATATTTTCTTCAGGACACTCGGCTAAGTTCGGGAGCTACACACTCATGAACCTGGGAAGCAACACCATTCTGGACTTCCAGCGTGTTCAGGTGTGATTCTCTTTCTGGGTGCTATCATTTTAGGCTTGCTGGCTGTTGATGCATGCTTCTGTGTATGTATGCCCTATTTGTTATTCCCCAACAGAGCAATGAAGTTGGTGGTAGTTACCACATGGAAAAGGAGGGACTCAAAAGATGCCTAGATCATCTGGAGTCAAAGGATTTGGCGGTTGAGTACATTGTGACTGACCGTCATCCGCAGATCCAGAAGTACCTGAGGGAACGCAACATCGAACAATTCTATGATGTGTGGCACTTTGAAAAAGGTATTTATCCCTATATGTTGTAATGGAAGAATACCAAATCAGAGGCACTGTCCTTTATTAAGATATTCCTTTGTTTTACTATGCAATTTATCCTGAGCTTCTAATCAGCAGCAGACATGACATAATGTCTGAATACATTCATTATATCTCCTACAATTTGGCCTGCCAGACCACTTGATCACAGCACCTTTTCTCCTTGTAAATTACATTTCACTCACTAATCCTAGGATAATGTGAGTACTCTTTAGAATGGGAATTTACAGTGATATGAATATGTGTGGAGGTTTCCTGGCTATGAAATGTTTTCAGACAGAAGGGTGTCGCACTGACAGGCAATTATCGTATGTTATGGTTGATGATATATGAAGTGTGGAATTTCCACCACACCCTTGAATGTTGTCCATCACAGCACGTCATTTCCACACTATGGCTTGAATATTAACTTGTGCATGTGCTTTTTTTTTTAATCAGGTTTGTCCAAGAAACTTCTGAAACTTACACAGAACAAGGACTGTGACACGAAGTTGAAGAGGTGGCTGCGCAGCATAAAAAAACCATGTCTACTGGAGTGCGACGAGCACAACCTCGGGGCCGGAGAAGGTGGCAGTCACTGGTCAACCACCTACAAAACGTTCACGTGCATGATGACCCCCTGTTCCCCAAGTGCACACATCCTGTAGGAGCGATGCAAATAAACCTTACCTAAAAGGTGGTAAGTTCAATATTTCACTTCCTTCATAAGATCAACAATATAGAATGTAAATATAACATTGTTGTTATGGCAAATTATTGTTGTAATGTTCTAATGTGCTGGTGATTTACCTAATGTCTGTCATTTTACTCAAGGCTCAATAACACTCGCCAGAGTTGAAACGATACTCACCAACAAGAGAGTTCTCAAAGATGTGCTAAAGCTAAGCCATCACTACCAGACCGCATCCCTGGAGTCCTTCCACAACTTAATTCTGCATTTTACCCCAAAATAATGTGGTTTTCCCCTTCATTGGAATGTTGTGCAGGTAATACACTGTATACTTTATTCTGTAGCATCTTATAACACAGTCACTGTTTAGTGGCATGAGGGTTTTATTCTGTCATAACACAAAGTTTCATTTTATTTTGCTATTCTATAGGTTGTGTCTAGCAGCAATGCATCACAACGAGAATGCTGGGCGTGACCAAGCGACAACTGCTGCAGGAAAACTTGTCTTTAAATTGGCTTATCCAAAATCAAAGAGGGGAGAGTGTACGGTCAAGTCTGTTAAGAACGACCCTAAGTTGTGAAATATTTGTTTTTATTTTTATTATTATAACAGAACTTACATTTCAAATGATTAAAGATACAATGAACAATAAAAGTATTACATTAAATACAAAAAGTGAATAACAATAACAAATTATTTATACAGTGCTTTCTTTTTCAGTCTATGTGGATGAGCTGACGAGGCTTGTGTTTCACAAAGTCTTTCTGGACCCTACACCCTTTGTGGACGAGCTGAAACGGATCCACGTCCCAGAGGACCTGTCAACTCAATTTGACAGGCCCCCCAAGGAGGAAATGATTGTCAGCCGTTTCTCCCGTTTCCCCCCAAAGGAGGTCGAAATCCTACATATTGTCCAGCCAGATCTGGAAACTCCTGGCGGATCCGGAGCACAACACACGACGGAATCACCACTCTGATGCCTCGCCCTAAATATCCCCAGCACCAGTTTACAAAGCTGCGAAACGCAAGATATCGAAAACGCCTATCAGGAGAGGAATGGATGATGTACAGTGTATAAATATACATTCACACATTTTGTACATTTGTAAAAAGAAAGTTTGATGGAAATACTTAGTAGCCTTTCTTTCCTGAATTATTTGCTCCTATAACATATCATTCATATATAGCAAACCATGATTTGATTTTTCATCAAACGGTAGTAGTTTATTACAGGTAACAATAACTTACTCTTCTTCCGTTGTATTTGTCAAAGGTCCGAAACTGTATTTATAAATATTGTGGAGATTCTGCAGGGTGTATGGGTTCAAGCAGTTAGGCTCTAGTCCTGGGTGGTCAACCATGCAGTTAATGGGTTCTGGAACTTGCAGCATGCGTGTTACAACCTATGAAGGTAAGATGTGTTACAAAACACGTTTAGCAATTAAACCAACTATGGGAAAGGTTTACAAAATAAACATTCAATTACTAAGGAAGTAATAAAAGTGCATATAATAGTCTATTGACTTGAAAAATATCTATGCTGTATATCTTGGTATGTGTGCTACTGTTGGTGTTTTCAGCTAGCTGCCGACATAATGTAACTAAGCTAGGCTACCTTTCTTATGCTATTGCAGCACACGTTTTCTCCGTCACTTGGCATCAAAGCGCAGTTTCCACAACGGCATCTAAATAACAACAGTTGTAGGTACATCCAATGTCATCTGAAATGTAAGACATATACTAGATAAAAACGTACCACAATGACACTGTTTGGTCTGTTCTAGTGAACGGCGAGGCAAGACTCGCGATTTGGTCTATTCTAGGATCGAACCGAGGTTCGAAATTGTATGCTCCATACGCCATTGTATGCTATATAACTCTATCGATTCTCAAATCTAGTATTGCTATGTTGCTAAGTACCCGTTAACCACTTTACGGCAGATGTCAACAGGGGCAGAGCCTCTCCGGTGGTTGACTAATCAGAACAGAGTGGCAGAGCTGACCAATCGGAGCACACTGGACGCACAGGAGGGTGGGGGCAGGAACTCCATCGAGCCGTTTAGCACAGGGAGTGAAAACTCATACTATACAGAGATAATGTATGAGAAACCAATCTGAGTTTGGAAAATTGCACAGTATTTTTCTATTGTAATATCCCTCAACAATTGTATTATGATCAGTAGAAAGGACCATGCCATGGGACCTTTAAGTTATAACTCATGGAATTGGGAAGACTTCACGTGCTTGTTTGTAGAGGAATGAGGTAGAAAACAACAGAGCTTCAGTTCCCAGAGGGAAAGTCTTTATATGGGGCTAGTAGGGATTGCTCAAGAGCATTTCACGCATTATGACGAATGTGCGTCCATTACTTGAAGGACAGCCCCTCTCTTCCCCTATTAAATAACCTTGTCATACAATATACAAAGAGAAACTGGAAAATAAGATATTTAGATAATATGTGGCTTGGTTTGACATTTAGAGTGGTTGATGAATGTGTATTAGCCTTCCTTCTGTGTATCTACTTTAGCACACGGTGGCTTTTTAAATTAAAAGGCACTGACGTCTGAAAATAGTGTAGCCTGAGTGGGATTAGGTTTTCCCTTCCTATTAAACTCTTAACAGCCAATCTACGTGCTTGTTAGGACAACCCTATGGTAAAATCTGAAATATAGATATATTTTGTGTCTTTTTCCTGTGCGTGTCATCTGAATGTCACAACGTTGTACTTTGCATGCAAAAGTGCTCCCGAAAGTGATACAATAGATTTACCTGCATTCATTTGTGAGGCTTACATAAAATGTGAAAAAATGGTAGCAGGTAGAGGTTCAGTTTCTCTCTCAAAGACACTGGCAGACAACACAAGACTGTCTACAGGGGGGGGGATCAATCTGAGGATTTAAATGTTACAAGACCATTTTCTGTGCTTCTCTTATCAGGTTTCACTGCATATTCAAAAAGGAGTTGAGGGGATGAACAGGTTTCAAAGACACATTCTCTTTGTAATTTTGCAATCACCCCAAGACCACCAGCTGTTTCAGTCTGTGCACACTAGGGGAAAAGCAGTCGTGGAAAAAAATAACGGCTTCACAATTGTACGGTTCTCTAGGGTAAGAGAGAGAGCTACACTGTGTTTATCTCAATCTCACATCAGATCAGATCACTGGCAGATAAAAGCACTTCCTGACACATCACTTCCTCTCTCTGGAGGAAGCTGACACGCGCTGGGAACCTGAAACGACAGGGTGGTAGCAGGAGGATGAAGAAGAGAAACTTTTTTTGACAGAGCGAAAGGGAGAAGAGAAGGGAGAAGAGAACCAAGGGGAATGGAGGGAAAAGCAGAGGTGGAGGAAGGAAAAATCGGAGTATATAGAAAGTATAAAAAAGGTGAAAACGACATTCTTGTGGCCCGAGATCCACAGTGCATTGTGGGGTCAAGAGGAGGAGGACAGTGAGAGACAAATGGGCGAAGAGACACTAAGAATAGTATAAATGGATTAGCTCTAACACTGACCTTCATTCAGCAGGGTGGCATTCCCTCGCTCTGTCAATTGCTCTTTAATGCCGTTACAAGAGGAGCCTGTCCTACCTTTTTACCGTTAAGTTTGACCTAACAATGGAACGTGTCGAGATTTCCAGATGAAGTGACATATTTATTTAATTCTTATCTGACCAAATCGGCTGCTTACATTAGAGGATTGGGTGCATGTTTAACCGGAGCGCTGGTGTGTGGAACACAATCAATTCAATCCAAAACCCTACTTGAGATCACGTAAAACGGCATTTCAAATTACATTAATTATCATGTCTTAATCACATGTAATAAAAGTTAATGAAAGAACAATTGGCAACAATTTTGCTAGCTATAAAGATAACAAGCTTAGCCAGCTGTCATTAATAACTATTTATTCTAAGAATTGGGATAACTACACATTAATATATGGGCTCAGAACAGTCTCATAATACAAACATGCACACAGAAGGATTCAAACTTGTTTTTCAATGCACACACAAATGTATTCCGTTTCATATACATGTAAATAAAATCCAAATACAGAAAAAAGTTTTACATATGTATTTTTGATCCTCACTTATTAGTTTTCCGTTTAAATCCCCTGAACCTGCAAACACAAACAGCTTTCTGTGCACGGATCGCTTTGCATTCGTGTGTGGGTTTTTTGAGACTCCCCTGACGGTCAGCCGATTCGTACTTGTAATTTTGTCTATCTATAGCCAATCAGATGTCTCCTTCATTCTAAGCCAATCACATGAGCGCGCCCCCACGAGGGTAAGATTACTTCATATACGCATTTTGCGCAGTCCGGTCAGCTCGCTAAACAGAGGGCGGAGCATCAGGTGATCATGCAGAGCAGCTTGTCTCCATCAGACTCAGCAGCTGATCTGATCTCTCTCTTGCGTCCGGTTATACTTCACTCGCGTTTATGTCCATATCGATCAGATCCAGCTCTCCTGATCGGCCTTTATAGAGAGCACCGAACAAACTATTAAGAATGAATATCGGCCGATAATGACCGGCGGGGCTCCCCCCGTTAACAGGTCACTGTCTAGCACTGGCTTCGTAGTGCACTGATCGATTAGGCTAAGCTAGCCTGTAGCTGCTCCCTCCACACTCACAACAACTTCATGCAGACATAAATAAAGCAGCTGTATTCGCCATACAGGAAACACACATTTAAAACGGTTTTGCCTTCCGTTTTTGTGTACACAAGCATTCATCAATGGTTTGGAAAGTGGCGCTGTACCTTAATAATATAAAGGCTTGTATTTGCGTGCATTTCCTGTTCGGAAAGTGGCGCTGTACTGAGAGTGGATGTGTCCTGAGATTAGCGCCTGCAGGCAGGCTCCATGGAGCTGTCAGCTCCGGACTGCGCAAAATGCGTACATGAATCGCTACGTCATGAACGCAAGAAATCTACCCTCGTGGGGGCGCGCTCATGTGATTGGCTTAGAATTGAGGAGACATCTGATTGGCTATAGATAGAAATAATTACAAGTACGAATCGGCTGACCGTCAGGAGAGTCTCAAAAAACCCACACACGAATGCACAGCGATCCGTGCACAGGAAGCGGTTTGTGTTTGCAGGTTCAGGGGATTTAAACGGAAAACAAATATGTGAGGATCAAAAATACACATGTAAAACTTGTTTCTGTATTTGGATTTTATTTACATGTATATGAAACGGAATACATGGGTGTGTGCATTGAAAAACACAAGTGTGGATCCGGAAATACAAGTGTGGATCCTTTTGCGGATCATGAAATACAAGTGTGAATCCTTCTGTGCGCATGTGTGTATTATGAGACTGTTCTGAGCCCATATTAATATGGCAGCTGTCTGGTTAATATGTGTGCTGTATGCTCAAGTCTGTACTATTTATGCTTAGCTGTAGTGGCTTTTCTTCAAGGAAGACGCATCACTCAGTATCACAGAGAGGTTACTTCAAGGTTCTGCCTTGAGTTTACCAATTATTTTTGTGTTAGAAAACATTTGATTGTGCTTGGTAGAAACTTTTTCTTGTTTCATACAATGGAGATAACCTATAATGTCTAGAATCCAATTATAGAAGAAAAAAAAAGTAAATCACAAAAGCAATATTGGTCAGAAAGCGTAATTGCTTATTTTCCTCATATAATTCAGCGCCAGGTAGGAAAAGACACATAACAGAACAGCAATGTAAGCCATAGTGACAAATTCCACACACACACACACACACACACACACACACACACACACACACACACACACACACACACACACACACACACACACACACACACACACACACACACACACACACACACACACACACACACACACACACACACACACACACACACACACACACACACACACACACACACACACACACACACACACACACACACACACACACACACACACACACACGCAACCCCTGCTTGAATGCACAAATGGAGGCCGAGGACATTCACACACACAGCAACTCTGGTGATCTACAGCTCTGCCCTGGAGCAGAGCAGACAAACCAAGTGTAGCAGAACCAAGAATCCTTCGCACTTGTCTTTCCGTGAATGGCATCAGCATGTTATCTCTTCTGGTGGGACGCTCGCATGCACAGACACACACACATACATACATAGACTCGGACAAAAGACACTGAAAAACTGGGATTGCATGATGGGCATAGAGGAGTGATGGGAAAAAGACAGGCTGAGGCGAGGAAAGATGCAGACAACGCCATCATTCATTCATTCTCTTTTTTGGATTTGGTAAAAGTGAGTCTACTGTGTGTGTGTTCCCAAAGAGGAGACAGTCCCAATCAGTTAAAACTCCTCCCCCTAATTCAAAGAGGCAGTACGGGATTTGCATTTTTCCCACAATTCAATTAACACGCCTGTCAGCCTCTCCTCTACGTTCACATGCCTCCTCCGTTGGCCATCTCTCTCACACACACACATACAAACATGCTCCCACAGACCCATCAGCTTCATGAATAGATGCATTTATTCCTAAACACACGCATGCAGAAAATGTATGCATTTATTTGTTTGTTTACAAATAAATGAGAGCCGCTCAGACTGAGAGATGAGGAGTAGCTTGCAGGTCACATCCTGTCTGGACTTGTCAGAGTCAGGGACGTGAAAAGACAGTGCTGTTAATGGATGCAGAGAGCGGTCCCTGGGGATGTCTTTCTCCTTTCTCTCTGTCCTTCTCCGTCTCACAAGAAGGGAAGCAGGGAAAAGACAGGGAGTGCCATCAAAGGATAGGGCGCCATGGGGTGGGCGTGATAAAGTAAAGACAATATGTCGAAAAAAGACCACATGACGACGCAGAAAGGCCAAAACCGGATGTGTAAACCAGGAACTAGGATCAGCCGCAGACTTTGCTGTTGGGCCCACTAATGACTTCAGCTAGCCTCTTGTCTGATTAATTGCCTGTAATCCCATTCTCATAGATAGCATACCATAGCATTCCTCTGCACCACTCATTAACCACTATATAATTGCCCACTAATCGCTCAGTTGCTTTTAGCTAGCACGGCTAATGCTAGGCTAGGCTAATCAATAGGGGGTAATCCTGTTGGCGGAGCTGCTGTAGCGTAGCGCCCCTCATTACCAGCCATAGAAATGTCTGCTAATCATTCGCCGCACGGTTATTTGTCTACAGGGCCGCAGAATCACTTTGGTGGAGGAGGAGGAGGAGGGTTGGGGGGGACATCTGACAGTCTGCAGCAGAGGGTGGAAGAGACAGAGTGACACACAGAGCCACAGAGGCTGTGTAATGATTAAGAAACACATCACTCTTGCTTTTCTTTCCCCCTATCTCCCCATCTGTCCTCTGATTGTGCTTACAGCCAGATCCGATCCAGAAAGGATCTGCTCAATGTCGGCGTCATTCAACTTTGATCAATCAATGAAAGACCCTCTGCGATCCATACGGGCTAATCAATATTGAGGTCTTGCAGGCAGAGCAAAGATAACTCATCATGGACTCCCCGTAGAGACAGCCGTCCACGGTCAAGCGGGTCTCCTTGTCCCGTCTTTAGTATGCACTGAGGTGAAACAGCTGGGGCAAAGCGGAGTGGCCCTGAGTTTGAATTCTGATCCTCCTAAAGAACTCAAAAATCCATGCCATAATCTGATAATCAGCCCTTTTCACCACATTGGCCTTAGTGAGGATATCTCTGAATAACCATAGCCAAACAGTTGTCTGCTGCAAAATTGTGGCAATCAATAAAACATTTAATTTATTTAATTTGTTCCTGCAATAGATGGCGTAGGCGCAGAATTAAACATAATAAAATTACAACATAGAGAATCAATGACATGAAAAAGAAATGGCTAGGTGTCACCAAAAATTATAAGATGGGCATGAAGAAGGAACAGGCACAGGCTTGGTCCATGATGAACAACTACAACTCAAGGCAAACTAGAAGCCCTGTGCGTTTGGCCAGGGGGCCGACTGAGGTATCCACATATCCTCTTGAGCTAAATTCTCTCAACTCTGAATTGTGATTCTGGATTATACGTTACGGCGACCTGAGACTGAACCTGAGATGAACTCTTGTATTCGAGGGGGAAGCAGTGGTGAAGCTGAGAGGGGCCTGTCAACACTCGCCTCAAGCTACTGAGGAGGAAAACACATAGGGGCGATATCTCACCTCTTTAATGTGTGAGATAGCGTGTGAGTCGGCCATCTTTTCACTATATTGTGAAGGGCAGAGCACAACACTTGAAGAGCCACTTACTTCACTACACTCTCTGCCGTCGGAGTGCTAATCTAATGTTAGCTTTATTGCTTACATTTTTTTTATATTAGCAGAATTTATATGGTTCTATTTGTCACAACATAGAACGCCAATATAATTGTGTTTTACACATATCTACAACAGAAAGGACACATTCTTGGGTGTTGCTGAATATTAAAAAGATATCGGGTATTTTTCAGAAGACAGAAATACTAAAGAGGCCATTAAGGTACCAATGCTCTGCTTAATGTAAACATGAATTAATAAAGCATTTGTGTTAATTTAGATAGAAAATGTTATTCAATGCCTTTTTTAAATTCCCATTCCTTACACACTTGACATAAATCTGACGAAGTAAAGTATTAGATCTCCACTGGTAAACCCACCGGAGCCTGATTATCACTAAGACTAAAAGGCTTTTCCCCATAAGTGAAGGTGATATGAGCTAAAGCAGGGAATAACTGGCGGGAGGGATATGGGAATGTTGGATCGTGGTGCAATCGCAGTCGCAGGATGAGAGGACGTAACCGGCTTTGGAGGGCCTGGCCGGCAGCGCTTAAACCCGGCTAATCTGATTGGATTAACACCAACCTGCCTGGCTCCACATGAGCACGCATTCATACACACATAAACACCAACACATGCACGCATTTCTACTATATGCCAATCAGCTTTCCCAAGTTCATCTGGATGCTGTGCTGGCTGTCTGACGGCACCATGCTGAGCTACCACATGCACACGCATCCACTCTCACGCCACACACACACACCCATCTTGGAGTGCAGTGATTTGTGCTGTGAATCTGAAACAGACCTATTGAAAGAAGAGTAATGCCCAGTGCTTGACAACCGTGCTAATTGACGCGCCCCCTCCCCAGCAATGAAACTAAACGGCCCCCCCCCCCCCCCATCTTTTATCTTTTCAATCATTCCCTGACAGCTCTCCTCTTGTCCCACACTCATCCCATCGTCTTCCTCATATCGTTCTTCATCACCTCCATCTCCTTCTCTCTCCCTCCTCATTGCCCCAGCTGTCCTTCCCCCTCCCCTTTCCCTCATACCCATACATGTAATCATTCATTAGAACCAAGGCAGTTGTCCATTAGGCAAAGCAGCCATTTTGGAAATTGCAGCAAATCTTCCATGAAAAGACATTTCCTCTAATGCGGTAGTCACGCTCGGATGGAGAAGGAGAGGAAGATGGCAAAGGAGAGAAAGAAGACGAGTGGGCAGAGATGGAAGGAGGAGAAAAAGGGAAGGAGAGAGATAGAGAGTGAGCCCCCCAGCCATAAAGCCACCAAGCGGAAAGCAAGCCTGCTGTTTGATTAGAGTGACACCATCAGAGGGGGAAGGAGGGAGGAAAGGAAGGGAGGGAAAGTGTTTTAAAGGCAGGCAGAGGGGATGAAGAGGGGGCGGGAGAGAAAAAGAAGAGAGTGATTTGAGAGGGCCGAGATAGAGGCAGTAAAATTAGCCCCATCACTTCGCTTACTAAGACGCTCTAGGATTAAAAACTGACACTCACACACAGTCATGATGAGATGTGTGCGCAAACACACACGCGCGCAGGACAGATGGTATCCCCCGTCTGAAAGTGTGGCTCTAATTTGAGTAAAGTGGTAGATAGATACCTCCTTAACCAATTAGAAGGCCCATATCACCGGCCTTGCATCAGGGGCTGAGTCTGTTTTGTATCACATACTCATTAGGGTGTGTGTACCACTATTTGAGTGTGTACAAGTGTGTCCCATGGGATCACTAAAGAACATTACAACTGAATAAAGAGGTGGGGAATGACAGATCTACTCTGAGTGGCGTTCTGCCGAGTTATGAGAGTTATTTTCTCCCACAATGCCACTGTTCCTCTCAATCGCATCTCATCACCGATCAAAGACAGACCTGTCTCTGCTATTACCAACCATTCATCTCACTGCCGCTCGCTGCGCCTCCTTTTAAAGCTGACACATTTGTCACCAGACCAAACCAAGACTAATCCATCGTAGCATTTTTTCCCCCCTTCTACAATTTGTGACATTCTCAATTTGAAAAACTACCACATTCAATCCAATTTCCTCTGTCTCGGAAAGCATTTTATGCTCTCTTTGAACAGAAACATTTTGAAAAACAGCGCAATACTCAGTGATACAGACCCATCTGTAGAATCGATAAATAATACAACCATGACAACAACAGGGCCTACAAAATGTTACACCATCGATACAAAACAGTTCAGCAGTGGGTTTGGACTCGGAGATGTTCTTGGAAGAAAATCACCTAAATGTCAGACTGGCTGTCTCTCTGTTGTTTAAATGGCAACTGGTGAGCTAACATTGTCATTATATTCTGCATTACAAGCCAAACAAAGTCGAGTGCTTCTATTAGGGATGCACAATATTGGTTTTTTGAAACCGATACCGATAACTTCCTGCTTCTCAAGACCGATAATAATATAATATATATATATATATATATATATATTTATTAAATGTACCTGTAGTTTTTGCACACCTGGTAAAAAAAAGACTAGTAGTGAGCAAATGACATGAGCATTACTACTATGAACAAAACTAACCCTGGGGTCGTCTCTGGCAAACTTCTTGCCTTTTTCAAAAGCCTCGTCGATAGGTAAAAGCCCCGGTGCCTTTGCAGCTGGCTTTGGATTCGCCGCTAGTTTAGCAGCGCAGGCGTCTTCGTACGCTTTTAACACGCCATCGTAGCGATGGCGATGTTTCAGGTGACTAATCAGGTTGGAAGTATTATAGCTCGTTGCCTTTTTCCCTCCTCGTGGAACTTCTTCATTGCATTTGTTAATACAAATAGCAAGCGAACTATCCAACTCTGAAACTTTGAAATAGTCCCATACTACCGACGACATGTTTGTTTACTGTCCTGGCTTCATGGCCGCACACCATTTACGTCACAGCCAGGCATGAGTTAGGGAGAGCTGGATTTGTGAAGAACTCCCCTCTTCCTAAACCACTAATACCACAGTACTGGCAAAACGGGAGGAGCCGAGGGAAAAACAAGCGCCCCTCATCCCAATCCACCCACACCGCAGTATTTTTTTTCTTTTACCCAAAAGATATATTGTATATTATCGGGGCTATTAATACTTTTATCGGGTTTATCGGGATGATGTCATAATTCCTAATATCGGCCCGATAATTATCGGGCACCACTAGTTTCTATTGAACTATACGGTTTTGCAGAAATGTGATAATCGATTCAAGTTTATTTATTTGTCCTTTCACTTGGTTCCCTATTCTCAAATGTGAATATGATTTAATGTCTTGATTTGATTTAATCAGAGGAAACAAGCAATTCAAATGTCTTCATATGCATTGCCAACTGGGGATGTGCACTTTCACTTTTTTACCATTTCCTGCCATTCTTCAGTCATGGTTAACCAATAATGAAAATAATTATCGGCACGGTTTTTTTTTTTTTTTATCATTGAATGAAAGCAAACCAATATGGCGTCAATAACAACTTGCCCAACCACTTGAATAAATGTGTCTGTTCTTGACTTGTTTCCCCCCCCCATATAGATGTTTTTCTGACATCCAGACCTATTTATGTGCTTGAATCTAGCACATGGAAACGGTCCTAATTCACATTTGATTTTTGCAGCTTTTAAAACGTTTGTGTAAAATGCACTTGACAGCTGGATGGGAACACAGCTGCAGAGAGATGCTGGATAGCGCCACACTACTGCTGCAATGTCAAAGATTTTAGATAGGCCCTTTGCTCTTCCTCCTAATTAACAACGCAACTACAAACCATTTCCCCCGGAGTGTGCACAGTCAGACACGTAGAACCACTGGCTGGTGCTACAGACTGTTTATCTCCACCGCACTGACAATACGCACAGCTGATCTTAAAGCTTTGTGTACCTGCGCCAAGAAATCCCTGACCACCGTTCTGTAAACACAGATGATCTTCTTCACACTTTCACCACAGTGCTACGGCCCTCAAGACAAACGTCCCTAAATAAGCACTACAGTGATACAAGAGAGACAAACAATGAGGGACACAAAGACTTAAACAAACGCAGACAAAGCACATATAGAGAAACGCAGGCAACGAAACAGAAAATAGCAGCAAACACAGGAAGGGGAACAGAGAGTGCATTTCCAGTTTCTCTCCAAAGCTCATTATTGCAGATTCACTTCTTTTCTTTTTTTTGGAAGTCAAGCTTTGCATAATATGGAGCAGCATTGTTTTTCATCAGGGGGCTATTAGGCTTGTAGTCCCTTGTTTCTGCTGTCAGCAGAGATAGGGCTAGTCGATTATACCGGAGGCAAGAGATCCTCTCCCATGCATACCTAGACTTCCGACTTATACGCACTGTCTTCCTGTCTCTTTCTGTTGCCTCTTCAGGTGCACACAGACACACAGACACACACATTAGTTAAGGCTTTGGAACAGTGCTCACAAAGTGATGAAAGGCTGTTTATCCTGCTTCCACTGTGATATCTCGGCTCGCCATGCAGAATGGCCGGGCACGTTATCACCTCTGACCAGGGGAAACCACGGGAATCAGTACTGACGCCAGCAGCAAATACCAGCGCTAGTGTGTGTGTATGTCCCAGCAGTAATAATCACCCGGATTAGTGCGGAGCCAAACCCCCGCAGGGTCCCCCTCTCCCCCCTACCGACACAGCCCAGCCCTGTCCAGGCTGCAGAGCTGATCCCCAGTTTGAGCAGCCATGGGAAGCAGAGCAGCCGGCCTGACATCTCCATGCGCCTGGCTGCCAGACAGATAGGCAGAGAGGCGGAAAAAAACGTCTTTCTTCCTTTAAATTCCCATGTATTTATAACCCCCTTTGTCCTATTGATCACGCAAAGCCAAAATAAAATATTGAACGAGCTTAGGGCAGGCAATACAAAGGCACATAACCCATTCAACAAGCATACCCTTTAACCACAAGAGTGCAGTGAAATGGAAGTTGATACAGCCGTCAATATGTCTGGCTGAAGGATGCAATATCGTGGAAACAACAATAGGGAGGCGCGGAAAAAATAAATGGTTATAACTTAATAAGAATACGTGTAGTGTCTGGATAGCTCGCAGTCAATGCAAGGGATTATTACAGAGAGGAAATGTTGCCTTGATGTGTTACGCTCGCCATGCCTGAAATAAATTCAGCCGAATCCAAGTGTGTGATTCAGTGGGAGGAGGGCAGCCTGATATTGGCACTTATCAACAATTGTGAGAGCCACTGTAGAGCCTCTGTGGCATTTGTGACAGCGCAATGTGGAAATGTCGATTTGTCTCTCAGCATCTCTCATCAACCCACTGCCTCAGGAAGATGCACAGCCTCATCGAGGTCTGCCTTTTATATCAAAGCATAACATCGCATCATAACTCTGTCCAACGCGGTGGGAGAAAACCTTTGATTTGAGAGAACATAGCAACCAATGACATATTTTACGACCTTGTGGGAACTTAATTGTGTTTGTTGATCTCAGCATTTTTATTATATTACGTTGTGGTGAGTTGTATCCTTTCTGTTATCACTACTATTCTTTTGTGGTGTAAAAAAGAAAAAAATGGCTGCAAACTCATAAAGTTGAAAAATATTCTGAGAGAAGAAATTCTATAAAATCCACCTTTAGATCATGCCTATTATGAATGTCTTTCCAGAAGAGAAAGCCTGCATTAAATACTGCTTTGAACACAAGACAAAGATGTGTAAAAAGCAACTGTCAAGAGTAGATAAATAATATTAATGACCTGATAATTATATATTAGTTGGATTTCAATTAAATTATTTCAATCTAATGCAACAGAAGCACCAGTCACAGCAGTGTGAGAGGACAGTGACCTTATTGCACCCTAAGTACATTTTCTCTACAGAGCCTTCTGCCGATCTCAATAATCTAAAATGACATGATGTAACCTAGTTTCAAAGTTTAAGGGATAAATAATCCTAAAACAATTTGTGTGTAACTATTGAGTCCCAATTGTTGAATACATGTTATCTCCTTAACCACACACTCCACATGTCTTCATAATCTCCAGTGAAGAAAGCTCAGTTTTACCTTAGGTTTTTCTGTTTGTTCTCCTTCTTGTTGAGGACCCCCGGCACACAGTTAGTGAGCTCGGTCCAGTCGGCGTGCAAGCCGCAGCTCCAGCCGGTGGAGAACCGAGAGAAGAGCCAGGTCTCCTTGCGGTTCGGCCGGTAGCAGGTGCACTTCTTCTGGCCCGGTCTGCAGTCGCAGGGGACCTCCAGACGGACGTTCTGGACCAGGTGTCTGCCGAAGGTAGTCCCCCCGGTCTTCTGGATGTGCAAAAACACTATCACATCCTCTCCCTTGATCTGGAAATCGATCGTCCTCTCCAGGTCCTTGACAGGGAAGTAGTATTTCTTAACGTAGTGGGGGTCCGGAGTGGGAAAGATGTCCCCCTCATCTTCCTCCGTGAAATAACCGTGCGGGGAGCCAAAATTGATCACCCCGGGAGCCACGTACTGATAGAGAATCAGCATGAAACACACGGATCCGACGACGATCAACAAGAATTTGCTGCTCCTCTCGACCATGTTCCTTCCAAGTACGGTGCCGACAGTACGCTACCATTTCCCAGTGAAGCCGACAGCAGGGAGCGGGGCGCTCGGCTTCTGCATGCTCGTTCTCCCCCCGCCAAGAAACACTCGTTTTCGGGGCTCAAGAGTCGCTCATTCCGCTTCGAGACGTCCGGCGAAGTTGGCTCATCGTTCACCGACACCGTTCAACACCGTGAAAGACGCATTGTAACTCGATGAAAGCCCCCCGTAGACGACCCTCCCCCGTTTACTTTACTTTGGTTTCCAGTCTCTACACACAACAGGCTCACTGCATCACCATGGAGTTATGTACCCAGGGTGCAGCGCGAGTCCTACCTTTTCAACGTCTCTCGCTCGCTCTCTCTCACTGAAAACCCAGGGAAAAGGTCGCTTTAATTTATTGGTTCACACGTAACGACCGCGTCATCCGTTGGCAAACAATGGCAAGTGGACTTTAAAAAGATAGATATATTCATGCTACATTGTGAATTAAATTCTGAGTTGTGAGTACAAATCTGCTGTTAGTAGTGGATAGGCAGCCCAGCCATTTGTATAAGAAGTATGCAACTAAAACACATTTCATGCTATATAGTTTAAGACAACAAAACCCAATGCAGGTAACTTCTAGAGTTAATGATGCATCTTATATTTTGCAATGAACTCCATCAATTGAAAGTATTACCAACCGACTTTTGGGTGAACCAAGCATTATTATCATCTAAAGCTTATTTTTAAAGGGGTTGTGTAGTGACTTTTTCATATTTTCAGCAATATAGACTACATTACAATGCAAGAAAGATTATTCTATTTTCCAAAAGAGTTCAAAAATATCATTATTCATTTTGTGTCGAAAAATAAAACTATTGTTATCAGACATAAGCAGTTTCAGACCACCGAATTTCCAACTTTCATTGACCCCATCATACCATTATATGCGTGTTGTGGTTATATTCAACACAACTGACTGGAGTACAAATAATATTAGTTTTATGCACACAAAATTATTATATTGCTGAATGCAATGTGGAACTAAATGCAGTCCATGTGGATCCATTTATAAAGAAAGCAAGAGTAACAAAACAAATAGATGATGAACTATTTCCTATGAATGCAATATAATTATTAATTATTACAATAAGACAAGACACCAAAACAACACAAACGTTTTAACATCAGTTTCAGTGCTAAAAAACCCCTCTAAACTGTTTCCAAAAGTCCAAAATGTCCGACAACCATGAGATCAACCATATGTTTCACGTTGCTTCTCGCCTATCTACCGCTGGTGGTCAGCACTGAGCCCTGCTGCCTCTTCTGTAATGCAGTCAAACAACTTGTCACGCATATTTATGCGATTCCCAGGGGCGATTACTGTCGAAAAATGTTTTGACTAATCACATATACGAGTGAAAGAGAGAGTTTCAACTGCTGGATGTTGTTCTGATAAGAGTGGCTCCACTAAGCTGACACTGTGCTCTTTTTTTCCACCAGTACCCCCGAGGTTTAGCTCCAATATCTTCAGACATTTGTTATTGCAGATGTTTATTGTGGTAATACAGCAGAGCCGAATGACTGCCTGCGTGTAATCTTGGTAAACTACTAGGCCAGATTCCCACATGTTTCTTAAATGAAGCTCAATCAGTGAGATCAGCCCAATCAGCAGACTCGAGGGTGTGAAGCAGCAGTTGGTTGTGGCTGATGGCAAATGAGGTTGGTAAGGGATGAGGGTTTATTTTCACTTTGAGTGGTTTGGGTTGACGATGTGAAGTGTGTTTAGTCAGGCTGCAATTGCCCATGTGCGTATTCACAGTTTCAGCTGCCTTGATTTCCCAGTTGTATGTGGATCTCTGAAGGTCTGAGCTCATCTTCTTCCTCAAACCTGTCATAACTTATAATTTATCTCAGGTAGTTTTATAAGAGGGCCAGATGTTCAGCATTTCCACATAAATACTTTGACATCTATAAAAACTAGTTTCCCTGCTTGTCCTTTTAAATGTAAAACCATACGTTGTCACCCCCTTTATGCAATCAGTGTTTACTGTCTATTTGTAACAATGCTTTTAAAACTGTTGGTAATCCATTAATAAATGCTTGTTGGTTTTACATTTTCTAATAATCTATCAAGTCTGCGGGTATACTTGTTAATAATAATGTGTTAATAAATAGATTTTGCTCCAGTGTTCTTTGTTTTAGGTTATGGTTCAAGGTCAATCACCTATCAGGAATTATTCACATCCTGGCAACCCAAAAGTTGTCATAATGAGTTGTAGATAAGTGTATAAAGAATTAGATTTATAAGGCACAAGTAAAGCCATTAGTTCCAACTTAAAAAGCCTTTAACATCGTGTATTGAGCTAGACATGTTGCTGGTGCCAGCTTAATAAGAGGAATGCATCAACTCAAGACACATTTCTAGTGTAAACATATGTTTTCAATCTCCGTCACATCCCATTTTTGTTGATTGAAAGATCCAAGTGCGATCAAAAAAGTTTCATATTTTTATAAATGTCTGGTTTGTGTGCAGTCATTCCTCTTTCAATGATGAGGTTTTCCAACAGCCTTTCACCTATGTGTTTATCCTCCTTGTGCTCCTTCAATCTAGTTTCTGAAATGTGAGGCTTCACTGCTGTTCTGTGTTGTTTTTTGTAAATAGAATATAGTTGTGTTTACGTCTATTTGTCTGACATTTTATTTAGACTATGTTTTGTCATTTAGCCTCTGTTGGACAGTTTAGTGCTAAATTCTTGATCAAGACCCAGGTTTACATTGGATCTAAGAGGTTGTACTAATACACACCGATACAATTGAGATTTTCTGAATATTAATTTGTTAAAAGTGTCGTTTTTAGATTACTTTTCACATATTCCCCAATTCATTAGATTAGACCGACAGAGCCCCTGGCCTGGTATTGTGGGGGCTACGGGGCCCCCAGCCAATAACCTTTGTATTACTTAGTCGGTCAATCCAGCCTCCGCTTTGAGTTTAGATACAGACAGGACATGTGGAGAGATAGAGAGATAAAGTGATTTATTCGATTATTAGCTCTACAGACTCTGAAATGGTGACTGCTACTCAAACAATTTCCCAGAACACAGGGTGTGTCTTCTGATGGTTTAGTTAATTAAAAAAACTGTTTCAAAACCTAAGATGTAGTTAAAGGTCATATAAGACGTACAGAAGCAGGAAGTGTTGCATTTGATAAGCTGGAACCAAAGAATTTGACATTTTTAGTTGACTCTATGATCAAAATCAACTCCATAAAAAGATATCTTTCAAACTACTTTTCTCCTCACCTTTTTGGTCGCATCAAACACTAAACTCCTCTGTTCTTTCTCCTTTCTTGCAGCCATGGCTACCACACCACCAGGACCTCACCAAACCTTGAATTTAAAGTCATGCCATGTGAGTTAACAACATTTGCCGATTAACAAACTCCTGCTTGGCTCAGTGTTTGGACTGTTTAGCACCTTGATGGAAAAATACAGTTGTTTCTCCTTTGTGCCTTCCCTTCCTGAGATGATCCCAGCACGACTTGAGCTGAGCGGGCGAGGGCAGCCAGTCAGCGTGTGTGCCGGTCTCAGTCTTGAATAATTCAACCCTGCTTATTTACATGTTCTTTACTTACACTGAAGCAGCATCCGCCTGTCACACTGCTGTTAAACACACTCATGCTTATGACTTCTGCCTCGCCCCTGGCATTACCAAGTTGTGTTAAATACTGGGAGATTTTTGCAAGAGTGCTTGTGTGTGACAACCCTTGCTGCGTTTGTGAGACAGAGAGAAAGCGACTGAGAATATTAATACCGTGTGTTTGTGAGTGTTAACTTGTGTGTGTTTGTGAAGGGCTGTTGGCGTGTGTGTGTGTGTGTGTGTGTGTGTGTGTGTGTGTGTGTGTGTGTTGTGCTCCCACCAAGCGCAGTGTCATTATGAGCGGCGTTACTTAAAGAAGATTGATGTCACAGAGTGTGTTGCCCTCTGGCTCGGGTATAGAGATATGACAGTCTGTTTATCATGGGAACCAGTTATTTGGTGCTTTTGCATAATGATCCTGTTTAGACGGATATTTTCACACTGTTTCCAGAGGCTTTGAGCTGTGTATTATGTCCTGCCTCAGTGTCTCGCATATGAACACATTGTTTCTCTTCTGCTGTCTGTTTTGTTATGCTTAGAATGTATTCCAGGCACATATTTATTACATTACATTGCTGACACTTTTATCCAAAGCGACTTACAATAAGTGCGTTCGACCAACAAAATACAAACTTGAAGAAAACAGAATCATATAAGTACATCAGGCTTATATCAATGAACTCTGTCTTGTGATAATGAAATAAGAGTCACATATATATTTCAAAGAGAAAACAAACAAAAAACTGAACATATAGTACATGGACACAAATGTATGAGGCCTATCATTCCCACAATTAGAAATATAAATAGAAGGTCAGAGAGATTATAGCTCATTCTCATGCTTATACTCAGCTTGCATCTTTGTCTTGATTTTGAGGAGTCTACTCCCAGCCCTATGTCTGCACACACACACACACACACACACACACACACACACACACACACACACACACACACACACACACACACACACACACACACACACACACACACACACACACACACACACACACACACACACACACACACACGCACGCGCACGCGCACGCGCACACACACACACACACACACACACACACACACACACACACACACACACACACACACACACACACACACATCATGCATTCCACTGATGGAAAAACACAAAAAAACAAAAGGCAGTAGGGTATTACAACTAACACACAAAAATACATGTTCCTAACTCTGTGGTGAACTTAATTTTTTGGGGGAATTCAGCAGCGTATTTGTTTGTTCTTCATAAATAAACAGGCAAAAATTAAGTCAAAAATAATTAACCAAACTGTTTTCATCATGGAGCCATGAAACTAATTATTCCCTGAACCTTCGGAGTGTTTCAGACACAAATATTTTCTTTGGATTTGCCTGAGCGGGAAGTGCACACTGTGGAAAGAAAACAAAACTGGGCGCCATCTATTTCCTACATCTCTGAGCTTGTTAGTGTTTGAGTGTGTGTATTTGACAAACAGTGTACACTAAGGAAGTTTGAGTGTGTGTGTTATTACATGATTTGAGTTTGTGTACACCCCCGTGTGAGTATGTATGCTATTGGAATGTAAATGTGTGCATACAGGGGTGTGTTTGCATGCTTTCGCTTTACATGTCAACCAGTTATCTGTGCGTGAGTTTGCATTATTATGTAAATAAATATAGAATAGACTTGGAGACCATATCAAGAAAGCTGCAGGCAGGGTGGTTTAGGTTAAGTCAACAGTAGTATTGTATTATGGGAAAGGTCAGGAAAAGATTGTTATTCAGAAAGACGATTCATGTTTGAAATGTTTATTAACAGCAGCATATGGTCAGAGTTTGGTGTCCAGACTCCAGCCTCATCACTCAGATCTTTTGACATAAAATATTGAATAGTGATAAAATAACTTTCCCCATCCTACAGGTGGATTCTTGGGGCTGTGGTGGGGCAGAACTTCTGCACTGGTGCAAAATCATGGCATTATTGCAGAGACGGCAAACCGTGCTGCCTAAATAGAGGGCAATATTTAGGAGAATGTGTGTGATTGGTGGTATGAAGGGTTAAAGCATGCCTTTCGTATGTGTATTATTGTAGCTCAAGTTGACTGCCTTAACTAGCTCACCGTCTTGACTTAATTGCGCAAGACTTGACCAAAGACAAACCAACAAGTGCCTTAACAAGGACATTTAATACATACAATCATTATGCTGGTCTGGTCAAAGGATCTGTTGTTAGGTCTAGGGGAATTAATTACAACATTCTATAAATACATTTTGGTTGAAAGAAAGTTGACCTTACTTGAACTTTATCTTTTCATTCGATCCTCAATGTGGTTTTCAGTAAAGCAGATGAAAAGAAACCTTTCACAACAAAGTGTTGTCTGAAACACTGTCCCTCTACACTGCTCTGATTTTGGGTTTTGGGGGATCTGTCTGGCAGTTTTTGTACCTTTAGTAAACCAACAATCCGACAACGTGCCCCTAAATGCAGCAGTAATTCAGGTGTAGCTTTTGAACTATTTTCATTTGTACTTCAAACTCTTTTTGTTTGTACAATTAAGTACAACACGAAGAATGCCTCTGGGGTGCGATTGTACAGATCATCCCGTCTCGCGTCTCTCAAAAGCAGTCGCCCCACTTTTGAGTTTGGCCATGTACAAACCTTATCGAAGTAGTTTTGGTGACACTATTTTGTTCCAAGCATACTCCAGCCTCAAACTTCCTCGTGTTTTTTGTTTAACAGTGCTCAAACATTCCTCTGTGTACACGCACATTTATGAGTGCATGAGTGTGCTGTATTTTTCTCTGCAGGGTTGTTATTTTCTAGTGACAAGTTGACCCTTGAACATTTTGCTAGAGGACATATGTTTTCAATGGGTGTGTCCGGTTTAATACTTAATTCTCTCTCACAGACATGAGGGATTAAAGTCCATAGGCGTGTGTCTAGGGAATTGGATTATCTCATGTTACAAGGCAGTTGTTAATGATTAAGGCTGTATTTAAAATGCTGCGCATAACCACTGTCTAATGTTTACTGGCCACTGAGTGGGTATTGATTGTGGAGATTACTCAGGCTCAATAGCTGATGGCTCACAGGCAAGATTGAATTCAAAAGAGGATGTATCTAGAAACATTATCACCAACGCTGTTATTGTTGGGCATGGCAAATATATTTACTTAGAAAAGTGAGTACAATTGTTTTCTAATGGTATGTTTAATTGTTTAAGCAGCTTTACTGTTGTGCAAAAAGGTGTATCTTTAAAATAAAGTCAATTTCTATATCAACTTTACTAAACAGTGGTTCACCCTGATGTGAATGCAGCACAGACTTTGGTGAAGGAAATGCCTTGTGATCAGTGAAGAATAATATTGCAATCAATATCAATTTTCTCTGTCAACATTTGCCTTGGGAAATGTAGCTGGTACAATGGCAGAGGACTCAAATAACCAAAGCTTTTTGTTTGAGTGGAGTGTTATCTGATCTAGCTACTGCTCCAGTTCTTGGAAGACAACGGACGGCTAATGGAGGCCGCGTAACCTCACACTGTCTCACTCTCTTTCCTCCTTGCTCTCCCCTTTCTCTTCTACCACTCTCTCTCCCTTCACCTCGTCCATTCCGCCTTTCATTGTAAGCCACATAAGGTTCCCACAGAGAAAAATCGACACTCTCCTCTGTCACACCGCTTATCTCCTTCGAAATAAAAGAACAATAATTACTGGGCTGTTTGCGGTTTTCAACTCAGAGTCCTGCTTTCCCTCTTCTACTCTGTTTCATCTGTTTCATCTTAGCCTGGACCGGCCTCTACCCTTTAACTCAACTTCCGCATCATGTCAATTAAAAATTATTGGCATGACGGATTGGCAAATAAATGTTGTTCCAAAGATAGCTGCAGAGTCTGGCTTCAGTATTGCCTTTCTGCAATGAGCAGATTGTAACCAAAGCTCTGTTTCAATTATGCAATGGACATGCCAAAGTATCATCTCTGGACATGAAAACAAATGTCCACCTCTCAGAGCGATTCCAGTTGATCAGGGTCAGCTGTGCCAGGATGCACTACCTTCAATTTGGGTAGTTTTAAAGTGGTTATGTCGAAGGCAAGATGATCTATCAGTGGGTTTTTCTCTGACATCTGAAATGCGATAGTTGTCCTCAAAACAACTTAGAAATCTCAGACTGCAGTCCAAACTTTGTGAAAATAACAAGATGGTGATGTGAATTTTGAGGCTTTTTCCTTTTTGCTATCTGGCATTTGACTATGGAATATTTCTACATTTTGGAAAATACACTGTAAATACACTGTTGTTGTTGTTGTTGTTGTTGTTGAAAGGTGACAAAATACCCCTATTAGCATCTCAAAAGCTCACTTATTAACATATTGTGGGTTTAATCCATTCAAGAATTTGCATGTTGTGGTTCTACGAGTAGTTAAATAGGCTCATGGCTGTAGTTACATATTAAAGCCTGTGACCTGTGAAGATTTTCAATGACATAATTACTCTGTAGCTATGTCAGTTTGACAATAAAGAACCTTGAAACAGAGTGATTTTGATATTTTTTAAAATGTCAGTCTGTTCCTTTAATCAGTTTGAGCTTCCCAACAACACATGAATACAGTAAACATAATTAAAATAACATTAAATATGTCTTTTCATTTTGACTTATTATCAAACAGCAATTTTCCAGCATCTGCTTATTGATTTTTATGTAATGAGTAGAAAACAAATGCAGTGTGGAAATGAGTAAATATACAATCATCAGTTTAATATAATATAGGCCTACTTGGGGAAATGGTTGGTACTAAGTACACGATTAGTAGTAAAAGGGCATGCATATGCATACGTATGTTGCTTTGAGACAATGACGAAGGCTTTAGTAACCCCTTTAGGTAGGGTGACATCATCTCAATCACACAGGAAATAGAGCAGCAGATGGATCTTGGAACAGATACAAAGCAAACATTTCCCCGTGTAACATTTCATCTGTTTATTTCTTCTTCTGAATTTTGTCAGATGGACGCAGAAGATAAAACCCATGATAGGATATTGAAAGATGGAAGCCAGAGCGCTGAGCTCCTCCCCTCCCCCTCCCCCTCCCTCTCCCCCTCCTCCTCTTCTGCCTCCTAAGTATAAGCAGATTAAAGTTAATGATCTAAAGTGAATTAGATATTTAATCATCTTATCATCTTAGCATAGTCAGGTCATAACTCCGCGCTGATCTGAAATCCCGCCTGTTTGACAGCGCACAGCAGACGCCAAAAGCCAAATTCAGAGGTCGGTTCGTATCAATTTGGAGATTGAGAAATGAAATTCACTCAAGTCATTTGTTTCCCGTGCATTTGTATGAAGCAAAACCTGTGTGATTGAGGACAAACAGCAATGGATCGGCACTGACCCCAAAAGATAAACACAATAACCTGAGAGACGCTCGACTGATTCATATAATTGTCTTCCTCCTTTTTAAACCTCTCTCTTCATCTTCCTCTTTGCCACTCTCTCTATCACCCTCTGTCTGAACTCTCACTGATTGAGGTGCCAGCACTTTGATTTTGCACGCTTGGTTGCCACACACACGCACGCACACACACACACACACACACACACACACACACACACACACACACACACACACACACACACACACACACACACACACACACACACACACACACACACGCACGCACACGCACGCACGCACACACACACACACACACACACACACACACACACACACACACACACACACACACACACACACACACACACACACACACACACACACACACACACACACACACACACACACACACACACTTTCCCTCTCAATTATCCCTCGTTGAGTTTCTCCCTCTTCTCGCCCGGGGTCAAGGGGCCCTCTTTAGTTGTCTCTCGATCCTAATTTCATTGCATCGTGTCTTTCTTCTGTCGATACACCTGAATTAGTTTACATCTGCTCATCGCTCTCCACTTCACATCCACTCAGCCTGGATCAAACTCTAAACACTGGATTGTGGTTGTATTTACATATCCGTGTGTGAGTTAGTTCTCTGCTCTGCATCTGAGTGTTTATGCTCACATTTCCTGAAGAAAAAAAAAAGGCAGGCGTTCTTGAAAGCTCTACTCGAGGAAAAAAATAAACTGAAGGCTGTCATGTTTGCAATACTCAGCTGTGAGTCCTATTTCTAGTTCGCCATGACCGCCTGTCTCTGGCTGTTCAAGGTTCACGACCAGACAGATCTGATGATGAGGTTTTGTTGTGACAGAGGGACATGAGGGGAAAGAGAGACAGACACGGGGTGAAACATGGATGAAAGATGGAGGGACACGCAGCAAAAACAGTAGTCCTATTTCTTCATATGGCTGCTGGTCCAGTTACAAATTGGGTGAGGTAAGTTTTCAAAGAGAAACGCTCTATTTGAGCAACATCTGAGGCCTCCCGCGCTGCCTTATGACTATGGAAGATCACCGAGAACACAAACATCAAAAGAGCTGCTGCTTGTCGGCCAGACGCCAATACAGCATGTGTGTCTGTGCGCACCGAAAGTAGAGCGTGCACCTCACACAGTTACGCAGATTGTCAACCCAATTTTCAGGCACACACATGCTCATTTGAAAAAGAAGCCTCACACTCTCACAGAGGCGTATTTGAAGACATTTGCACACATTGGTGTACAGTGGAGGCAGCATCCCATTGGAACGTTGTGAATTTGTCTCAATGTCACATTACTGAAGCAGCCACATGTGTCTTTCCTCAACAGCCATTCAGATAAAAGGAGGAAGATGAGATAATGTTTTGGAGGAAGTGAGGGTAAAAACAGGAGAAAAAAAATTCATACAGAACATTTGATGAAATTCTGGTTTATATTGTGTCTCTGCAGAATTTGTCTTCACTACACCTCTTTGTGGTTTTCTTTCGCCTCAGTATACACTCTATCTTCCTTCCTACTCCACAAGAGATTGGCATGTTCAGAGGAAATTAAAGATTTTTACTGTGTCCATGCTTATTTTGTGTATTTAGAGCAGCAAGGGACTTTTTCTCAAATCATGTACTAGTTTTGTGTTTTTGTTAAACGTTTGTTGTTACAAAATAATATGTCCCAGTCCATAAAACAGCATGTTGCTACACTTCATTATGAAAGCAATACGGAAGTAATCAAAACTGTGGTTTCCCCATAGATAAAGTAAATGAACTTCTTTATTGCCATTTAGTCTAGATCAGGCTTCTGTTTACTCTGGTACAGAATGGTCAAGGCCATGGGCCTAATTTATGTAACTGTTGTTTGTCTGCCCACATATCCTTGGGATTCGTCCATAGTTTGTTAATTTTGAAATGTTCTTTAGAGAAGATAACATGTGTGGTAACACTTTATATTAAGGTAAATTAACCATCAACTAGTTGTTAATTAGCATGCATATTAGCAGTATATTGGCTCTTTATTAGTCATTATAAAACAGTTATTAATGCCTTATTCTGCATGACCATATTCTACAAGTAATAAGCCATTAGTTGAGAGTTTTTCCTCAATAACCCTCTAATTAGTGCTTATTTATTGCGAGTAAGGAAGTTGTTGTACACGAGTTTTGGTCTTAATATGCTCTGCTCAATATGGGCCTAATAAGGCAGTAGTACCACAAGAATAGTAATTCTACCATAATAACACTTATTAAAACTAGACATTAAACTATAAGTGTTAATTGTGTCTAAATAATTCAAAATTAGGTATTTATATGGGTAATTCTCTGAATTGGGTGCCTTTTGGGTCTTCGCATTTTTTAAGAAAATACCTTAACATATTGCATTTTTTATGATAACATCTGGTAGAGGACTACTTAAACCTTTGAGAAAACACATTTTCTCACCTCAGGCATACAATCCCAATAATTACTAGGAGTTTCCTTCTTACAAAAAGTTGTTTGGAGTTCAACCCCGTCACAGACAACTTGGAGTCTGTGTGAATATGATTAAAAAAGATATTCAAGTAATAATTCTTGTTGAACCTTAATCATCAGAAGTCCCTTGTTTAGGATCACCTATGTTAAGTAGATTTTTTTCTAGACCATTAGTAGACCATTTGGCTGCAAAAGGGGATCATTAGAACTTTATCCAACATCGGCCTTCAAATGTTTTCAAAAATATGCATTCAACTTAGAATTTTGTTTAGGTTTCATATTTTGTCTGATTATCTTGTACACTGTAAACACAATACAACACTTCAATGTTCATATTAAGTTCATATCACTAAAATATTAATACAAACCTATTAAATAACAGGGTTGAACTCAACATGACAGGGTTGAATATGATAACAGGGTTGAAAGGACAACACGTTTTTCTATATGGTATGGATTTATTTAGCTGAGCAATTAATGATTATGCATTCAATTAAATGGAAATTCAATTGAATTACAGCTGAACTATCAAAAACATTTGATACAACATGAAGTATTTAAAATCACATTTAAAAAACATCAAGCACAAATTCATCAAAAACATGAATGGAATGAATCAGTCCATATGGTCAGCAGTAACAACAAATCCTAATAAAATGTAAAATGTAACTAATATTGATTGCTAATTTGGCTACTAATATTCAGTACATAACGTTGAACTCTGAATATTTGTTTGTGAAGTGTTGCTTCCATTCTACGTGGCACACGGCAAGGCTGCCCCGTCTCCGCGCTTCTGTTTGCAATTTCTCTAGAACCGCTTGCACAGAAAATAAGACTATCCAAAGAAGTAAAACAGATAGTTGTAAAAGACACAGACCACAACATTTCGTTATATGCGGATGATCTACTACTGTACTTGGACGAGGTACCAACTACGCTTCCTAAGCTGTTAAATATTTTTACCCAATTTAGTTCAATATCTGGTTACAAGATCAATTTGAATACATCATGTATTTTACCCCTCAATAGTGCCATGGTTGAACTAAACTTAAATACAGAATTGCAGATTGTCCAACAATTTAAGTATTTGGGAATTGATATATATGCCTCATTAGACACAATAGTAGCAAAGAACTACAAAAGAATGTATACACCAATTAAAGATGACCTAAAAAAGTGGATTAATATAACAATTTCTTTAGCAGGACGAATTTCAATCATAAAGATGAATGTTCTACCAAGAGTCAATTTCTTAGCTAGTATGTTGCCTTTATCTCCACCAGACGGTTTTTGGGACAAACTTCAGAATAGGATTTCAAATTATATTTGGAAAAACCAATACCCAAGAATCAGATACAAAGTTTTCCAATATGACAAAAACAGTGGAGGCCTTAATGTTCCCAATCTCGAGCTCTATTATTATTCCTTCACGCTTCGAGCCTTAAAAAACTGGATTGATGAAAGCACCAATGTACCTTGGATTAAAATTGAAAGAAGTATAGTCTATCCCCTTAAACTTGGTGATGTCTTATTTTCTGCCATGTCGCCATATGACTGTATGCAAACATTTGGACCAATTATTGGGCAAGCCGTGAAAGTGTGGAAACATGTGGAGAAATTGTGCAATTGGTCTGTAGATTGGCATAGTAACATACCCATCTTTCATAACCTGTTACTACGTATTGGGAAAAAAGCAATCCAATTCCCACAATGGCAAACCCGAGGAATACATTATCTTTCTGACATAACCAACGACAACGGCTTGATGTCCTTCCAAGAATTGAAAGATACGTATAATATGCCTGGTTCTTCCTTCTTTTTCTATTTACAACTACGTACTGCCATGCGCACATATGGAGTTCCTTGGAATCAACCTCTGCCAACACATCAATTGGTTAATGTCACGTATGAGTGAAGGAAGCAGGACCCAAATGCAGATAACCTTTGAGAAACCCTTTATTTCAAGGATAAACGATAAATACCGAACAGAACACTCTCCGGTGAACTCCGTCACCAACAAACAATGACCCAACACTGAACACAGACAGAGACAAGACTAAATACAAGAAGGGGTAATCATGACAACGAGAAATACAAGAAGGGGTAATCATGACAACGAGAAACAGCCGGGCAGGGGAGGAGAAACACAAGGACAACAGGTGAACACAATCGGGTAATCAGGGAGGGAAACAGACAGAAAGCAGACAGGCAGGAAATGGGGGTGAACACTTAACACAATAAGACAGGAAACCCAAAGACAAGAAAAACACCAACACAGACAAAACTACAAACGTGACATAACATGTGAATTGTGACAGAACCCCCCCCCTCAAGGGACGGATTCCAGACATCCCTAAAAAAAAAACTAAACAAAAAAGTCCAAAACCCCAAGCAGGGTGGGCGGAGGGGGTCCGGAGGATGGGTCTTGGGCTGACAGCCCAGGAACACAGCGGAGGACCAGGAAGGGGTCTCGGGCGGACGGCCCGGGGGGCAAGGTACAGTCCAAAAAGGGGATTCGGGCGGACTGCCCGGGGACAAGGCAGAGAACCAGGAAGGGGTCTCGGGCGGACGACCCGGGGTCAAAATAGAGTCCAAGGTGGGGACCATGGAGGACCGAAGGCAGCGGCAGGAAGAGTCAGGGGGCCGGGCCCGAGGGCGAAGACCGCAGCTCTCAGGGGGCCGGGCACGAGGGCGAAGACCGCGGCTCTCAGGGGGCCGGGATCGAGGGCGAAGACCGCGGCTCTCAGGGGGCCGGGCTCGAGGGCGAAGACCGCGGCTCTCAGGGGGCCGGGCTCGAGGGCGAAGACCGCGGCTCTCAGGGGGCCGGGCTCGAGCCTGTGTCGACCGGACAGGATCAGGAGGCCGGGCAGGAAAGCGCTGATGGGCCAGTTCCGGAGATCGGGCAGGACCCGGTGTCGGCCGGACAGAAACCGGAGCCGGTCGGACAAGCTTCGGCAGGATCCCCCACGGAAAAGGACCAGGAGTTGGCAGGAACCCCGGCGAGACCGGTGATGGACATGGGGCTGGCAGGGCCCCCGGTAGCACCTCCAACGGCACGGGATATAGGGCTGGCAGGACCCCCGGCAGAAGAGTCTTCTGCGGGACCTCCAACGGGACAGGAGAAAAGATTGGCAGGACCCCCGGCAGGGGAATAGACGGCGGGACCTCCAACGACACAGGACACAGGGTTGGCAGCACCCCCGGCAGGGGAGTAGACGGCGGGACCTCCAACGGCACAGGACACAGGGTTGGCAGGACCCCCGGCAGGGGAGTATTCTGCGGGACCTCCAACGGCACAGGACACAGAGCTGGCAGGATCCCCGGCAGGGGAGCAGACGGCGGGACCTCCAACGGCACAGGACACAGAGCTGGCAGGACCCCCGGCAGGGGAGCAGACGGCGGGACCTCCAACGGGACAGGAGAAAGGGTTGGCAGGACCCCCGGCAGAAGAGTATTCTGCGGGACCTCCAACGGGACAGGAGAAAGGGTTGGCAGGACCCCCGGCAGGGGAGTAGACGGCGGGACCTCCAACGACACAGGACACAGGATTGGCAGGACCCCCGGCAGGGGAGTAGACGGCGGGACCTCCAACGGCACAGGACACAGGGTTGGCAGGACCCCCGGCAGGGGAGCAGACGGCGGGACCCCCAACGGCACAGGACACAGGGTTGGCAGGACCCCCGGCAGGGGAGTAGACGGCGGGACCTCCAACGGCAAAGGACACAGAGCTGGCAGGACCCCCGGCAGGGGAGCAGACGGCGGGACCTCCAACGACACAGGACACAGGGTTGGCAGGACCCCCGGCAGGAGAGTATTCTGCGGGACCTCCAACGGCACAGGACACAGGGTTGGCAGGACCCCCGGCAGGGGAGTAGATGGCGGGACCTCCAACGACACTTGCGTAGGGGCTTGAATAGGGAATGGAGAGGGAACTCGAGCGGAGACTTGAGAGGGGACTCGAGAGGAGACTGGAGAGGGGACTCCAGAGGGGACTAGAGAAGGGAACACGTGAGGGGATTTGAGAGGGGAACTAGAGAGGGGACTCGAGGAGGGACCAGAGGAGGGACCAGAGGAGGGAACTCGAGAGGGAACTCGAGAGGGGACTCGAGAGGGGACTCGAGAGGGGACTCGAGGGGGAACTGGAGAGGGGACTCGAGATGGAAACAGAGAGGGAACTCGAGAAGGGACTACAGAGGGGACTAGAGGAGTAACTAGGGAAGGGAACTCGAGAGGGGAACTAGAGAGGGGACTCGAGGAGGGACTAGAGGAGGGCCTAAAGGAGGGACTAAAGGAGGGAACTCGAGAGGGGACTCGAGGGGGAACTTGAGATGGAAACAGAGAGGGGACTCGAACAGAGACTAAAGAGGGGACTAGAGGAGAGACTAGAGGAGGGACTAGATGAGTAACTAGAGAAGGGAACTCGAGAGGGAACTCGAGAGGGAAACTAGAGAGGGGACTCGAGGAGGGACTAGAGGAGGGACTAAAGGAGGGAATTCGAGAGGGAACTGGAGATGGAAACAGAGAGGGAACTGGAGATGGAAACAGAGAGGGGACTCGAGAAGGGACTACAGAGGGGACTAGAGGAGAGACTAGAGTAGGGACTAGGAGTAACTAGAGAAGGGAACTCGAGAGGGGAACTAGAGAGGGGAACTAGAGAGGGGACTCGAGGAGGGACTAGAGGAGGGAATTCGAGAGGGAACTGGAGATGGAAACCGAGAGGGAACTGGAGATGGAAACAGAGAGGGGACTCGAGAAGGGACTACAGAGGGGACTAGAGGAGAGACTAGAGGAGGGACTAGAGGAGTAACTAGAGAAGGGAACTCGAGAGGGGAACTAGAGAGGGGACTCGAGGAGGGACTAGAGGAGGGCCTAAAGGAGGGACTAAAGGAGGGAACTCGAGAGGGGACTCGAGGGGGAACTGAAGAGGGAACTTGAGATGGAAACAGAGAGGGGACTCGAACAGAGACTAAAGAGGGGACTAGAGGAGAGACTAGAGGAGCAACCAGAGAAGGGAACTCGAGAGGGAAACCAAAGAGGGGACTCGAGGAGGAACCAGAGGAGGGAACCCGAGATGGGACTGTGGCAGCTGGGATCGGGACCATGGCTGCTGGGGCCAGAACTGGGGCTGAAACCATGGCTGCAGGGACCGGAATTGAAGCCAGAATCATGGCTGTTGAAGCCAGAATCCTGTCTATAAGATCCAGCTCTGAAGTCGGAAACATGACTGTATAGGGCGCTCTTGGAGCCGGGACCATGGCCGCTGGGGCCGGCCCTGGAGCTGGAAACATGGCTGTATGATACAGTTCTGGAGCCTGGATAATGACTGTGTGGGGCGGTCTTGGAGCCGAAAACATGGCTGCGGGAGCCTGTACTGGGGCTGGAACCATGGCTGCTGGGGCCTGTACTGGGACTGGAACCATGGCTGCTGGGGCCCGTACTGGGACTGGGACCAAGGCTGCTGGGGCCCGTGCTCCTTGTCTGGCCTTGCGACGACTCCTCTTAGCAGCCGCCTGAATACTCCGTGGGCCTCCATAAGCCTGACGACTTCCAGCACATGACTCCAGAACAGGAGCAGGAACTGGGACAGAAGCATGGGTTGACCCCAGACGGACCACTCCGAGACGTCTGTAGTCAGCAGGCTGGAAATCACACCTCCAGAGGAAGTCCAACATCCAGTCAGGTAAGAATTCCACCAAGTCGGGCTTCTCCATCGCCAACCGGTGCGCCTCTACCAGGGCGGCCTCCTTCAGCCGAACACTGGACGCTTCCTTCCCCCAATCGTGGCAACATTCCAAAGGAAAAGAGAAATGTTGCAGCTCCACCTCAAAAGGATCGTCTGCTGGGTCCATTTCGGGTTGGGTCATTCTGTCACGGATGAGTGAAGGAAGCAGGACCCAAATGCAGATAACCTTTGAGAAACCCTTTATTTCAAGGATAAACGATAAATACCGAACAGAACACTCTCCGGTGAACTCCGTCACCAACAAACAATGACCCAACACTGAACACAGACAAGACTAAATACAAGAAGGGGTAATCATGACAACGAGAAACAGCCGGGCAGGGGAGGAGAAACACAAGGACAAATGGTGAACACAATCGGGTAATCAGGGAGGGAAACAGACAGAAAGCAGACAGGCAGGAAATGGGGGTGAACACTTAACACAATAAGACAGGAAACCCAAAGACAAGAAAAACACCAACACAGACAAAACTACAAACGTGACATAACATGTGAATTGTGACAGTTAAGGTCATATTAAGTCCAAACAGTGTGAGCGGCACTACTTCATATATATATAAAAAACGGCAAGATAAATTAACCGGATATATTGGCATCTCTGCAGTATGGAACGCAGATCTAAAAAATTATACGCAGACTATTGATTGGAAGAGAATATGGAATAATATCTCCTTAACATCGCGTAACCACAATCACCAATTGATACAGTATAAAATGATACACAGATATTACCTGTCAACCAGAAAATGCTGTCAATTAAGGATGATTCCAAGCCCCATATGCCTTCTCTGTAACCAAAAGACTATTGGCACATATGTACACATGGTTTATGAATGTACTGCAGTAAGAACGTTCTGGAAACAGGTTATTGACATTGTATCTGAGATTATTGGAGTTCACATACCCTGTCTCCCAAATATTGTATTGTTGAATGATGATTCTTCTCTTGATCTACAGAAACATCAGAAAAGGGTGCTTTTCGCTGGTCTAACAGCAGCCAAAAAAATAATAGTAATACGATGGAAACCCCCACATACTTTATTTATTAAGCAATGGATATCATCCTTCCATGACCTACTAATTTCAGAGCTGTCAATCGCTTCTGCTAATAAGGCTAAGGGGGAAACATTAGAGGCTATTCAAAGAGCTGCTGATCGGGTAATATCATTCATGTAAATGATGATTGTACATATACGCACACCTTGGTGCAATTGTGGTTTATTAGGAGTTAATCGCAATTCAGCTTAAACAGATGAAATGTTATGTGAAAAAAAAGAAAAAAGGAATGAATGTATTTTATGTGGATAAATTGTTATGCTATAAATTGTTATGCTATAAATTGTTATGCTATAATATATATATAATATATAGATGAACTCAGACGATTGCTAAAAAACATCAGGTAGGATTTTCTGTGAAATGGCAAGATGGGTGGGAAGAGGGGGGGACGGGGTGGCATGGGAAAGGGATTCCCTATATATATATATATATATTTTTTTTTTCTTTATTTTTTTTCTTTTTCTTTTTGTATTGTCTATATCATTTGTATCTGTATAAGTCCCTTTTGTGAGGGCAAACAAAAAAAACAACAATAAAAAGTTGGTCACAAAAAAATATGCATTCAACTTAGAATTTTGTTTAGGTTTCATATTTTGTCTGATTATCTTGTACACTGTAAACACAATACAACACTTCAAAGTTCATATTAAGTTCATATCACTCAAATATTAATACAAACCTATTAAATAACAGGGTTGAACTCAACATGACAGGGTTGAATATGATAACAGGGTTGAAAGGTCAACACATTTTTCTATATGGTATGGATTTATTTAGCTGAGCAATTAATGATTATGCATTCAATTCAATGGAAATTCAATTGAATTACAGCTGAACTATCAAAAACATTTGATACAACATGAAGTATTTAAAATCACATTAAAAAAAAATCAAGCACAAATTCATCAAAAACATGAATGGAATGAATCAGTCCATATGGTCAGCAGTAACAACAAATCCTAATAAAATGTATAATGTAAAATGTAACTAATATTGATTGCTAATTTGGCTACTAATATTCAGTACATAACGTTGAACTCTGAATATTTGTTTGTGAAGTGTTGCTTCATCCTTTAATCAGAAAGCCTGGCCCACACTTCTTTCTCAATTTCCATGTGTCGTGATGTCACAGGCTTAGGGGGTGGGATGAGCTCAAGCACATCATCAAACATATACCACAGCACATCCTCACGAACAGGCCAAAAGAACCTGTTTGGTCCGACACGATGCATGCATTTGACTTGAACTTGTGTTTCATCCACGGCTAGGATTATTCCTGGATACAAATCCTTATCGTATGTGAGCACACACCATTGCCCCAGCACCTCTGTGTCTTCCCATTGGATTGGCGTTGGCCTCTGTGACACTGCCACTGGCACCTTCTTGAGAAAGCTGAAATGCTGTGTATTCCAACATTCACAGTGTAACTGCTTTTGGGTAGAGCACATACAGCTGACATCACGAGATACTATCTCTCCTGGAGTGAGAGTTACCAGCTGATGGATTCGCATGGTTCCTGGGACTGCTGTTAGGTTTGATGGCATCCTCTCAAGTGCCTGTTCAACTGTTTCACTGTTGACAAAGAACAACTTAATCGATGTATTGGTCTCCAAAAGGGCATTGATGAGCTCACGTGCATCTTTGATGTCCTGACCATGGCTTATTAGCATGTCAGCAGTCATCTTCAAGGCTGCGCCAACACCATCTCGTGCTCCCTTACCATGGCTGGCTTCAAAGAAATTCCAAGTCCCTGCATTAAGGCCTCTTTTCCTCAGCTCAGTGCTAAAAAGAAAAAAATTGCCCTTCTGCTTGTACTGGGTACAAGGACCATCACTAAAAAAGTGAACCACAGAAACATCTCGGTATGTTGCCTGCAAATGATCCAGTACAGGGTTTAGATGCTCCCATATAGCTGCTGGGCTTTTGTGTTTTGATGGGGATATTGTGGTGAAACAGGTTGGTTCTTGGATGCACCTACATAAAGAACCCCTGTATGCAGTGTTGCCTGCTGGTGGGATGATCCAAAGTGCACTGCTTGGATTTCCGAACTGTACTTGCAGGTAAAGTTCTCAGAAAAATCTACGTGAATTAGGCATTCATCAGTGGCCATGCTCTTCCTTAGCTCACGGTAGTAGGCATACTGCTGCCTAATATTAAAAGAATGCTTCTTGAACTTGCTCAGGAGTGTTTGGAACTGCTCAGCAAGTTGCTCCTGGGTGCCCTCAACAATCTGTTTAACAGTTATCTTCACTGTTGGCCCCTCCTGGTCATTCATTGTTGCCTTATCTTCTGTCCCCCACTGAGTGTAGGACACCCTTTCTGCACTGTCATATGTACTTGAGAGTGGAACTGTTTTGTCTCTGCAGTGTTCACACTCCCCATACATACAGTATCACAGCACACCGTTTTAGTGAGTGCCTCAAGATTTGAGGTCTCAATGAACTTCAACTGACTAAGCTTTTCTGCCAGAAAGCTAGGATTCTCGTGCAGTTTGCACATGCACGTGTCACGGTCAGACAGGGACGGGTGCACAACCCAAAAGGGACGTTGGCGGAAAAATGCAGGGTATGAGATCCTCACATTGTTCTCTGCCAGAAATCTTCTGTGGAGGTTTCTTATTGTGTCCACTAACCTTTTATGCATCTTTACCTTGTTTCTTGTAATGGTTTGTTTTCTTCCTGTCGTTATCCTGCTGACATCATCTCTTGTCAAGAAGGTCTTTACATTGTTCTCCATAGATGCATCTGCATACCTGTTGACAGGCTTTCTGGTAAATTTGCTTAGTCTATGAGTGTGCAAAAGGTTTCTGCGTTTTTTTGAAATCCCCAGTGCATGTTCTGACCATCTCTGATACTTTTTGACAATCTTTCCCACAGTAACCTTAGATATGATTTGCTTATCTCTTTCATTTCTGGTCTTTTGGTATTTTCTTTTGATGTCAGCAACAAGGGCTTCATGGAGAAGTAACGTTTTTCTGAACCTGTTGTGTGTTCACACTACAATTCTTGACCAGTTCACGGACTTTGGATCTTGGAGATGTGTTGCTGATCGCTGGAACCTCTTTTTGTACTTTTCTTTAAGTTGTTTCTCCTTTCTCAGTGAATGTTTGAGTTGTTCTATTTCTTCGCGCAGTTTGTTTCTTGATCTACGGGATTGCTTTTTGCCCTCCAAACGTTGCCTAAAACAAAACCAGGCAATACACAATTAGCAAAACTCCAGCCCATATAAACATCTAACATGGACAAACTATAATATTTTAAACACAATTATAAACACTTCCATTGACACACACACACACACACACACACACACACACACACACACACACACACACACACACACACACACACACACACACACACACACACACACACACACACACACACACACACACACACACACACACACACACACACACACACACACACACACACACACACACACACACACACACACACACACACACACACACACACACACACACACACACACACACACACACACACACACACATACACACACACACACACACACACACACACACACACACACACACACACACACACACACACACACACACACACACACACGAACCCCTAACAACATATCTCCCTGACCTTGAGGACTCAGATCTGGGCTGCACTGCATGCTGAATATTAGGACTTTGTGGAGGAGTGTTGATATTGCTGAAAGCTTCCCTTTCTTTCTGTCTTCGTTTAGCTTTCCTCCACATCTTACGCTTCTGTCGTTTAGCTCTGTCACTCAGATCACTGATAGTTTTCTTTTTCCCCTCCTCAGTATTCCTTTTCCACCTCTTGCGCTCACTCCTGAGATAATTCTCCCTCCTATCTGGGTCTGCATTCCTTCTTGCCCTGTACTCTCTTTGCCTCTCTGCTGCTGTTTTTTCCATTGTGATGTCTGAAAATATTAAGAATGATACAGACATTACCATTTAGTCATCTAAGAAATGTCAAACATTCAACCCTGTCACAACAGTTCAACCCTGTTATAATAAGAAATGTGTTAAGGGGTTGAAGTTCTTGACAAAAAGTAGCCATGAGACTTAAGGACATGGAATTTAAGGACATCATAAAATGGTAGTATTTTGCACAACTATTGTTTAATTTTTCCTAAAGAACTGTTTACTATAATTAATTCATACAACAGAGTTGAAATGTTGAGCTTGACAATCTCAATCTGACATTAAAAAAATGAAATATAGGTAATAGAAGATACTGACACTTGCCTTTCTTTGCTGCCTTTTCCTCAATAGACTTCTGTGATGTCACTCCCTCAATGCAGATGTCACATGGACTGATCCATTATTTTAATCCACAGTGCATGGGGGGTAAAATGTATACCTAGTTGAACCAAACTCGGGGACGTGTGTCAATAGTGCAATTTCATAGATAATTCATGTATTTTTTCAGATTCTTTTTTTTCTCAGTTAAAGTACACACGCATATGATTATATTAGCATCAAAATGTTGGTATAATTGGCAATTGCTATTTGTTTAATATTCAATGAATATGTGATGATGCTCAGTGAGGACCATGGTGAGGACATGCAAAAATGTGTGTTGTCTACTACAAAGACAACTAATTATTATAAAACAAAAAATATATATTTAGTTTTACATTGTAATGCAAAACACCCTGTTCCTTTAATTCAGTGCTTTAAAATATATATTTTTGTAGTTTCCTTTCATTTCAAATCTTTGAAGGAAGCTTGGGGGACTCAAAGGGCACCGGATTCAGAGAATCACTCATATCTAAGAATATGTGTTGGGGTATTGACAGTTCAGCTACCAATAGCAAGGTAATATTGACCTGTATGTTTCATATTTGCACACTTATATATTTGTAAAATGTGTACTGAAGGTTAGACAGGAAACCGGACGTATGAGAAAGTGAACTGAATAGCATGGCAGTAGACATCAATGAGTAGACTGCTACTAATTTTCCCTTTGCAACCTGAAGAGTAAATGTGTCAAGTCCGTCCGAAAGCAATGACTGTAAGTGTAAGCCTTACACTTACACTGTAAGGATTAGTAACATGTATTGTGTTTATGTGATGACATTTGGAGATGTTTAAACGGTTTAAACACAATGAGAATACTTTTGCTGTAGTACATCTCTATATACATCGATACAACATTACGTGTTGATAGAAATCAACACGTAATGTTAATAAGGGTAGAGGAGGGAAGAGGCTGTGAATTACTTTACACAGCCTCTTCCCTCTTCTCTCTGTGAGGAGCAGCAGGTTCAGCTTTCAGAACAAAGTAACACAAAACTAAAATGGCATTCATTTGTTTAAATATGTCGTGGAGTAATAGATGTTTTTATTTTTCTTCTCAAGAGAGTACCAGAATGTGTATTTTATGTTAGTATTTCAAAAAATCTCCTGGGGGAGAATCCCCCCAGACCCCCCCTGCAGGGGTTGGGTTTTCAGCATGTCAACTCTTTCACATGTGGGGAAATTGCAAGATTGGCTCCAGGTCGCCCTTTTTATTTACTACAAGACAAATGTGCCTTTTTATTTCATACAGTTCAATTTGGATTGAGACAGTGAAATAATCTAAACCTCACGCGTGGCGTTTCACTGTCAAGGGGAGCGTGTAATTACATTGCAAATACTGATTTGAGCCACACCACTGTATGGGTTAGTTAGCCCTACCATAGATTACCCAACACATATACTCTGGAGCCGCAACTGCCGACCCGTATTGCGCATGCGCAGATCTAAGATCCAGTAGAAATGATAAAAAAATGCTGCTTATTGTTCTACTACTAGGCCAACATAGAGTCAAAGAGTATATGAGAGTGAGAGTGTGTTAATTAATATATTTGGCAGTTTGGAGTAAGTCTGTAGATTTGTTTGTGTGTGTGTTTCATGTATAGGCATCTCACGATAATTAATTTTGTTGAATGCATTTCCCCAGAAATTATTGCGATAAACGATAATATTGTCGGCACCGTTGTATGACCATTTTAGACCCCTGACATAATGATAATGTATAATAATAATTCAAGTACATCCTTTCAAACTGCTAGTCACATCCTCATGTAAATGGCAATTTATCGAGTTAATTTTTATTTATCGTACGATAAGTCAATTAATTGCTTATCGCACACAATAAAACAGTGGAAACAAACATGTGTTTGACTTTCATTAGTGAATAAGACTGTGTGTCCTTTATAGTCTGTGTCCAATATTGTGTATTTGCATATATTGTATATATATCCAATATATATGCTAAGGTCCCGCTGCTGACACGATAGCAGTCATTTCGTGCGCATATGTGTAATTAAACCCATGATATCAAAATCTCACTCCAGCCAGGTACCCAAAGTTGGCAACCCTGCCATACTAGCCTGTACCATTCTTATTATATATCCATGGCCTGTACACATGCTTATTGCACAGCTAGCATTAGCTATATTTACCTTGTTTACACTTAGTGGTCCTAGACCTGTGTTAATATGTGTATGTTACACTTGCATGTATGAGATCATTACGTGCCTTGTAACTTCTTTTTGTATAGTTTCACTTGGGGGTGGGCGATATTGAAAAATATATTATCACGATATTTTTCAAGCAGTATCACGATAGACGATAGGCTATATATCACGATATTTTTTCATGTCGGTTATTATGGTTATTTTTTAAGTTACTTAACAGTACAAGCACCTACAAGGTAACAGAAACTAAAATAAAAAGGAGTAACAGACCAAAATAGCATTTCTGAAATGAATCCCTGAATGAACAATTCAACATTTTGATATGGCTTCAAGGCACAGTTTCTCAGTATAAAAATGAACTTTCTGAGGTAGCACTAGCAGTGAACATCAATATATGAAAAGGAGGGTAAAACATAACTAAGTAAAACATAAAACATCAATGAGGAAAAGTCAGTGCCAAACAATTAAAATGTAAACTTTAGACTTGAAGTGCAATAAAAGACTTTAGCATAACTGAAGGGAAAAACTATATAAATACCTTATTGATAAAATAAAATATAAGCCAACAGAATCAAACAAGACAATAAATAAAGTGCAATACTGTCTGAATCCTGAATAAACAGCTTTAGAGCATGTCTTCACATTGTATAGTTTTCTTTTTTTAAAACGTTTTTTACTTTTCTTGTTGTATGACAGAACACAATCACAGATTTTTTGCCAGGAAAATCAGTTTGTCAACTTTCTCTGGCTTGAGAGTTGCCCTTTGGCATGTGACAAATATGTGCAAATATGTGATTAAATATATATAAGAATATATATATATATATATTAAATATGTGACAATTTTGCCACCAGTGCTGAACACTCTCTCTGAGGGAGCACTAGTTGCCGGAATGCAGAGATACTTTCTAGCTAATTGGCTAACCCTTGGAAAGTTTCCATCATGGTTTTTCCACCATTCCAGAGGATCCATTTCACTGTCTGCATTTGGTACGGACAGGTAGGACTTCAATTCTGCCTCTATTGCTTCTTAAATATTAAATATTCATCAAGACACTTTAAGGTTAGGATATCAAACTGGTCAATCATTTCTACAAGCTAGTGTTAGTACATGACAGTTTAACAGAGTTAAGACCCTTAAATCAAAAATACTGATACAAATGCAAATATGTTTGGTGTGCACTACAAAGACACCATTTATAACGTGATGTTATCGGACTCTGAGCAGCAGTATTTAGGTCATGGGCTGATTGATGACGGTTTTATGGGTGATAGGTCTTCTGACATCCGTGGCCATCACATCTATTGTTTATGATAACCTACATAGTTTAGATGTCAATAAAGTAACTATTTACGTTGAGTCAAGAAGCACATCTTGTAAAGTAAATAAATACATTTTAGCTGTTCATTTGAATAATAAATGTTTCGATAATAAGATAATAACTCCAATTGCTGTACTGGTTGAAGGTATATTTGGCTACCTGTCCTTCTACTAGCCTAGTCCTCACCCTCTTCCCTGCTTCTGTACTGTAAGTGTGTGTAGGAGGTGAACACAGGCTGAAGGGCAGTGTTTCATGACTGTTGAATGAATGCAGTAATTCATTTCTTGCTCTAAAGACCCTTAGTTTAGTACAGGCAAATCACAACATTAGCTGACCATTAAACTTCCATCTGATACCAAGGTCACATTTAAAAATAAAATGGTTCATTGACACGAATTTGAAAAACTGTTTTGGCAAACCTCCCACACAAACAGTCAAACAATATAGATTGATATATGACTATTGTAACTTTGAAGTCATAAAACAATGAGCTATTCAGTAATGTCTCAATGGACTTATGCCCACTACAGCAACCGTTCCCAGCCCACAGCCAAGCTCTCCAAGTCTCAATGCTTTTTCTCAGAGTTGTATGAGCCTTTAAACATCAGAAACTCCAAGAAGTCAATAGGTGGTGGGGAGCTATTTGTCTGGTATTGTTATTCTCTAAAGAGGTGACCGGGAAAAGAAAACATGCAATGCCTGTATGCCTTACACAGGACCCCAGACCGTTGTTTTATTATTTGTGACGCCTATAACTCAGTCTCAATCAGTCGGAGACAGGATAGGCCAAGTGGTGTATCGCCTGTTTTATAGCATGTCTTTATCGTAAGAAATATTTGTGCAGTGTGAAATAAACATGAGTCCCTACACCAGCTCTAATCTACCCCCTTCCTTCCTAGCATTGTATCCTGTGAGGGTGTGAGGCTTTTTCAGTGGGCTAATTCATGGTGGAGACAAACACAGGCTGACAGGCCTTTAAAGGTGACATGTCATGCTTTTCCGGTTATTGCCCGTCCCCTTGTGTGTTATGAAGGTTTTTATGCATGTAAACGGTGTGCAGAGTCAAAACCCTCAAAGTACACCATGTAGGGAGTAAAACTCTAAAACAGAAAATACCTCCCCAAAACGCCTCGTTGGAGATACGTCATTGTCCATTTGATTCTTCCGGGTACATCATGATGTCATGTCGTCCCCGGAACGAAATGGACCAATCCGCGGAGCCGTTACGTTACGTCCGCGGAGCCGTTATGTTAAGCCCCCGCTGATTGGTCCAAATTGACCAATCCACGGACTTGTTTGTAGCCTTTATTTAAAGGAATGGTATGCTCATGACACTCATTTTTTAAAAATTATCATCCGATAAAACAGACCAGTCTCTGCCAGTCTCTCTCTTTTTTTTTTTAATCCGATGACATTATCAGTGATTTTAAACTGATTATATACCGAAATAACATCAACACTGTGGGCACCGCCATTTCCCGGACGTGACGTAATCCATGCGTTTGGTTTTCGAAGACACGTTGATCTCCATGTTATTTACTGTAGTTTCTCTATTCAAATATGCCTCACTGTATCGCGAAATATTGCCATAATTCGGATAGGAACAATCCACGGAATGCTCGGTTCCATCTGTTGCCAAAAGGTAAGCATAAGAAGTACATTCTGAGGCAGTGGCTAGCGAAATGTGGCCGGCCCGAACCGAGAGATTTACAGGCTCATGTATGCAGCGAACATTTCACATTTCCGGACGACTACCGAGAGTATGATCAAACATAACATGGGATTTAAAGAACAACCATTACTCAATGGAGATGCAGTACCATCGGTCTTTCTGGTGTCATCACCGACCAGGACACCAGTTCGGCCAGTAGAGAAATCGCCCTCTGCAAGTGTGAAGCGACGGAGGAGCAGAAGTAGTGCTCGGAGTAAGAATAAGGTATGTTATAGCGCATTTCCATTGCAGCGGCTAGCCCCGTTTTAACGTCCAGGCCAGGACAGTTTTTGGTGGCCTTTCCATATAGCGTAGTACCGGCTAGTGTGTATTTCCCCCAGTTTTTCCGGCCCCATAAAATCGTGATTCTATGGCCAGGGACAACGAAGCTGAGTATGCTAAACTAGAGAGGGAATCGCTAGCAAGGGTGGTACTACATGCATACATATAGTATCTTATATCATCTTCCCATTATACACACATGCATTTCCAAACATTTGGACTACCTATGTTGCAAATGTATTATCTTTTCAATTTATACACGGCATCTATTGCACGTCTGTCCGTCCTGGGAGAGGGATCCCTCCTCTGTTGCTCTCCCTGAGGTTTCTCCCATGTTCCCTTTAAACTGTGGGTTTTCTTCGGAAGTTTTTCCTTGTACGATGTGAGGGTCTTAGGACAGAGGGTGTCGTATTGTCATACTGATTGTCATCAGTGTTGGGTGTAACGCGTTACAAAAGTAACGGAGTTACAGTCATATATTACTTTTTGCTGTAACGAAGTAATGTAACGCATTACTAATGAAATGTGGGTAATATATTACCCGTTACAATGCTCAGTAACGCAGTTACAACACATTTTAACCCGAAATTAAATGGTGTTTTGTTTTGTAACAATGTACTAACATAGCGAGACATTCCGACACCAGACAAATTGTGCGGGTAGATTAGTAAACCTGGTGTTTACTCTTCAGGCTTCGCGCCGGGATCTTCGGGGCAGTTGAATGTTCAAAAAAGAGAACGGAGCGAAAAATACCAACAACAAATTGTGTCAGGTGCGCGTGACCTGCTCCGCTGCGCGTGCATCATTTCCAAAGTGCTTCCACAGCAGTGACACACATTTGTGGATAATCATTTATACGAAAATGGTTAAAGCAACCATCACTAAACGCCAGCAACACTGCATCTACTGCAGACCGTAGCAACAGGTCAGATGGGAACATCACGTTACCCTCCGCTGTGGACACTAGTGTACTCCCGCCTGACTCGCCGCCCTCAACCCCGGAGCAGCACTCTTCATCGCCCGAAACACCGCCGCCCCTCTGCGGCCCGCAGGTGCCAGCCAGGATACCACGGCAACACAGAGCCTGCCCAGGTAGATCTAAACAAGTACCCGCCTGTACAGTGGGGTTAGGCGGTCATTTTGCAGCTCGTGGTATACAAATAGACAATGGCTAGAATATGTGAAAATAGTGCCATATTCTGCCATGCCTGTAGAAATGTTGGGTCAAAAATAATGCACACAATAGCACAGATGCCTTCACCACGAATGGCTACAAAAAGATCTCATATCCCAAGCTTATCAACGAGCTGATGTTGCAGCTGAAATGATCTCCAGGTCACAAAGTCAACCTGATGATGTGATACCAGTTCTCAAGCACAGTAAATGTTCTCTTCCCAGAGTATATGATGGGACCAAGGTGATGTTTAGTAGGCTACATGGTTTTAATAATACTTTTGCTTTTCAATGTTTGCCATTTCAAACCATGAGCTGGTTCAAATAATATTTGCCTTGATTTACAAAATGTTCTCATTTGTTTTATCAGTAGGCTACAGCTTTGAAGCTTTTGTGCTTTTCTTTGTCATAGTCCATTTTGGACTATATGAAATATTTCAGGATTGCACTTTTAACTCACTTGAAATGTTCTCACTTGCTTGGTTTCAAAACATAACAAATGCCATAATCTGTTCATTGGGACCATCAATGCTATTTCTCATTGCTGTTGCCGGCCACTATTGCTCATGTAAACCTACTACTGCTGCGCCCCCTGTAACCTCAGAGGCACCCTGAGTCATTTTGTTCTGGAGCCGGGCCTGCACACGGCCACATGCTAAACACACTACAGAGCCCATTCCGTGTCCTGTTAGTGTTTACTTACTTAATACAAGTTGTCAGTAGCCTTAAGGGCCTACACAGTTGTTATGCTATACCACATTGCCCTTCACTGGATGTATAATGAGCTGCACTAAACTACATTTCAGCATTTAAAATACCTAGCCATTCTTTTGCGGTTATTTTGGTGAAAGTAACTAAAAAGTAACTAAAGTAGTGTAACTCATTACATTTCAGAGACAGTAATTTTGTAATGTAACTTATTACTTTCAAAAGAGAGTAATAAGTAATATGTAATATATTACTTTTTGGAAGTAACTTGCCCAACACTGATTGTCATACGAATTCCCCCATCCAATCTCTTCACATTGGTCAAAACTTGTTCCTCTGCTGACGAGTCCGAACTGAAATACCCCACCATGTTTCCGTGTGTTGACAAAGTGAACGCATGGATGACGTCACGACCATCACGTGACTACTGAAAATGGCAAACATGGCGGCGGCCAGACGGAATATACAGGTCTTGATAAAAAAGAGCTATAAAATCATTATTTACCGGGGAATATCGCTGATTTCTTCAGGGTATGGTTTAAACATAACGTTTCACTAAATACTGAAGTTTTGATTAATTATCTAATGAATGGACCATTCCTTTAACCAGGTGAAGCCCCTTGAGATCAAAAGATCTCTTTTTCAAGGGTGACCTGCAAAAACACTTCCTCACACACTCAGTGCAAGCAGCTCTGCTGATTTCTCCTCCCTGGCTGCAGGCTGATAACAGACAGTTGGGATTGCGGCGAAATTCTCTCTGCAGACCCATTCTCACAGCGTTTATCAACCTTTTTCTTACTCAATATCAAGCCACACTTATTGTTTTTACTTCGGCTGTGACTTTGTGTGTGCTCAGGGTGAGTTTGGCTGTGTTTCGCTGTGTATCGCTAAACAAGGAAATCACACCTCCACGGAGCTTAGCGCGATTCACAACGTCCCGACTGGTCCCGACCAATCGGAGCACACTGGGCTCACAGGGAGGGGGGGGGAAAGAGCTGCAACGAGCCGTTTAGTGGAGAGAGTGAATACACATACTTTACAGAGATGCTGTATGCGAAACCAATGTGAGTTTGGAAAATTGCACAGTATAAATCTATTCTAGTAGACCACAACAATGGAATTATGATCAGTGGAAATGGCCATGACATGTGACCTTTAAAAAAGGGCCGTGCAGGCCACTTTCACACATCACCATCCTCTTCAAAATGCCTTTTTCATTGCTCTCTCATAGCAATGTGGAATTCTCCTCATCCAGGTTACATTTGATTAAATATCCATGCTTAAAGGTGGGGTAGGTAATTTCGGAGAAACCCGCTTGAGTGCGCGAGAATTTGAAAATACACAACCGGAGAAAATCTGCCACTTCCTTCAGACTTCCTTATAGAGCCCCTCCTCCAACACACACGAACGCGCACATGACCAATGAGGGCACGAGATAAATTTGTGCACAGATGGAAGGCTGACAGGCAGGTAGGCCATCCAGTTATTTTAGCCAGGCCAGCTAAAATGATTGGTCTTGCTTTTTACAGTACTACGGCTTCCACAGCAACACACTCTCACTCCCTAAGCGTCCAGGAGCGACGTTTGGTCAGTGTCCTGGCGTCCAGTTGTTACACTCCTAGGCTCCTTCAGCGTCATAAAGGGACGCAAATAGCTTTCAACTGATTGCAATGTATTCCCATCTGCGGCGGGATTTGACGCTCATGGAAGCACGGCATTCGTTTGTGTCGGCTGCCCTTAAAGGCAATGTGAGCGTCCATTCCCATTGGATAATGGAGAATTGTACACCCGGAAGTAAGTATTCCACTTACTGTCGATTGATTTTACAGTGATATCTGCACTACTCATCGACTAAAAAACACCAGATTATCCTTGTTAATTACACAACATTGATTGGTTTAAATTGTGTGCAATGCTTTTGTATTTTTCCCCTTCGATTCGGAGAAACAAATATTTTTTCGGAGTAAAGGATGGCAGAAGACACTACACTACCCGGAATCCCCAGCTATCGTTTGGACTACACACCATGTGCTCTGTTTGACAAACCCCGTTTTTTTTCACCATTCATTCCAATGGCTGGCATCTATGTCACGTGATCTTCAAATTTCTCCCTGCAGAAAAAGAAAACATGGCCGAACTTCGTTTTATTCTCGGTGAAAAATGCCTATTTTAAAGTTAGTTTGGCCATTAAAATGCGTTTTGATGTCATTTGATGCGAGAAATATGAGTTGTTATTTCAGATTATGTGTGCAGTGGATGTACATGATCTTTAGTTTGCTAGTTATTACGAAGATTACTTCAGGAAATCGCAATGTTTTCATTGTTACCAAGGTGGTTGTTAGGGACGCTGCTATCGATATTATTTCTGTTATGTTGTGTAACTGTTTAATGGTGTTATCTTTATTGCTACCCCCTTCCCCGTCAATGTATAGTGTTGGTCCACAGCGCAAACATATTAATTTAACAAAATCCGCATCTAAAGATAGCCTACGTTATTTTCCCCTGTGCAATTCCAGTCTCACATCTCACAGCACAACGTCATTAACAAATACCGGAAACAGACCGAAAACATTTAACAAAAAAAAAATAATACTTTATTCAGAGTGTGCTTGCTTTTCTCTTTGAAAGTCATCACATAACGGCATTGTAATACACGGTTCGGCTGCATTGAATATTACATATCTGCCGTAGTTCTGTATTTATAGAGCCCTGATGAGAAGACTTCAGGACAAACATGAGGAACTGAAAACGTGACGTGGATCATAAATATATCAGCCATTAAACAACATCTTACATTTCTTTTCACACAATACGTCTCCTTGCAGTATCAACACTAATTCGGCTGACTTTTATATTTGATCCAATAGGTAGATAGGCTGTATTTATACCATAAAGGTGCACAGCTGATATAAAGCGACACCTAGTGGTTAAAGCATGTTATTGAATTTCATTATTTTTATTATTAGTTATTAATAGGATCCCTATAAAGTATATTCATTACTCGTTATTCTCCTAATAGTTAATTAAAGACTGTATATAATGACTATTTTGCACATCCCTTTCAAGATTTCAAGATGTTCTAAGGTTTATTGACATATCATATATAGGCCTACACAACTATGGTGTAGTTCTGCATTGAATGAAAAACTTGGGTAGCAGGTTCCTCAATAGTGCATTACAAGACATCTATCAATATTTGTGCATCAGCAATTTGTGCATCAGCAATGTTAACTATGTTGAAGCACTTATTTTAACTGATATTATACATAATGTATTATACTCTTATAAGATGTATGTAGATATTTCATCTCCGGCCTTGTCAGGTATTGAACAATCAATAAATAAAGAACACAGAATTGTTAAATATAAAACACAGAATTTGTGTGATTATACTAAATGATTTACAAATAAACACCACTGCATATTTACAACTGTTACACATGCTGATGTAACGCAAATGTTCCAACTTGGGATCAATAAAGTATATCTTATCTTAAGCTGATCGATGGCTACTGCCATATTTGCAAAATGTGCCTCTGAACCTTGACAAGTGCATGTTTCAGGCTTATCAATGTAATGTAATGTTATCAATTAACTACAGGGGTCACAAACATAAGACCAGCTGTTAAATAAAGCTCTTCTGACCTTAGCTGGCATTATGGGCACAAGCAATTTTCACCCATTTATTAATTATATGTTTTAAATTTGTGTTTCCTATCCCCTAAACCTCCAGGGATGTACACAGTTTAATACTGGCAATTTCTTATTATGGGAAATATGAAAACGTCTTTTAAAACTACAACTCCCAGTAGAGATGTGCCATAGATAGAGAACATGTTGCGAAACAGAATAGCCAGCATGTGTAGTTCTGGGGACCGGGTGGGGGAGGGGGGACGCGGTGGACCCGTTCAAATCCAGTTTTGGACAGTCTGCTGTGGTTCCATCCCATTTCAAGTGCTGTTCGAGAATCGGCGTAAGGAGCACACTCTCCAATCACAGAGCTTGAGGACTATCACGGGGTTTGTCAAACAGAGCACATGATGTAGTCCAAACGATAGCTGGGGATTCTGGGTAGTGTAGTGTCTTCTGCCATCCTTTACTCAGAAAAAATATTTGTTTCTCCGAATCGAACGGGAAAAATACAAAAGCATTGCACACAATTTAAACCAATCAATGTTATGTAATTAACAAGGATAATCTGGTGTTTTTTAGTCGATGACTAGTGCAGATATCACTGTAAAATCAATCGACAGTAAGAGGAATACTTACTTCTGGGTGTACAATTCTCCGTTATCCAATGAGAATGGACGCTCAAACGAACGAATGCCGTGCTTCCATGAGCGTCAAATCCCGCCGCAGATGAGAATACATTGCAATCAGTTGAAAGCTATTTAAGTCCCTTTATGACGCTGAAGGAGCCTAGGAGCGTCACAACTGGACGACACTGACCAAACGTCGCTCCTGGACGCTTAGGGAGTGAGAGTGTGTTGTCCACAGATGACGCTTTTTGACATTCTGTCAAATACGCTGCACCGTTTTAGATTCAATGAGTGTCTCGTTTGCAAATGCGTCATTAAGTTGCTTGTGTTACCCCCTTTACAAGCAACTAATTGTGTACATAGATTGCACCTTGCACTATCGCCACTACATTTTTTAAAGTGCACCCAGACTTTTGATCGCTTCGCTCTGTCCACCATGCCTGCGGGAGTCTCACAACAATAATAAGAGCGCTGTTGAGAGAGATGACGAGTGGCATTTACAGTGGCCAATCAGAGGGGTCTCAAACCGGATACATCACACGGGATGAGGGTTCCCAACCAACCAGAATGGTTTAAAGTAATGCTGTCAAATTATCGCGTTATTAATTGCGTTAAATTTTAACGCAATTAATTCCAAAAATTAATTACCAAAACGCAATTACGTTATTATTTATTAACGTTATTTATTTTTTATTTATTTTTTATTTATTTTTTATCACGATAGATACGATATCTCTGAAAAAGCATATCGTGGAGACCTAATATCGACACGACGATATATATTGTCATATCGCCCACCCCTAGTTTCACTCCGTTTGAATGTCCGTGGACTGCAAATAAGTCAATAAAGGAGCATGACTGCTCATTCCCTGGCTCTCAAAAGAGTTTGGCTGGCTGTTTAATCTATGTTCACACTGAGACAGTACAACACATAGAGAGAACAGTACATCTATTGTGTAAGTACATACAAGCAGGTCACACAGTATGATCACAAATAAATAAAATCTGTTAAAAAAAAGTATTTGTATTAAAACGTACCTGTAGGCTGCATTATGTGTTCTCAGCCTTGGAGAAATTTGACATGTTTTGGTATGTGTCTGAACCATAGGTCTGAACCTCTCTTCAGTGGTTCATTAATAAAACAGATGTTTTAACGTGTGCCTACTTTGTTCATGTACTGTTGAGGTTAATTTCAGTAGTTGTGTGATATAATGTATTTACAAAGTGTGAAGAGGAGGCAACTTTAGAATAGGGAACCTGTTCAGGTCAATTAGAGTCAAACTACTAGCTTATTGGTTATGAACAAGACTTCACTTTAAAATAGGGAACATATTCTTAGATAGAAATACCTAATTAGAGTCAAACTACTAGCTTATTGGTTATGAACAAGACTTCTCTTTAAAATAGGGAACATATTCTTAGATAGAAATACCTAATTTTGAGTTATTTAGACCCAATTAACACCTATAGTTTCATGTCTTGTTACATAAGAAGAGATCATATTTGTTAAGTGTTATTATGCGAGAATAACTATTCTTGTGGTACTACTGCCTTATTAGGCCCATATTGAGCAGAGCATATTAAGACCAACACTCATGTACAACAACTTCCTTACTTGCAATAAATAAGCACTAATTAGAGGGTTATTGAGGAAAAACTCTCAACTAATGGCTTATTACTTGTAGAATATGGTCATGTAGAATAAGGCATTAATAAGTGTATTATAATGACTAATAAAGAGCCAATATACTGCTAATATGCATGCTAATTAACAACTAGTTGATGGTTAATTTGAGTACCTTAATATAAAGTGTTACCAAAACCCATTATTATTATAACACAACATTTTTATATTATCATATATTTATCAGTGCTAATCAACATTTTCCTTTACATATTCAAGTCATGTTGCCGTACAGCAGAATAGAACAAAACAATTCTACAACACAGAGGGACCAATACACTCAATCATTTCAGTTGTTTGGGAACTGCGTGTCCCCATACTGTGAGCAGTTTGCTGCACCTGGTAGCCAACAGATGTTTTTTGGTGCCTGGTTTTAAATCAAACCCCAGCTTTATCTTCTTCACACATGTGCAGTTTGAGTTGCAATAACTGCACTGGTGACATCCCGGGTCCATGAGTCCACTGCTCGCTCTTAAAAAGATGAATCAGATATACTGTGTACCTATTCTGTTCTCATTTAGATTTTTTATTGACAAATTTAAGGAGGTAAATATTCATGAGCACATAAAATAAACCGTAACCTTTTAAGTGCTACCATGAATCATGATGAAGAGGGGTCATTCCTTATGTTGAGGTTCACCTTTCCATTAGGTTCAGTCAGAGTTGATTAGTACTGATGGATATCCATTTGTCAATAAAAAGCAAGGCTGCATTCAAATGACAGTTAAACACCCATCGACCAGACAAAGAAGAAGCACGTCTGGTCAGTCATTGAGATAGATGTATAAAATGCAGAATCTTTGAACGACAATTGGAATATTGTAAATGTTAAAGGATATCCGTTTTGTGTGATGAGGCTGCAGCTTTAAGAGTTTTATTCGGACTGATGGTGCAGTGAAAGAACGAGGACAGGCTCTGCAGTGGGAGAGTTTTTTTTTTTAGTGGTTCACATGTGTTTGAGTTTTATAAAGCCTACTGCTCAGCTGTGCAAATTGACTCATTTAGTGGTTCAACTTGACAGTTTCTAACAGTATATTCACAACAAGCTTCGTTTGGTCTCAGCTGGCATTCAGATTGAATTATTTTGGATGCAACAGTGCACAGCTACAAGTACTCCCTCTCCCTTTCATCCTATCAAGTTGTTACTGCAGCGATACTGTGGCACACAGTTACAATCTCTCTGAAAAGCACACATTTAAGTGTCTGCATGGCCAAAGCATCAGGATTCTCCAGAAGAAATTCACCATGTTTTTTTAATCAATCAACATGTCAAAGAAAATTAAAGTATAATAAACCAAGTAAGTGCCTTTGTTATTCTGAGCTCCCAGTAGTAACCTGATTTATGTCAAGAAAATGAATAACCTGATTACCATAATTGGGCAACCCACAGCTACATTTCTAAGGAAATTAAATGTTATGGTAATGTATATGACTGACTAGGTTTCTAACTGGGTTTGTGCACATGTGTGACAAAACTACCTCACATAGAGAAAGTACCAATATATATAGACATTTTTATTGATTGGGATAAATCCCTTGAGATGCACCATCTCGTTTTCAAGGGGGTCCCGACAATAGCAACAACTTACAGACATACATAAACAAAAAGACAAAATGCAAAACATGACACACAAGACAAGCCACATACAGTCTGTTAAGTAAAATTCAAGCAATGCATACAATCATTACAATTTGAGACAGTCGAGCAAATCAGTTTAATCAATATCAGTTTCATTAATAACAAGTACAGACCAGTTGAAAGTGAGATGATAATGCATGTTTAAACATACCCAATGATGCAAAAGATCTAATAGCAGCAGGTAAAGTATTCCAGTCAGTTGGGGCTTTGAACATGAACGCTCTTCTGCCAATCAATTTTTTTGCAGAGTGGACAGAGAAATAAATCTGAACAGAATGTCTAACTTGATGATTTGGTGACCTACTACCAATGTAGTAGCATTGCAATAATAACACATTTATTAAAATAACATTCTGTGAAGCTGTACCCAGAATAATTCAACACAAAGTATGATTAAACTGAACAGAAGGTTATCTGTCAAATGTAGACAAATCAAACAGAAAGTAAAAGTAACTCTTTAGAGGCTGTCCTCTCGCTGTGCCATCAGTCCAAATGCTTTGTTCATGATAAGAGGAGAGAATTGATTACCAACCAGCAGAGTTGGGTGTAATGCGTTACTTTGTAACGCGTGTAACGCGTTACTTTGTAACGCGTCACTGTAATAATATTACTTTGTCGGTAACGGAGTAGTGTAACGCGCTACTTTTATAATCCAATAATCACACTACAGTTACTAACATTGCCCCGACACGCGTTACTTCGTTACTTTCTAAAATCAGTCATAATCAAACCTCAACAAACACCTGCAAAGAACACATGCTAGGTGAAGCTAACGCACATAGCTGTTGTTTATTTATATCACACACACACACACACACACACACACACACACACACACACACACACACACACACACACACACACACACACACACACACACACACACACACACACACACACACACACACACACACACACACACACACACACACACACACACACACACACACACACACACACACACACACACACACACACACACACACACACACACGTAGTTCTTCTTCTCTGTTTTCCGGTTGTTGCTTGTTTTGAATGACGAATACACACTACCGCTGCCTGCTGGTAAGGAGAGTTATTGCCACTCACGCATGCGCAGTTCGTACGTGCTCGGCTGAAGTCTGGCTCCAGTGCAACACATGGCCAACACGCAGGAGAACACGCTGACGCAACAGCGTGAGCAGAGATAGACTGCGCAAAATATACAGATAGCAGGAGACAGAGGACAGCCACGGTCAGATAGCAGGAGACAGAGGACAGCCACGGTCAGATAGCAGGAGACAGAGGACAGCCACGGTCAGATAGCAGGAGACAGAGGACAGCCATGGTCAGATAGGAAAACATTCAGGAGCTATCTGGATCAGTCTTATGCGACAATGGAAACTGAACTAAAGAGAACATTTGAAACTTTAGCAGTCTGCGTGATCTGCCTGTAGGGAGGGGCGGGCCGGCCCTGCGAGTAAAGTAACGAGTAAAGTAACGAATTACTTTATGTAGATAGTAACGAAGTAGTGTAATATATTACTTTTTTTTAAAGTAATATGTAATATGTAATATATTACTTTTTTTTAGTAACGACCCCATCTCTGCCAACCAGCAACATGTACACACAGGTATTACTGCAACAAGGTGACTGCAATACATCAAAAGTAAACACATCGTCTGATTCACTGCTATAACTTGGTTTCTAAAGCAAATTGCCAACAATATAATTGCCCTGATTAAATCGTGGAAAACATAATTATTATATGATTACATCAATGTTTTTTGCGGCTTCATTATGCTCTGTATGTGTATTATTGCTGTTAGTGTTATTTCAGCATTTTATAGTTCTGCCATTCCATTGAAGCTTCATGGAAAAGTAAAAACGCAAATGTTGAAACATGTTCAATAAGGATGACAACAGAATTTGTTCCTCTTTTTAAAAGCCTTCTATGTATTTTTTTCTATGGATGGATTTGTCCGTCAGCTTGTTTGTCACCACTTTGGTGCAGCCTGAAATATTACCTCCTGCCTTAGCACGTTAGAATTATCTCTCTAAACATGTTAGCATGATGACGTTAGCATTGAGCTCAACCTCACTGAGGTGCAAACGCAGCACTCATTCCTGTTACTTATCAGCGTCTATGTGAAGTCGTCAAAGCACCAACATAAGTTTGACAAAGCGCTCGACAAGTTGTCAGTTTTTTTCGGCAGGGCTGCACGAGTCAATCACTGCTACAATTTTGCATGATGAAGGCAGAAAAACACGACTGGCATTAGCGCCACAAATCAATGAGTACTCTGAGCAGCCGTGACAACTGCATAACTTTGATTTGATGTCTTCACTATCAATAATCATGTAAATCAGTTATGATGTATTATTTCAATTTCAATTCCCTTAAATGGACACATATGTCATGCCTACGATTCATGAAACAACGACCTCTGAACCTTTGAACATGAAGGATGAAATACCATCCAACTTCAGAGATTTGAAACCAGCTAAATATCTTGAATTTGACTTTGATAACCATGCCTGTGTGCTGATCTCTAGTCTGTCACTTGTTTTGATAAGTGGTCAATTTATGACCTCTGTGTCTCAATGAATAAATGTTCTTCCTTTTTCTTTTTTTCTCCCATCACCTTCTTGCTCTCTCAATCCTTCCCTCCTTCTCTCTAACTCTCAATGTCTGTGCTGTATGGATGAGTTGTTACATCATTAGTATGCCATTAGCTCTGATCATTGATTCCTCCTGCAGATCTCCCCCTCCTCCCCGTTCGCTGACACGGAATTCTGAGGAGATCCGTGAACTTTATCACCTTCAGCGTTCCGGTTTCCTCCTCAGAATTCCCAATGGATCAGCACTTTCCTCCCCTCCAGACCTTTTCTAATTATCCTGTTCCAGCCTTTCAATAAATAATTACAATAAAGGTCATCAATCAAAAGCGAAACATTGATAACTGAAAATAAAGTCCAATATCCTGTTGGCACAGCGGTCCTGCTATCATAAATACGATGAAGGACTGTGCACGTTAATGTGTGTGCATCCTTGCGAGTGTGTGTTTGTAGCGGCAAATCATTTTCACATAAATCATGTGCTATGAGATAGATGAGAAGGAGCAGGGAAGGCAGTGGACACTGCATGTGTGCTGTGATTGAGCTTTATGTGTTCGTGTGGCTCCGAGGCATGTTTGTGTGTAGTTTTCATATGATAAAGGTGACAAAAGTAAACAAAATCTGATCAAACTCAATACGCTTTGACCAGGAATTAAAGATAGGCTAAGCCCACACACATTGTAAACTGTGCTACCTTCTGATTAGCGCACACACATACACACAATGTATATGCTAATGTAGTGCAGCGGGAGCCGTGGGGTAGTCCCTCTGGTGCCAGTTATTGGTTGCTATCTTTTTCGCCTAGGAACAGCGAGGCAGCCAGTCCTCCCGCCAGGCTCAGCCCAGAGAGGAGCTCTGATAACGAGGGAAACATGTGAGCCATCCGCGGCGTCAGCCTGAAGAAACCGCTGCCTCGGGCCCCTTCTGAGATGAAGCTACATCCTAAATGAGTTTCTGTGCCTGGCAGCTCAGTAGAACTCAACACTGTTACACGCTGTTGCTCCACACACACACACACACACACACACACACACACACACACACACACACACACACACACACACACACACACACACACACACACACACACACACACACACACACACACACACACACACACACACACACACACACACACACACACACACACACACACACACACACACACACACACACACACACACACACACACACACACACACACACACACACACACACACACACAATAATGTGCACCTGCACCCATGCATACACCTGGTCAGCCACTTACGGAGGCAAATAAAAAAATCAGAGAGGTACATTGTCTGTACAACCTCGCTCGACCAATCACAAACATGGAGAAGCGCACTGACAGCGCAGCGTCATACTTCCTGAATGAAAAGTGAACTTTAATACTTGTCAAATATGAAGAAGTTAAACTTTAAACATCCATGACTTAAACACTTTATCCAGGATAAAAGCCACAGAGCTGCACCTGCAAGGTGAATACAGCTGGCAAAAGAAAAAGTGTTTGAATGCGTACATTAACAGGTTTATGATATCACTGCCCCGTCTAAAACACGATCTGACTTTAATTACATTTGTCTCGAGTGTTTCGTCAACTTAATGTGTTGCTTAAAGGTCACATGTCATGGCCATTTCCACTGATCATAATTCCATTGTTGTGGTCTACTAGAATAGATTTATACTGTGCAATTTTCCAAACTCACATTGGTTTCGCATATGCATCTCTGTAAAGTATGTGTATTCAGCAGTATTCACTCTCTCCACTAAACGGCTCGTTGCAGCTCTTGCCCCCCCCCCTCCCTGTGAGCCCAGTGTGCTCCGATTGGTCGAGACCAGTCGGGACGTTGTGAATCGCGCTAAACTCTGTGGAGGTGTGATTTCCTTGTTTAGCGATACACAGCGAAACTCACCCTGAGCACACACAAAGTCACAGCCGAAGTAAAAACAATAAGTGTGGCTTGATATTGAGTAAGAAAAAGGTTGATAAACGCTGTGAGAATGGGTCTGCATGCACTGCAGAGAGAATTTCGCCGCGATCCCAACTGTCTGTTATCAGCCTGCAGCCAGGGAGGAGAAATTAGCAGAGCTGCATGCACTGAGTGTGTGAGGAAGTCCGTGGATTGGTCAATTTGGACCAATCAGCGGGGGATTAACGTAACGGCTCCGCGGACGTAACGTAACGGCTCCACGGATTGGTCCATTTCGTTCCGGGGACGACATGACATCATGATGTACCCGGAAGAATCAAATGGACAATGACGTTTCTCCAACGAGGCGTTTTGGGGAGGTATTTTCTGTTTTAGAGTTTTACTCGCTACAGGGTGTACTTTGAGGATTTTGACTCTGCACACCGTTTACATGCATAAAAACCTTCATAACACACAAGGGGACGGGTAATAACCGGAAAAGCATGACATGTCACCTTTAAAATAATACTTATGCATACAGTATGTGACACTGTGAGTGTTGCACAGCCAGATACGGCTCAGCTGACTCAGATAAGGAAATATATGATACATTATGATGTGATATGAATGATAATGGGACATATCGACGTCTGCACTCACAGTGCCGCGGACTGTAGGCAACGTAATGTTACTTTGATCCGGTTACTTATGTTGTGGCAGATATTTAATTAAGCTTTGACATTGAGGAGTGTGTGTCTTCACTTTCTTAACATAATAGTATAATAGTTAGTCAGACTGCTCTGAAGATGGGAGGTGATGTTCTATTCATTTTCACGTTCACACAGTCGGTGATGTTGGCCGGCCGTCTTTCCTGCAACCGGAGTTTAAACTGTATTTCCTCCGCACACTGAGCTCTGATTGGTCAGCAGGCATGGTGCTTTCGCTGAGTTGATCTCTTATCCTGGAACCTATCCTGCTTCGGAGCACAGACTAGGTTCCAGGATAAGTCACCATGGAGATCTAGCCTGCTAAAAAGTGAACCAGCTTCGTAGTACCGGAAATCCCAGAAGTTATCTTGCTAAGCGAAAATCCTGCTTCGTAGTATACCCCCCAGGTCCCGACCAGGTTAGCCGCTAAGCATAAGTTACCATGGAGATCTAGCCTGCTAAAAAGAGAACCAGCTTCGTAGGACCGGAAAGCCGGAGTTTTCCCTGAATTTAGCCGGCTAAGCGAAAAATCCTGCTTCGTATTATATCCCCCAGATGCATTCATTATCCTGTTGCTTCTGGAGACATTGTGCTATGCATGTAAACACTCTGCCACCCCCGTACACTCATCATAATGCAAAGCCAATCACATGCACACACATGCACTCACAGCTTCAATTACTCCAGAAATGACTTGCATTGGACTTTAAAATATTCTTATCCTTTTCTTTTGCCTTTCCTCACATCACTTCCTTCGCTCTATCCGTCTCCTTCTTTCCCATCTAATTGGTCCAAATACACGCCAGCGGTACCGCAAACAGCAGTAAATTAGTTTACATCAAAACGCAATTCCACCAGAATTCGACCTGTAAATGTGCTGAACACACAAAGATAAAGTGGTTAGCTTTTCAGAAGTGTGGAGCCAGGAGAGTTGATGGTTAGGAAGACACAGATTTGCTGAAATGGAGATTTTTTTAGCGGGGGGTTAGGATAGAAAACAGGCTTTTTTTTATGGAAAGGTGCTGGGTAGAGCAAGGCATATCTGTTTGCAGGAGAGCAAGAGGGTCTCTCAGGCGTCGTTGAAGAGACAGAGCGTGAAACAGTTTGCTAGGCATGTCTAAAGATAGAGAAGAGCTGGAGGGACGGGAAGAGAAGGTTATCAGTGGGTGGTTAACCAGCCAATAACACTGCATTTTAAACAGGTAAAAAATGCGTCACATCACAGATCCTCGTGCAAGTTGATGATGACTTCTTATCAGCTGCTGATGTAGATGTTATTTATCGTTAGGCTTGAAGTCTCACCTGATGACATTGATAATGACGGCTTAATATTGAGGTGTTTTGTTATTGTGTCTCTCTGAATGTGGAGTTTTTCTTCTTGTATCATGCGACACACCACAAACAGATGCAACTGTCCCGATCACCTTTTTTTGCTGCCGATCCGATTCCGATCATTTGATTTTGACAATCTGCCGATACCGATTTGTCCCGATCCGATCTTTATGCAATGCATTAAGAGAAAAAAAAGGAAAAAAGCATTCAAGTTGTCCCTTAAGTTTATTTTTTTATTTAAATGACAGTACCCAACTATCCATTCTATCCAACATGGATATAGCTTCTTTTTTTTACAGCAGCATTGGATCAGTTCAGTTGTGCAGCATTGGATCAAAACAAAATAAAGCTTATCAGTGGTCCACCACAAAATAACCATGTAAACAAATTGAGTGCAGATAGTGCAGTAACAAAACAAAAATAACTCTACTGGAAAGAGGTAGCTTGACTAGCTTCACAAGTTCACATTCAGTCACAAATAATAAAATAAAATAAAAATGTGGCTTAGTACAGCATTCTAGCCTTAAGACTAACTAGTCTAGTAATAATGCAATGAACAACAGCAGCTTAACATAACATGAATAAACAAAGTATTATATTTCCATGTTACTGGAGTAACACAATAAATAGTAATCAGCAGCAAACCACTTTTTTGTTATTCTACAGTATTGTTGTTTTATAGTTATTTGTTAATGTAACCCAATTTGTGTTCTTTGAAATTGAAAAGGATATCGCATTGTGTTTGTTACTTTCGTTGCAGTTGTATATGTCTTAAGTGTAATTTGGCTTGGCTTCCTATTTATGGACATGCTTTTATTTTGAAGGAGATGTAGCGCTGTTGACAGGAAGTTGTTGTTGCTTTGGAAACAACGTGACGGAGATTAACGGAGAAAAGTAATATCTACATATAAAGACGGAGAAAGTAAACGATAACGTTTATGGTTAAGTGTTAGCACCCCCCGAAGAGGCACAAGCTCTTACGTTGATATTGGAGATTTCAATAAATTCAATTTGAAAAAAAAACGGGGGAAAAAATGAAAAAACAAACAATCGTATTAGATTGGTTGTGTTGAACATAGCTCTGTTCTTTCCACCACGCGGAACCTCCTTCTTGCAAACATTGCATCTGGCTGTTACACTGCCTTCGCTTTCAATTTTATAATACTTCCAAACTCCTGACATTTTCTCTGTCCCGACTCCCGAGTCACCAGCTGAACATAGCCTCTCGTTAGCTTACTGCTACTATTAGACACTGCACCCACTCTGTTGCCAGATTTGAGAGAAATAAGCAACCAGGTCTGAAAACAAGCCCAAAAGAAGCAACACATGATGTTGTGTAATTTTAAACCAAAACTAAGGCCTCAGGATGACTTTAAGACGTGAACATGGTCATTTTTGTTTTGTAACATTAAATAAAATATATTTTTTAAGAATTCCCGATCCCCGATCTTTTTCTCCCGATTCCGATCTTTTAAAAATCACGTGATCGGCTCCGATCCCCGATCACGTGATCGGATCGGGACATCTCTAGACGCAGGACTAAACCAGAGCTGGTAAGATTTTTTTAATAATACTGCACAAAGCTGGATGATGAGTCAGATAAATAATACAATTTTCTTTTTCATTTCCTGCCTTTATTTACTGCTAAGTGAACATGTTATTCAGTTATTTAAGTGAGAGTAAATTACCTCTATTTTAGTTTTGAAATAAGTTTCCAATCACTCCAATGACATCTACTCAGTATTCAGTTATTTTTTTATTTAGATGAATAGCGTAACAAACATGACTGTAAGCCAAACCATCATGTTTTACAGAACCTTACCAAGTAGTTTTGTCAATTGTTGTTCTGTTATGTTTCTCAATGCAGTTTATTTGTATGTGAAGCACTATAGTAATATGAGTTAATGACTAAACAATCTCAAGTCCATCCAATGATGAAAGCTAAGAGCTCCAAAAAGTATAACATTAAAGTAGACTTTGAAATAAGATTTTTATAATAAAACAACTAATTTACTCCTTATAATAAAGTTGGCAGCTTGCTCCATAATGAAATCAATCTTTACTTATAGCAATCAGTATCGCAAATGTAAGTGCTGGTCATACATACTACTAATTATACCTAAAAGAGCTGCCCCAAACCCGTTATATCATAATGCAACTGATGTGTGAGAAATTCCCTTTACTGTACTTCCTTTAAAGGCACAACGCAGGGGTAAGACAGGGTGGTAATGTTGCTAACTGACATCAGACAATATTAATGGCTTGTGTGTGTGTGTGTGTGTGTGTGTGTGTGTGTGTGTGTGTGTGTGTGTGTGTGTGTGTGTGTGTGTGTGTGTGTGTGTGTGTGTGTGTGTGGGCATGTGTGTGTGTTTATGTGTGTGAGGCAATCTCATTAAACAAGGTCTTGGCGCACTTAGTGTTTACAGACGATTATACTCAGACATCAACACTGATTGGAATAGATAGGTAATTGCTCCAAACAAGGTGAAGGGAAGTCTCTCTCGCACGCACGCACGTGCATGCACGCACGCACACACACACACACACTTTTGTCACATGATATACTTGATACTCAGTCATGTTCTTCCCCATCTCTCATACACCTCTGCAATCTTCCCCTCAACTCTCCTTTCCTGTTTTCCTCCCACCATCCTAGTCCCAAGTAAATTACTAACACCTGTCAAAATCTATCCAAGCTGTATAAGTTAATAAAACATTGCAGAAAATGTCACTACATCTTCACGTGTGAACACACACACACACACACACACACACACACACACACACACACACACACACACACACACACACACACACACACACACACACACACACACACACACACACACACACACACACACACACACACACACACACACACACACACACACACACACACACACACACACACACACACACACACACACACACACACACACACACACACACACACACACACACACACACGCAGGTGTTTTAGTGCTTCGTGGAAATAAATACATTTCTGTGATGTAAAAAGCATCCCTTAAATGTGTCTGAGCCATTTTCAACCTGCAGACTGCACTGAGTGTGTTATTGAGTGGTTAAATGCACTCTATTGTAAACTTGGGAGTTACTTTCCCATAATGCACTCTGTCAGTCAGCCTGACCTTGGCAAAGAGACTCGGTTTGCCACCCTATAAAGCGGCTGTTATGTGTTGGCCCAGTCTCACACACACAAGCGCACACAAACACACACACAAACAGAGATGTGGGAAGTATATAGGACCAAAACGTGAGGTGATGAAGAAAGGAGTTGGGAAAAAGTGGGGACCAAAGGCTCAATCACACCAGGAAGTGGCAAATGTTATCACAAAATATATGATTCCTGAGCTGAGATTTGTGGGACTTGCTGTAGTGGGGAACAAGCTAACACTTATCGGTCACAACCATGCACTATTATTTCTGCATCTAAATCTTCAGCTATTTACTATTAAACACTTTATTTGAGCTGACGGCTTTAACTTATCTGGTGTTCAAGTGATCCATCTTTTATTTAAATAGAATTTTCAATTTCTTCAAATGATGTGAGCTACTACGCAATCTTTTCACATACCCCCAATAAACAGAATGAGTACCCCCTGGGAACAGGTACCCCTGGTTGGAGAACACTTGGTTACCACTTTAGAAATAAGCCCCAGGACTCCATTATATTATTCTAACTTTTCCTTTTATGCAAGCACTTACTGCCCTGGCTGAGCTGGTGTTCATTTTTAAACTAATTTGTCTAATAAAATCACACAATCATTCAATCAATCAACCAACCCCCCTGGCACATCAATTCATTCAACAAAGAGCTACTGAATACAAGCTCTCTTAGCCAACAACTCTCTTAGCCTGGACAACAGGAACAGAAGTGCACGCTGTTAATTCAAAAGGCACGTTGGTCTCCCAACTGCCTGCAAACCAATCCTCTTTTGTGGAGCAGTTTATAGTCCAACAGAGGAGCTTCAATTTAACTACAGGGTTCAGCATCACTAAAAAGCTGCAATATAGCTTTCTCACATTGGGTCTCTCTGGCTCTCCTTCTCCTCAAAGGTCAGCTGTCAAGACACCTTGCTGTTGGTCAATGGAGCAAGTTTGTGTGTCAAAGTTCCCAGAAGTTGAAAACGAATTTTGCTCCAAACTTTAAACACACCAGAGGTTACACCACATACCACAACAGAAGAAAAAAGAGACTATGCACTCAGGAAGTCCTTTTTAGTTTTTATTCTAATAGTTCTACTTTTTCTTCTTCCTTTTTTGTTCTCTCTCATTTTCACTCCAACTTTTTGTCTGTTTGTTTCTGTCTCTCTAGGTCTTCGCATTTTGTATTCCTCTTTCAGAGTGTTTTTGATTAATATTGATTTAGCTGTTAGAGACTACAGAGACCCCACATTTCAATAACTTCTAATTACTCGCACACACTCGCACAAAAACACCAGCTTCGATAAATCTAATTGCAAGTTTCAGTCAGAAGACCCCTGAGTCCCAGCCCACATATTACAACAGAAATCTGACATAGTCAATAAATATGGCTGCCATTCTGCCCGGCTGAGTTCTTATGAAATGAAAGATGTAAATAAATATGGCGTTACATTTTCATAGAAGCCCTTTTTTTCCTTCCACCTTTTCTTTTTTACTTCTCTTAAGTTGCATCCTTCTTTTCTCTTCACATCCTGTCCCGCAGCCCACCCTCCTGTCTCGACTTTGTTTCAGCTGTTGATTCCGCATCAATCACTGCGAAATCTAATTTGTCAAACCTCAATCTAGCAGGGCCCTCAACCCCGTGTGGCTGTCTGTTTGTCTGGAGCCCCACAAATGAGATGTGTGATAAGGCAACAGAGGGAGTTCTGCCGGGAATAAAAACAGACTTTTGCACTTTGAAGTCAGAGCGGATCAAAAACAACAGAGGGCTCTTTGTGGTACAAAGGGAGCATTTCTCCCCTTCATCCATCTTCCCTCGTTCCTGCACCTTTTCTTTGCAACCAGTCTGTCACTCTGTGAACTGTCACATAAACAGGCCCCCAACCTGCTCACCCACCTGCACTATCGACCTGTCTACCTACCGCAGGGAAGAGATCTGACTCTATGTGTGTGTGTGCTGTGCACCTATATATTCATGTCCCTTGAGGGGTTTGTGGCAGGTTGTGCAATTTGTGCAAATCTCTACATCGAGACACAGCTGATAAGAACATGCAGTATCGTCTGTTTGTCTATTTGTCTTCTCATTTTTGAGTTGAACACTTTTAGTTGCGTCTACCAGGCAATCTTCTTATCCATTATTTTAGCACACCCAGGCTCTTCCTGTCAATTTGATTTTTGCAGCATGAGCACACCGCCAAGTCTGGAAAAATATCGTCACTGTCAGTGCTGATGTTAGGGACGTACAGTACATCTTGTGTCCCATCAGCACACAACTACCCTTCATCACAGCCTCCCCTCCACCGGTCCCATGTTCCCGACATGGGAGTCATTTGTCTTCACTGTGTCCGCTGCGATGATGTGGGATAACGTCGGGGGCCAGTGGAGCAGACAGGGGAGTATTGGTATATCGATCCTCCTCCGCTCTCCCTGTCCTCCTGCCTGTGTGATAAAGCGACTGGTGCTGATGGGGTTTGGCTCCATACATTGTTTCTTATACCTTTTGTGCGTGTGTGTGTGTGTGTGTGTGTGTGTGTGTGTGTGTGTGTGTGTGTGTGTGTGTGTGTGTGTGTGTGTGTGTGTGAGATGAGAGCAATTTATTTGTAGAAGGGAGTTGTTTGTGGCCATAGGAGTGTTCATGTTCCAGTTAACTCTGCGCTCTTGCCATTCAAATCCAGTTCCCCTGTGGTGTCTGTTAACACCAGTGATGGAAGAAGTACTCAGATCCTTTACTTTAGATAAAGTACAAATACTGTGTTCTTAAATACTTCATTACAAGTAAATGGCCTGATTTCCTAACTTTACTTTTGTAAAATAAATAACAAATATTAGCATCAAAATATACAAAAGAAAAGGTAAAAGTTTTCATTCTGCACGATTGCCCATTGCGTGATAATATAAGTACACAAGTATTATCACATAAATGTACTTCAAAGATCAAAGTAAAAGTATACCTGTCATGCAGAATTGATTTCTTTACAGAATTATGTTATGATGTCGGAGCATTTTAGTGTCATAGTTTGTCAGTTTCGACCAAATTTAGATACTAGTTTAGTAGTACAGTACTGCATTATACCATATCAGCATATGACGTATTTTATATGTACAAAGTAAGTAGTAACTGTGAGTGTTAAAATAAATGTAGTGCAGTAAAAAGTAGGATATTTGCCTGTGAAATGTAGTGGAGTAAAAGTAAAAAGTAGCTTTAAATGTCAAAAAATAACTAAGGTACAATACTTGAGTAAAGTGACTTGATTAAGACGGCACACTAATAACTGTTAGTCAGTCAGACGCACATTACATACAAAAAAACGTAGAAAGGCTTACTCAAAAAATAATTATACAACTATTAGAAACAAGTTCACAAGTTCAACAGTTCTGGTTTATTTAAAATTGGATATCATTTTTAAATAAGACACCATTAACAATGTACTCACCAAGATAATTGTTGAGATGTGGTAACACACTCCCCTCACTAGAGAAAAGACAGACATTACCCTAATTGCCTGCTCTTAACATCCGTCATAGTTTGCTGACATCCTCTCTCTGGTAATGCCTTGTTTTATGGACTGACGTCTCTCTTCTGCCGGAGGAGTACAGGTTATTAAAAGCAATATATATTTGACACTCATAAATCAGATGTATCCCGTTGCTCGGAAATGTTTTTACACCGGGAGTTTGTCTGGTAGAAACGGTGGAAACTTCACTTCCTGGGTCAAATGTTACTAATGGTACTTTTTTGTCCTTTGCAACAACATTTCCGGTGCACTCGCTTTTGCCTCAAAATGAAGTGTTTTTCATATTTAAAAATGTCACTTTGAATTATTTTACCGAATACAATGTCATTATTACTGATAGGGATATGAGCAAAGCATGGGAAATAAGTTGATATAAACCTATTTTTTATTTTACTACCATAAATTACATCATAACAAACTACAACAACAATGAAGAAGGAAGTGGGGTGGGATAATCTGTGATCCATTATCCCACCCCACTTCCTAGGAATATTTTGTGTGCGGTGTGTGGTGGAACATTACGGGACATAGTTCACTGTGGTATAGTGTGTTGCACCACGGACCTGTTAGAGAGTGTACCTCGTGTTTGTTGTCATTCTAGCTTCAGTAGCATGTATGCAACTTATTCTTCCTTTCTGTGAACTTAAAGTGGACCTATTATGCTATATTGGAAAAATATATTGTAGGGCCATACCTATACAAAACATGTCTGTGAAGTTTTTTGTTTAAAATACCAAACAGTTCACCCATTGTAGCCATGCCTCATACTGCTCAAACCCCTCTTTTGAAGCCCTGTTAGAGAAACGCGAATTTTGAGTTGAAAAAAAAGAAAAGAGGATGCGGAGCTAATGCCTGATCAGAATTCTACCGGTGTCGGTACCAGATGTGTTCGGGGTACCAGATGTGTTCGGGGGCCGTCTCTTACCAATGACATCACGCATTGTACGCATTGTGATTGGCTGTACGGTAATTTACCCAGGGGTGCTCGGGGGCAAATCACATCTACAGATCATGACGAACCGAATTGAAGTATTCCTATACTCCTAGCGTGTGAAAATGTTTGTGAAAAACATGTTAAAAAAACATGAAAACGGAGCAATGGCTGTACGCCATTGGCTGTATGGCAACTCAAGAGGACCATCATACACGGTCAAATTCCGAACATTTAAACATAGCCTACACTTCATTCTTTACTTTGTCCGTTATTATATAAAAGAAGGCCCCACTGATCATCTACTCTCTGAGACGATTCCAGGGATGCCTGACTTGAGTTTCTAGCACCAGGGAAAGTGGACAAAAGTGCCCCAGATCAGCCTCTTAATTTACACAGGGGCAGGGCCTAGTGCTTGGCTTTGGGCATGAAAATTCAGGAAACTCCCCTGAATATTTTTATTTTATTGACGTCATTACCTCGTGACGTCACTGGTAAGAGACGGACCCCGAACATATATGGTATGGTACCGACACCGGAGATAAAGTTAAATTCTGCTGTGATAAAACGCCATCCTGTTCTAAACCACATCAAAGATTATTTCTGAAACAGTATGGAGCTCAAATGCTTTTTCTCTTGCGGGTTTATCACAAGGTGAGTTCCTTTTTTGATTTCCTGCTTTTTAAAAACACAACCTGCTCTACAGTACAGGTTAGCTCTGAGTGTTAGCGAGGCTTGCTAATGTAAACAAAGACGAGATTACGTCCAAAACACGTCAGGCATTGTTTCTGATAGCAACGTTCTGTGGGTCCGCTGCCGATTTGATGTCACATCGGCAACAAATCTGTATCCGCTCGTTGTACACCCGTTTTTAAAAGATTTGGGTACGGAGGAAAAGAGAGAGGGTTTTATTTGCTGACGCTGCGTGAGTTCCCCGACGCACTTGGGACACATATTTATGTATAAAATACATCACAAAGTGCATGTTGCATGATAGGTCCCCTTTAATGGAAAATAAAGTGTGGAGTTCCATACTCAACACGCCGCCTCTGACTCCCATTCATCGGCTCTACAGGTGTAAAATAGATGGGAGAGAGGTGTAGCGCTGAAAACAGAGGTAATATAGCATCAATATTGCAGCTTTTTCTCCAATATCTATACTGAAAGCATCGCACCCTTCTGTTTTCTTGGCTGCTATAGTGTGGCCTGCCGTCTGTACAACTCTTCCACAGAACTAGTGCCAAAGAAATGATGCATGAAGCATCCTGCCCACAGAACAACTGTTACCCTCCGGTCAAAAGAGTAAACTGCTCTGTTTGCAGCATGCAGATCTCAACTTCAAAAGAAAAAAAACGTTGTTTAATAATGTACTGCCGTGTGTGTGTGTGTGTGTGTGTGTGTGTGTGTGTGTGTGTGTGTGTGTGTGTGTGTGTGTGTGTGTGTGTGTGTGTGTGTGTGTGTGTGTGTGTGTGTGTGTGTGTGTGTGTGTGTGTGTGTGGGGGGGGGGGGTTCTTTCTTTTCTGAAAGTGCTGCTTATTTGTGAAAATGATATGTTTTTGTAGGCTGCCATGGTGGCTCTAGTAGCACAGGAGCAGATGTTGAAGTGACATCCAGAGTGCAGGTGTCACTGTGGGTGTGGGAGCGAGGTCTGTCAATCAATCAGCATGCTCAACATGTCCTTGAGGGAAAGATGTTGCCTGTATTGCTGTGGCATACATGTTCTTCTGGGACAATCATGTATAATTGCTTTTGTCTGGTGGATTTATTACAAAAAGCAGGACTGACTGGGTGATAAAAGACAGGCGTTGTGTATTATCACAGAGCCCTTATTATCCCTCTGGCCTGTTGTTCTGATCCTATCTGGTCAAAACTGCTTACTTTGGCAGTGAAGGGTTCCAGTTTCTGCCGAGTGACTCCTGGTTGTTATGGAGCTCAACACACTCTTATGGAAAGAGACATCTGCAAAACAAAAACACACCCTGCTGTCAGGGAAAGATTAACACATGATGGGTGAGAAGAGGTGATAAACATCTGCCGGAAAAACCAGAAGCCACACACTCTGCTCAGTAGTCCTATTCAAAAACACACATATACACATGTGCAGTTGGTGTCTGCTGTCTCCTAAAAATCCTGTATCTTCAAAATATAATTAATCTTGAATATATATATATATTGGAGTACATTTCCTGGTTTTCAAAAACACTTCTTTAGCTAAAGTGATCTGTTCACAGGATTTTTTAGGAATTTTTTCAACCTGTATGAAACTGTTCATTCCTAACTTTAGCCTACTTGAAAAATTCACAACATTTAGACGTAAATGTTTTTAGTGGACAGCTAAAGTATCCTCATACAATAGTTTTTAATGTATCTTATTAAATGATTAAAAAAATATTAAATAATATTCAGCAACAGTAGCAACAGTTACACAAACGCAGCCCCTAATAAATAAATAAATAAATATATATTTATAACTACTTTGTTTGATTTAGGGAAAGATCATGTAAGTGAACGTTTTGAGTATTTTTGGACCAAACCATCCTCCCAAAGTTTGTCATGTTCATGATAAATTATACCCTCTCCAGTTCATAGCCTACAGAGGTTATAGAGAGAGAGAGAGACAGAGTGTGTGTGAGGGAGAGTAGGTGGAGAGAGGGGGTTGAGCTAGTTGTTTACAGTTGTCATTTGTATGTGATGCTAAGAGCATACAAATGAAAGGGACAACATTTCAAAAATGTTTAACAATATAAAAATATCGTAACATAAGGAGTGTTGGTGCGGAGAGTGGTAACTGCATGGTATTTGACGCTGTGGGTGGTATACTGTGGGGCTTTTATAGGGCAGGTTGAATTGACAATCAAATTAGTCCTTGCTTCTTTCAAGTGAATCAAACCTTTAATAGAAAAGGCCAACGATCACAGTCCAGTAAAAAGGTCGGCTCAACCAAATGATATCTAAACAAACTGGTTCTCTCACTGCTACTGGTGTATACTTTGCTTTCCCCCCCTCTGGTTGGATATGTCTGTCTCCATCATAGTACTATTTAATGTTCTGCTTACAGTATTGATATATTAAAGGTCACATGTCATGGCCATTTCCACTGATCATAATTCCATTGTTGTGGTCTACTAGAATAGATTTATACTGTGCAATTTTCCAAACTCACATTGGTTTCGCATACAGCATCTCTGTAAAGTATGCGTATTCAGCAGTATTCACTCTCTCCACTAAACGGCTCGTTGCAGCTCTTGCCCCCCCTCCCTGTGAGCCCAGTGTGCTCCGATTGGTCGGGACTAGTCGGGACGTTGTGAATCGCGCTAAGCTCCGTGGAGGTGTGATTTCCTTGTTTAGCGATACACAGCGAAACACAGCCAAACTCACCCTGAGCACACACAAAGTCACAGCCGAAGTAAAAACAATAAGTGTGGCTTGATATTGAGTAAGAAAAAGGTTGATAAACGCTGTGAGAATGGGTCTGCAGAGAGAATTTCGCCGCAATCCCAACTGTCTGTTATCAGCCTGCAGCCAGGGAGGAGAGATCAGCAGCAGAGCTGCACGCACTGAGTGTGTGAGGAAGTCCGTGGATTGGTCAATTTGGACCAATCAGCGGGGGGTTAACGTAACGGCTCCGCGGACGTAACGTAACGGCTCCACGGATTGGTCCATTTCGTTCCGGGGACGACATGACATGATGTTCCCGGGAGAATCAAATGGACAGTGACGTATCTCCAACGAGGCGTTTTGGGGAGGTATTTTCTGTTTTAGAGTTTTACTCGCTACAGGGTGTACTTTGAGGGTTTTGACTCTGCACACCGTTTACATGCATAAAAACCTTCATAACACACAAGGGGACGGGTAATAACCGGAAAAGCATGACATGTCACCTTTAAATAAAAAATACCAAAGTAAAATCTTGGCCTCTTTCCCACCCTTTAAATCCCCGCCCATGACTTTTTTCAGAGATTTCAAGTTGTCTGATGTTGTGCTTAAAAACGGATGTTTCTGATGTTGGGATCATGCTGAGATAAAGATGTGAACGATTTCCATTTCTGAACTCGCTGGACAACTCAATTTGTGTAGTTAAATAGTGACTTTTGTGATTTGTGCAATAATATAGAACATATAGGGCTATATCCATCAAATGGGGCTTTTAGCATCTTAAATGACATGCTGCATCAATTATTTATTTGGTTTTTAAGGCCTTTTTTACAATATGATGTCGGATATGCGCTCTTAGAGAAGTCCAGTGGTAATTATGACTTGGATGTTGACATACACAAACATTTGAATACTGTATTTACACCATGATTTGATACTCCGACATGACACAAATATGACAACTAGCACAGATTAAATTGATGCAGATTTACAGCCTGTTCAAATCCATTTAAAGAAATACAAAATCTTGAATTTCCATTTTGCTTCAATTGATATGTTTATGTTAATTGTAACAAATACCTCAACTTGTACATCAATTGGATGAGTGGTCCAATTTTCAACAAGTCAATATTGTGTGTATTCTGCATGGTTATTTGAAATAGAAAACTAGGCATCATAATGGTAAAACAACTGATGATCAACATCTCTCAATATTGAACGGTATTTGACTTCAGTTACGCTTGGATCCACACACCATCTTTTCTTTGTTAATGTCTGCTCCGCTGGAACCTTCTTCTGTTTTATTGCAGTGTTTTTTTGTTTTGTTTTGAATATGGGTTATCTCAGAACCTGAATAAATATACACATCGTTTTTTCAAATCGTATCGTTTTTTTTAACGATAAAATTGTTACTCTTAGAAACAAAATTAATGACCTCTTGCCTTTGACCAGTATAGTGTTATCAACAGCTCCTGGAAACGTAAGATCTAATATTACACTAGATAGTAAACTAGAATGCTTTTCAACCATTAACCTTGAACAATTAAATGTAATGATTCTCTCTTCTAAACCATCAACGTGCATGTTAGACCCAATTCCAACTAAGCTGTTGAAGGAAGTTTTTCCATTAATTAGCACTTCTTTATTAAATATTATGAATATGTCTTTATTATCAGGCTATGTTCCACAATCATTCAAAGTAGCAGTGATAAAACCGCTTCTTAAAACGCATAACCTCGATACAGAGGTTTTAGCCAACTATAGACCTATTTCTAATCTTCCGTTCCTCTCAAAAATTCTTGAGAATGCAGTCGCAAAACAGTTGTGTGATTACTTAAAAAACAATGATTTATTTGAAGATTTTCAGTCTGGCTTTAAAACACATCATAGCACAGAGACAGCTCTGGTTAAAGTCACAAATGACATTCTAATAGCCTCAGACAAGGGACTTGTCTCTATTCTTGTTTTGCTCGATCTCAGTGCTGCATTTGATACTATCGACCATGATATCCTATTGCAAAGACTAGAGCACTTAGTTGGCATACAGGGAACTGCTTTAGACTGGTTTAGGTCCCATCTATCTGAACGCTCTCAGTTTGTACGTGTCAACGATGAATCTTCCACGCAAACCAAAGTTAGCCATGGAGTGCCACAGGGCTCAGTGCTCGGACCTATTTTGTTCACATTATATATGCTTCCGTTAGGCAATATTATAAGGAATCATTCTGTAAACTTTCAATGTTATGCGGATGATACTCAACTATATTTATCAATCAAGCCTGATGAAATTAATCATCTAAATACAATTCAAGACTGCCTCAAGGACTTAAAAACATGGATGACCTTACATTTTTTGATGTTAAACACGACCAAAACTGAAGTTATTGGAATTGGCCCGAAGAATCTACGAAACAAATTATCTAAAGATATACTAACTATGGATGGCATTAATTTGGCCTCCAGTGAGACTGTATGGAATCTTGGTGTTATATTTGATCAGGATTTATCCTTTAACGCCCACATAAAATCAATTTCAAGGACTGCCTACTTCCATCTACGTAACATTGCGAAAATCAGGCATATCTTGCCTCAAAACGATGCAGAGAAACTAGTCCATGCATTTGTTACTTCAAGGCTGGATTATTGTAACTCCTTATTATCAGGGTGTACCAAGAAGTCAGTCAAGTCGCTTCAGCTGATTCAAAATGCTGCAGCTCGTGTACTAACCAGAGTTAGGAAAAGGGACCACATTACTCCTGTTCTGGCTGCCTTACACTGGCTCCCTATAGAACACAGGATAGAATTTAAAATTCTTCTTCTCGCCTACAAAGCCCTTAATTGGCAAGCGCCATCTTACCTTAAAGAACTTATTATACCCTACTGTCCTACTAGGGCATTGCGTTCCAAGAATGCAGGGTTGTTGGTTGTTCCTAGAGTCTCTAAAAGTACAATGGGAGCCAGAGCCTTTTCTTATCAAGCTCCACATTTGTGGAATCAGCTTCCAGTTTGTGTTCGGGCGGCAGACACCCTATCCGTTTTTAAGAGTGCGCTTAAGACCTTCCTTTTTGATAAAGCTTATAGTTAGGGCTGATTAGATTCAGCCCCTAGTTTTGCTGATATAGGCTTAGTTTGTCGAGGGACATCTTACTTCTTCCTTCTCTCTGTCTATACCTGTGTACTCTCATGTTCCGATTAACCCAGCTTCCCCAAATGTCTTTCTTTTTGGTGTCTATATACGCCGGGATCCGGAGTCATGGATGATCCTGCGGTCCTGTGTCCTGGATCGCGAGCCCTGGATCTTGAGTCGTGGCTATGGTCGTGGATTCATCTTCCTATTATACACACATGCATTTCCAAACATTTGGACTACCTATGTTGCAAATGTATTATCTTTTCAATTTACACGGCATCTATTGCATGTCTGTCCGTCTTGGGAGAGGGATCCCTCCTCTGTTGCTCTCCCTGAGGTTTCTCTAATTTTTCCCTTTAAACTGTGGGTTTTCTCTGGAAGTTTTTCCTTGTACGATGTGAGGGTCTAAGGACAGAGGGTGTCGTATTATCATACTGATATTCTGTACAAACTGTGAAGACCACTGAGACAAATGTAACATTTGTGATATTGGGCTATATAAATAAACATTGATTGATTGACAAACTGTTTCCATATTGTATCTGTGCTTCATCAACAAGACATATAAACCATGCTATTCATATAAAAACTTATATGGCCATTCGGTAGTTTAAAAAACACCCATGTAGGACCAAGCAGAATAATCTTAATGGTGCATTAGTCCCGGAGGTGCAAGGTGGAAGAATAGGGCACATTTTAGAATAGCCTCATGCAGTATGTGTGTTTATGGAGGCTGAATGCCCACAGGAGCAGCTTGAGGCACGCATAGAGACACAGCCGGGAAAACTCATCTGTTCCTTGGCTCTTAGCTGTTCCAACACTCATAATGCCTCCATCCCCTGGGTGGTATTGCTTCTATAATAGCCTGCAACTATGCAGCACTGAAAAACAACCTTGCTAATTCTCACACACACCATGAGAGAGAGACCCGTGGAGGGAAATAAGGAGGGAATGAGAGAGAGGGGGAAAAGTCCTTTGCATGTATTCCCAAGTCCAACAGACCTCTTTTGTATTCAGGTAAGTTGGCTTAACTGGGTAAATGCTGATAACTCCTTGACACAAGGTCACCCATTATATACCATTAAAAATAAATACAGGTATCTTCAATCCACACACACACACACACACACACACACACACACACACACACACACACACACACACACACACACACACACACACACACACACACACACACACACACACACACACACACACACACACACACACACACACACACACACACACACACACACACACACACACACACACACACACACACACACACACACACACACACACACAAGTTGACAGGTCAACAGAATTATGTAAACTACTTTGTTTCATCTTCATAATCGCCTGAGGGCTTTTAACAGTCAGGGTCACTGACACGATTATCCTATTATATTAGATAAGATGGGGAGAGGCATTGTGTGAGGACAGACGGGCCGGAAGGAGAATATTAAAAAGACTCAGGCATGCAGGTACAGTAAGAAGGATTTGCAGGAAATACAATGGATTCTTCTGTGGCTGCTGCAGAAATTCTACCTCAGAAACTGTGTGTGTGTGTGTGTGTGTGTGTGTGTGTGTGTGTGTGTGTGTGTGTGTGTGTGTGTGTGTGTGTGTGTGTGTGTGTGTGTGTGTGTGTGTGTGTGGGAAGGTGTGTGAGTAAAAGAGAGAGATGGGATGAGTCATGTGGAGTGACAGTAAGAACGGAGTATTTCAAAGTGAACTTTGAGTGTACATCTCATATATTTTCATCTGGCCTCAGGGAGACTGGTGCTCTACTTCACAGTCAGCCACCACAGACTGCACTGATTGGCTTTGTTCGCTGCTTTGTTCGTGTGTGCCTGCATCATGGGTTCACAGGTGATGCATATTTCAATGCATGTGTGTACATCTGGCATTATTGTATGATGTCCTTATCTATATCTGCTGTATTGTTTTATCTAAAAGTTCACATACTACTAATTAGCATGCTCAAAACCATGCATTACATCTTTGTTGCCAAACTTTTACAGCTCACCTTGAAACATTTTGGTTTGGCCCCGATAGTAAAGGTGATTAAATATAATGACTTTGACAAGCATTTAGTTGTTAGGAGAAAAATGCCTTTAAGTTTGAGTAAGAGTCTGACGATTGAAGCTTTATAAATATGTGAAATCTCCAGATATTTTACGTTCTATATCCTGCTTTTACACTTAACATATTTTGCAGGGAGAAACTGAAAACAATAGAATTAATCAGCACACATGCATATCTCAGTAACTAAGAATACATTTAGCGGGGAAATGGAGGAAAGAAACTCTCGACACGTTCAAAACCTAACATGACAGGACCACATTCTTTTTGGAAACCCTCTTGAGCTAAATAACACAAAAACGCACACACTGGAGTCTCCTTTTTCTCACATTATTTTTGGAGTCATAATGCTCAGGCAGAGAAAATGAGCAACAACAAAAGAGGCAAACCTAGGTTTATGACCTGCTTTGCTGCGCTCTGTAATGTAATGCAATTCAAATCCCAAGCTCCCCTGAATACTCTGCTGCATGGCTGCGATCCAAAACAAAAATCTCCTTCACTGTACCCTTGACGCCATAACCCTAAATGGTCCTTTTTTCTGATGACGAGGCGGGGAACAGAAACAGTCACTTCTCCTGACTGGCTATCTGATGATAAGTTTTGACGTGGGCGTTTGCTCAAGGGCAGCAGGTAAACTGAAGAGGGGGTGTGTACAGTATCATTGGTTTTGTAATGCATCCCACTGTGTCGCTGGTATGTTTGACACATGCTGCAGTGCATCACAATCAGACCAGCCGTCACTCAGCCCTGTGCTATGAGCCCGCAGCATCTATTCAATCAAATGAGCTTCTGGGATCGGCATGCCTCTAGAGGAAAGCCCTGAGCATAGGAAACATGTCAGCCTAATGTCCGACACACACTTTATCCGAGGGATCAAGCAGCCACAGAGATAGCGACTGCACGGTGGTTTCAGCATGCGTTACTGTGTGTGTGAGTGAGTGGATCAGCATTGCAGAATACTTGACTGGAGACAGAGTTGCTGCATGAGAACTTCGGCTATTGATTGATGATAATGAGTCTCGCTTAAGAACACATGATGGGGAAGGGAGAGGAAGTGAGGAGAGAAGGGGACGAACTGAAAAATGGAAGGAGAACAACATGGAGGAAGTCGTGTCAGAAGGTGAACAGATATTTAAAGATGGAGCGAAAGAGAGGAGGAGAAAAAGAGGTGCCGGGTGAGGAGGAGGAATGAGGGAAAGGATGGGCGGAAATCAGGATTAAAAAAAAAAAATCGTGTTTTTGCAAAAACCCTGGCCATCTGGTGAGATGGAATTGCATTAGGGATGCACATACAGCCCTCATGCTCCTGTCTCATTAACACATAGCACCGGCTGAGATGGTGTATGTGCATGTGGGTGTGTGTGATCACTGCGAGCACACAAAGTGAGGTTCTGACCTTGAAATGTGTACCAAAATACCCCTCAATGTACACATATCAAGCATTGATTTACAGCACTTAACTCTTATCTGGTCAAGCATTTGCCGCACAATGGAGCATGGAATCTACGGCTATAAAGTTTAAACAGTCCAAAGAGGGGGAAAAAAGACATGAAGAGGCCTGAAGGGTGCCTAATGTTTGCAACTGTTACCTCACATAAGAGCTCTCCCACATTCCCATTTACTCAATGTTTCATGCTTGAATAATCCAATACAAAGAAAAGTGCAATATTTCCACCAGGGCCCGGCTAGATTAGCAGGGGGGAGGGGGTGGGGGTGCTCTGTCCCCCTGAGGACTCCCGGGTTTCTCCCAGAAACACAGAGTAAAAGTAATCAGACACAAGACACATCTTTCTTATCTCCGGCTCACTCCTAACAAGCACATAATTGCTAATATCTTTGCTGAGCCGGAGAACGAATACCCCGGAGACTGGCTATGTATATACACCGTTATGGAGAGATGAGGATGGGTTGCTATAGGAACAAGGAAGCCTTAATGTGGTAATGCAAGGGGGCAGCAGGGGGGGAAAGTGAAAAAAGGTTGAGACCTGAAGAGCTGTAAACTAAAGTACATGCCCCTTTTAACAGTTTTATGTTTCGTTCTTGAATCACAATGGATGTAATTAGCTGCCTTTGAATCTACTTAACAGGCAAGGATATTTAATGCTGAAGAGAAAACAAATCTCTGCAATTTAAACCCAATTAAGTACCATTATCAAACAGGAAATAAAGTATTGAATAGGTATTTACTGCCATTACTGTGACTGATTTAATCACATATGGTGCAGCAGACAGTTGTTTCAGAGGCTTTAAAATAATATACGATTAATATCCGTGACCTTAACAGTTGAGATAAGTACACCTGTGTCAGGAGGTTCAGACATTTCCTGCCAAAATTATCCATGTTATAGTTTAAAAAGTACCATTCAGGCGAAGGATACATTAAAAATTCAAAGGCACTGTAAGGTCACTAGTAGATAGTTTGGCTATTGTAGTGCCAGAAAGCATGCCAGGAACTCGGATAATACCCTGGCCATTACACTTAATGTAACTTCAGTTAGAGACACTTATGTTAAGGACCTGAACGTTTAAGGCAAAATAGTGGAAAGTTAGATTTTGTGGAAAATGTTCCACTCTTTGAAGGAGTTCTCAAAGAAACGGCAGCAAGAGAAAACCAATTGCCTCTTAATAAACTCACATATATTAACATCATATTTTAGTCCACTGTGTGGAGTGTACCAGCAGAGGAATTGCGTGAAGTGCTGCGAGGGGGACCCAAGTTCCCATCAGCAAAAACACGTGGGTTTGCTATCCTGGCTCCAAAATGGTGGAATGAGCTCCCCATTGACATCAGGACAGCAGAAAGCTTACACATCTTCCGGCGCAGACTGAAAACTCATCTCTTTCGACTTCACCTCGAGCGATAGAATTACTAACAAAGAACTATTAACAAAGCACTTATATACTAATAAAGGACTGGCTTATCTATAGCCAGTTGAGTGGCACTTGAAATGCTTGGCTCTATGAAACCTGATGTACTTATATGATTCTGTTTTCTTCAAGGTTGTGTCTTCCTGGTCGAATGTACTTATTGTAAGTCGCTTTGGATAAAAGCGTCAGCTAAATGCAATGTAATGTAATGTAAAAAGTGTCAGATCAAGATGCCCACACTGAGGACCTGCATGAATATCAAATATATTCAAAACTTTTACAGTGTGTTCAAACATTTACATATAATTCAAGATTTTATACAGTTCAAGTTCCCGTATCCTCCACCCACTCCATCTCCTGGGCCAGCTAACACCTACAAACATACGGAGAAACAACTAACCCGATGTCTGAGAGCTATCGTATAATCCTCTGGACAAAGCAATTATGACGTTAAAAGTCCAGATGTCCAAAAGACCTGGCTTCTTCTTTCCACCTAGACTTGATTTGAATTACTCCAAAAACAAGAGGTCCCAGAGCATGAGCATCATTCACAAATGATGACAATAAATATGAATTGCTTATATAACATAAATATAATGGGTAAAGTAGTAGTAGCTGCAGACAAATACAAATGCATGCCAAAACACGACCGATAAAGCTTAGACCTGCAGAGATTATGCTCTAAATAAAAGCATAAAAAGGGATCTTTCAATGGTTTTAGAAAGTTATGATTATTGGTCATAGACTTCTTGCTGCCTTTATGAAAAAATAAAGTAATAATAGTAATATAAGTAATACAATTAATAATAAGCATTAGCTAAACACAGAAACTCAAGAACTCCCAAATGAGAACAATGAAATTGTTATACTAAAATCAGGTGATGTTATTGTGCACGTACTGTAGAGAGGTCAGGGTGAACCGAGGGTCAACTTAACACACACTTTGTTGTTTGTTTTTAAAGCATGACCACCCGGGTCGTTCATTTACTTTAACCACGTGTGTATTATTGGAACCATGATGAAGAAGGTTGCGTTACCCTAACAAAATCTTCATTGCAATCCAAACAAATGATCTTTCATCACGGCATGGACAAACAACTTGTGGTTGCATCATACTTTGTGGATTCTTCTCTGCAACCACAAAAGAATGCAGCAAAATGAAAGGGCGAACCTACCGCCAGTGTTGGGTGTAACGCGTTACAAAAGTAACGGAGTTACAGTAATATATTACTTTTTGCTGTAACGAAGTAATGTAACGCATTACTAATGACATGTGGGTAATATATTACCCGTTACAATGCTCAGTAACGCAGTTACAACACATTTTAACTCGAAATTAAATGGTGTTTTGTTTTTTAACAATGTACTAACATAGCGAGACATTCCGACACCAGACAAATAGCGAGACATTCCGACACCAGACAAATAGCGAGACATTCCGACACCAGACAAATAGCGAGACATTCCGACACCAGACAAATAGTGCGGGTAGATTAGTAAACCTGGTGTTTACTCTTCAGGCTTCGCGCCGGGATCTTCGAGAGGGGTCTGCCTGCAGACCTCCACTCTCAGGACAGTTCCGGTGCAGACCTCCACTCTCAGGACACCTCCACTGTCAGTACAGGAAGTGCACGCTAAGAATTCCAAAATAAAATCACCACTATCAGTACAGTGCCACTTTCCAAATAGGAAATGCACGCAAATAGAAAATAAACACAGGCCGTGGGGCGACACCCGAGACCGGGCAATGTAGAAACCCGGGTGGAATAACCTAAAAAATAATAAAACCGGGGAAAAGTGGAAAAAAGTGTCCGAAAATAGGCACTCGTGAGGAGGGCAGAGTCCCCTGTCAACTCCCGTTACATATCTCCATGGTGTTATTTGAGCGAAAAACTTTTACGAGAACCAGGCTGGGGGGGTCAAAAGGGCTTGACCAAGGCCGACCCAAAGTGCACGGTGGTCGGACTCATCACCTCCGTGATGAGTCTCCATTGTGATTTGAAAACTTCCATCAAACGAGTCCTTCGGTGGGCGGGAAAAAAACGCGTCAGAATCGTCACTTCCTGTACTGACAGTGGAGGTGTCCTGAGAGTGCAGCCTGCACCGGAACTGTCCTGAGAGTGGAGGTCTGCAGGCAGGCTCCCATGGGATCTTCGGGGCAGTTGAATGTTATGCACCCTCTATTCAAAAAAGAGAACGGAGCGAAAAATACTAACAACAAATTGTGTCAGGTGCGCGTGACCTGCTCCGTTGCGCGTGCATCATTTCCAAAGTGCTTCCACAGCAGTGACACACATCTGTGGATAATCATTTATACGAAAATGGTTAAAGCAATCATCACTAAACGCCAGCAACACTGCATCTACTGCAGACCGTAGCAACAGGTCAGATGGGGACATCACGTTACCCTCCGTTGTACTAGCTTACTCCCGCCTGACTCGCCGCCCTCAACCCCGGAGCAGCACTCTTCATTGCCCGAAACTACGCCGCCCCTCTGCGGCCCGCAGGTGCCAGCCAAGATACCACGGCAAAACAGAGCCTGCCCAGGTATATCTAAACAAGTACCCGCCTGTACAGTGGGGTTAGGTGGTCATTTTGCAGCTCGTGGTATACAAATAGACAAGGGCTAGAATATGTGAAAATAGTGCCATATTCTGCCCTGCCTGTAGAAATGTTGGGTCAAAAATAATGCATACAATAGCACAATGCCTTCACCACGAATGGCTACAAAAAGATCTCATATCCCAAGCTTATCAACGAGCTAATGTTGCAGCTGAATTGATCTCCAGGTCACAAATTCAACCTCACATGATGATGTGATACCAGTTTTCAAGGACAGTAAATGTTCTCTTCCCAGAGTATATGATGGGACCAAAGTGATGTTTAGTAGGCTACATGGTTTTAATAATACTTTTGCTTTTCAATGTTTGCCATTTCAAACTATGAGCTGGTTCAAATAATATTTGCCTTGATTTACAAAATGTTCTCATTTGTTTTATCAGTAGGCTACAGCTTTGAAGCTTTTGTGCTTTTCTTTGCCACAGTCCATTTTGGACTATATGAAATATTTCAGGATTGCACTTTTAACTCACTTGAAATGTTCTCACTTGCTTGGTTTCAAAACATAACAAATGCCATAATCTGTTCATTGGGGACCATCAATGCTATTTCTCATTGCTCATGTAAACCTACTACTGCTGCGCCCCCTGTAATCTCAGAGGCACCCTGAGTCATTTTGTTCTGGAACCGGGCCTGTACACGGCCATATACTAAACAAACTACAGAGACCATTCCGTGTCCTGTTATTATTCACTTCCTCTCTGCCTTCTTCTGGTGATTTATCTGACGTCCAGCGCTCCGTCTTTTAACCTCTTTTCCTTTCTCTTTCTTGATCCTCCTTAGCAACCTTCATTATAGTCCTTGACAGTGGTCTGTACTGCTGTATTAACAACGTGTCACATGTTAAGAATTTACAATCAGAATCGAGTATTCAACTAAGCCGTGTAATACAAGTTGTTAGTAGCCTAAGGGCCTACACAGTTGTTATGCTATACCACATTGCCCTTCATTGGATGTATAATGAGCTGCACTAAACTACATTTTAGCATTTAAAATACCTAGCCATTCTTTTGCGGTTATTTTGGTGAAAGTAACTAGAAAAGTAACTAAAGTAGTGTAACTCATTACATTTCAGAGACAGTAATTTTGTAATGTAACTTATTACTTTCAAAAGAGAGTAATAAGTAATATGTAATATATTACATTTTTTCTTGCCCAACACCGCTATCTGCAAGAGAACTGGGACTAAATATTTTAGCATGACCCAAACATTTATTTGTTTGGCAGATGCTTAAATTCACAGTGACAGTTAAGTAACAATCCAAACCCAAGGGGGTCAAGGAGAAGCTACAAGAGTAAAGGGAACAATGCAACAATACAACTGGGCGAGTCTGAGCCAGAATTTGCTGCAGGAATTCAGTGAAACGACTAAATATTCACATCAATCGAGTAAAGATATTCATGCAACTAATTATTATTTGTTGTAGTATAAATAAAAAGTAGTTAATTATTTTCACCATGAAATAGTTTTCGTGTTGTAAAACAATAAAATTAAACCAAAGGTCCACAGGGGAGTTGAACAGCAGGGTTGTGAGAGAGTGATAGACAGCCGGTAATTAGGGAGGAGGGAGCAGCGAGGGGTGACAAAGACAGACAGACTCTAAAAATACAGATTCCTATTACTGTTCATAGCTAAACCACAGTTTTTTACACTGCCTCCAAATTGTGCTGCACATACAAGCTTTTTTTCTCATAAATGTCGTTTGTAATAAGTCATCAAAATACATCAGTGAGGCTTTCATTGAATTTAAAGACTGCATCGCTCTTTCAGTGCTTTACTGGATTACCAGCCAGCTATCTGTAATGTCAGCTTTTGTACTGCGACATGAGAGACAACAGAGGCCATAGCTTATGTGTGTGAGAGATCGCATTATGTTGGCCGAGCTCTAATCATTCTTTGATGCCGGAGGCGCTTCATTCAGCCCCCCCCCTGTCTTTATCCGTCTCTCGCTCTCTCTGCATGTTTGTCTCTATCTTCTGCTCTTTCTCTCGTTTCCCTCCTCTCTGTAATGGTATTTCAATAGGACAGATAGCCACAGGAATCCAATGTGCAGGCCGTCTAATTGAGTCTTTAATAGGGTGTCTGATGTCTGCTAGCTGCCAGTTCACACTGAGAGGGACAGAGACAACACCGCCAGCTGGACCTGTCTTTAAAGGTCAGCCTATATGTTGCTGGATCAGCAGCATAAACAAGACGTTTTTTTGTTAAATACAATGAAAATGATTGTATTTATTTTATTGTTCTGCAAGAAAATGTCGCAGTTGACTCTCAACTGAAGAAATACCTAAATATATGTTTCTTAGAGATGCACAGTGAGTATGATTGTGAGTAGATCAGAGAATCTGCTTATTAAAGAGCTGTCTTCATTCAAATTTTGGTGCATTGATTTCAATTGTTCCATTTTGCCAATCACAAAGTTGGAAAAATAAGTAATACGAAGTATGCTTTCATTACAACTGTTTAACATCAAAATTAAACTTTTCAGAGAAACAAACTGACACCGACTCAACAGAATGCTCGTATTATGTATCTCTGAAGTCAATATTAAACATGAATTTGAGCTCTATGAAAAAGCTACATTTTGATTGTGTCGAAAATCCCTCCATTGTTAAAGTAAATCATACATACAGTAGGACAATAGTCAATTTATAAATCCCAGTTTTATAAAATATCACAAAATGTACTGTGGGATTTCCGATTAAAGGATAATAATCCAAAATCATTTTTTATTTCCATCAGTTTGGCATGGTCTAAATACTACAATTCCCATAATCCTCTGCCCCTGTTGGAGGAGACTAGTCAGAGGTGTGAATCAGAGAGATAGTGAATTTGTCGCAGTCGGGAACAAAACACAGCAGGCACATTGCAGTTTATCTTGGCGTGTCAGTCCACCTGCAGATTAGTGGAATAGTGTGAAACCACTGGGGGCTCACTCTATTAAAAACAGATCCACGGCAAAACTAGAGGTCAAAAATCCCCCCAGGGAACATTAAATGTTGATCTTTCACTTTGTTTTCCAGCCATTCGGGATATTGAACTAATTCGACAGTTAGTCTATACTTATGTGAATCCAATTTTATTTTACCTGTGGTTTAACTAGATTTTGACCTTTGTGTTATTTGTATTATTTGTCATTGTTATTCTCCAGTATGGTTTATTTGCTCAGCAATTGCTTCCAATGAAGACATACAGTAGGAACTATGTTAGGTTTGTCTAGCTGGAGAAGCTCATTGTAAATGATAAATAAAAGTAAATCAAAGCATTGAAGTTCATTGATGTGTAACTATAATTTGATAAAACAATCCCAATCCAAAGTGACTTGTGTACCTTTTTCCCAGAGCTTTATCACACCTCTTCAGCAGTGCAGTTTTATTTGTGTGATTTGGTTGATATACATAATTGAAAAATAATTTGAGCAAATAAACAAACACAACAAATGCAAGCAAAAGTAAAAGAAATGAAAAGAGACAGTCAGTCTTTTTCCAGTGAATAACAAGACAACCTACAGGATCCATATTTTGGTCCAACAACTCAGACAGATATTCTTTTGGTTGTTATATAATGAGGATGACTGTGAGGGGGTGATTCAGGTTTCCAGTCTTCTTTTTTTAAACACGCTTTTTCTGGAAAACTCAGATATTGCACTTTGTGTGTGTTTGGCTCATTAGTCTTTCTCTCCTCTATTTCCCCACAGGTAAGATTGCTTGCGATGAGGTTTTGAAGAAGACTGTCTATTATATGTTGATTTGTATACATTCCTGTGTGAGATGATGTCAACCTTTGTGTATGTGTATGGGTACGTCTATGCTAACCAGCGCTGCAGGGCCGTGAATTTATTCTATCTGCATAACGCCGGGATAATTAACATCTTCACCTGGCTCCTGGTTTGTTCGTTTTAAAAAGCCTAATTAATCACAGGGACAACGTTGAGACTGGAGTCAGAGCCACCAAGCGTGAAATTACCTTTCTCAGAGACTGGGCTCAAACGTCCATAAACAGTGATCCTGCCAGCCTACCCTCTGTACGTAACTCTTTATCTCATACGGCCGTGGAAGGAGGGAGAGGTAAGAAAGAGCAAGAAAGGCCAGTAGAGGTGGGAAACAATGCAGATGACTACAAAAAACAAGCAGGAGATCCGGGGGAGAAAAGTTTCTTAGTCGGGGGCAGAGTAACGGTCCTGCTTTGCTGCGTATAATAATATTAGCTGGTGGGCCAGGTATCTGGAACACCTACTCTGAGTAAGCTCTCTGGCCAAATCAATAACTTTGAACTTCCCATCCGAGAGAAACTCTTTACATCAATAGACGCTGTGATATCCCCCTGCTGGTATTGAGTACAGCATCAGTGGTTCTGGGAGTAGTTTGTATGAATCATACACGACACCCACTCTCCTAACCTCTCCCTCTCTACCTACCTGCAACCCCCCCGCCCACCATCAGCATAAACTGTCTTTGTACTTAACCTCACACATCACAGCTAACTCGTATATCAATGTTGTGTTGAGACATCGGAGAAGGGATACGTGTCTATTTCTGGCTCAGTAGGAGTGGATGATGGCCATTCTCTCTGTGTGTTTGTGTGTGTGTATGTGTGTGTGTGTGTGTGTGTGTATGTGTGTTGTTGAACTTGATTGAGGTGTGTGCCTCATGAACACTGTGGAAGTACTGTCTACATATTCAGGTCTGTGAGGCTAAGTCACATGACATCACGTGTATAGACCATGGTATAGACACCTGCAATGCAAAGTTATAATCATATTGATAATTTCTGTTAAATAATATTTTGATTCTCCTGCCACATAGCCATGTGTTAAAGAGGCCCTCTTGTGCTCTTTTGGGTTTTCCCTTTCCTGCAGTGTTAGAGTTGTTTTGTATGTAAATGGTCTGCAAAGGCGTAAATCCCCCCTGACTGAAATGGCTTCATTGTTTACTTCTGTAACATAATGACGTCACTATGTAACTGTTGGGGAAATATTTTCCTAGGCGCATAACTTTGACCCAGTTTATCAGTTTGTACAATGAGCACAGACCAACCTTTGGCTGCTGTGCTCTCAGTGTTTTGTCTCCCTGTTCCTGCCTGTTGGCGTCAGCTGGTAGAGGTGTTATCGTTTTATCTTGTTATGCATAATGTTGATTATTCTCTCAGAACTAGCTAAATACATGGGTCTGGGGTAGAGATCTTCAGAATTGGTTTGGCACCGTTGTGTCAACTCATGGTACAGCACATGTCTTGTGGATTCTCCGGCCGAAGCTTCGAATTAACCGTCAGCGTTTGCCATCAAAGTTTCTGCTCTCCCCGTGTCTCTCTGAGTCCTGACTCCAATGCTTCAGAAGTTTCCATCACAGTAACCCTTTGGCTTGTATGGGCTAGCGCTCCAACACGTACGTCGTACGTTATAGGCTAAGGGGCGGGACCAATCACAACAGAGCCGGCCAGCTAACCAATCAGAGCAGACTGGGCTCTGGTTTCAGACAGAAGGTGAATAGAGGTGCTGCAGAACAGGCAGTGTGACAAAAATAAAGAGCTTTTAGAACATTGAAGCATGTAAACATGCCACAGTGGAGGGAAAAATACACAAACCCGAAAAATGAGCCTTTAAAGAGAATAATGGGACGTCTTTAAATAATGTTTTTTGTCTCCTGCCACATAGCTATGTGTAATATTATTTAAATGTATTTTTTGGGTTTCATCAGGGTTTCATATCCTAACGACTATGCACAGTTTTGAGCTTTATTTGGTTAATGAATGTTTATATATTTAGGATAAGAGTAGAGGTTGACACCAAGAGGACAGACATGTCAAAGAATTGATTATGTTGTGTTTGTTTCACAGATTTTAGGTTAACATGCTTGTTCTTAAACTCAAATTAAAAGGTGTTAATATTCATGACAGTCACACGTTTGTAATGCAGCCATAGGCCAGCAGTGCGAGGTGACAAAGTGTGCTGAATTTAAACTTCTCTCTAAAGCTGCTGTTTTCTGTTTCACTTCTTTCATCACTTTTGATGAGTACAACTCAGCTCAACTCAGTGAATGCCTCTGAGGACTGTGACAAAGAAAGTGTGCGCCATTATCCCTATTTATACAATTATTTGTGACTTGCCTCTGACCTCAGGCTTTTTCACAATGCTTCTACACTTTAGCTTTTAGATGTTTTAAAAGTCAGTTACAAACTAGTTTTTTTTTTTAAAGCATACGCTACAAATCACATCCACAGTTTTATTAACAGAGGTTCAGAGGAGGATTGTCACCTTGTTTTAAAAAGTAACCGCACCTCTTTTATTGAAGCTGGAGCCAAATGCATTAAATGTGAAACGATTAGGATAGAGATTAATCTAAATGTATGAGCTGAGATGGAAGCAGCAGGAGTTATTTTGTAAAAATATTTCACCTGGCATAGAATGTCTTTGTTAGAGATCAAATAGTAGAAAGATGTCAGGAAATGATAGGAGAATAAGAAAGATGGGAAATGACTGCTGGGAGCCGGAAAGTGCTGATCAAGCCAGTTCAGCGGTTCACCTTTCAATTCTGGAGCTATTTCTACACAATTATCGGATGTTTTTATAGGACGTAGAGACAATGGTTTGTTATTCAACCGCAAAGCTTACCGGTAGGGGTGTAACGGTATCCGTATTCGTCCCGTACCGTCACGGTTCGGACGTCACGGTTCGGCACATGCAGTCACACGATGAATACGCCTTTTTTTTTACGAGTGGGAAAAAAGTGTCATTCAGGGCAGTATCCATTACACTATTTATAATCCAGGGGGCGGTATTGTATGGGATTAGTTTTGTATCATAAAGATAAAGCAACACTTTCTCAGAATAAAGCAAAAATATGAGTTTAAAAGAAGAAAAAAACTAAGTCAAGCAAAATAAAATAAATTTCAAAAATAAAACTATAAGTTGCAAACAAATCATTTGTGTAATCATGTAAACTATAAGTCTTTTTTCTTTGTTTTAACATAGGTTTTTGTTTGCAGTTCTTGTTTCTTCTTTCTCAATGATCAGACTTTTGCTCTCGCTGCAGCTCTTCACTTTTGCGCTCCCTCATTTTTTGTTTGAGATTCTGACACAAACCTCCCAGGTGGGCGGGACTTTCAGGGGTGCGTCCCCATTGGCTACTCAGTTTGTGTGACAGCCCAGTCCTCCAGCGATTGTACAGTGCCGGCAGCTGCGGTGCGGTAGCTAGCTGAGCGTGGACAGAAGACCCCCAGAAGAACCAGCATTTCAATTATTATAATACTACTACTAAGTGAAAATATATGTAAGTATTGATCATTTGTGTTGTTTGTGCTATACGGTCTGTTTCTTTATTGTGTTAAGTGAGAAGTAAAGCTGTGCTATGAAAGTTAGCTTGTGCTACCTTTAGATCCATAACAATGCAAGCTAAGTAGCCTAACAGTTAGCTATATAGCTAGCAGTGAGTGAACGTTCAGACACCGGCCCGGCGCACACACTCAAACGGACTCGTGTGCCTGACTCTACCAACAGGTTTTCATGATTCTGTTTAGATATGCAAGTATAAGCCATAGCTTATTTTATTAACACGCTAATTTGATATGAAAATCAATGGAGGCTGAGTTAACTTTGTAGGAAAACCTACCGTCCATGACTGCCCCTGAGCTGTGTTTTATTTGTTAACTTCATATTTTTCATTTCCTAAAACATTTATTTCCCTCTCATATTAACAGTGTGGATCATTGAGACAGCGTGGCGTCCTGAGTCTTATCCTGTTTTCCCACTTCCTCTGAGGGGACAGCACGGGGGGGGGGCATGAAGAAAGAACTGCACCAGCTTCATCCACGCTGGTGTTACTGTTATCACTGGCTCAGTGTCATTTCATTTGACCAAATGTCTTTACATATACATGTAATAGATTTTATTATTATCCACTTTTTGTTTTATGTCCTTTTATTTAAAACATTCTTTGAGACTTCATCTTGGTTCAAATTTCAATAAATGTAATTTGTATAATCACTCTTTTGTCTTTATTCTACATGAAAATGTTAGAGATTCCATTCAAATCTGTTGATTATTCAGATCTTCCTCAGGATGTTTGATTGCTCTTTTTCTGCTGTGTTTATTGTGTTTGTTGTATTTTGTTACTGTTACTGTTACTCTGGCACAACAATTTCCTTCGGGATGAATAAAGTCTTATCTTATCTTATCTTATCTTATCTTAGGAATAGTATGTAGAATTTGTAATGCTAAATGTATATCATTTTCTCACAGGATATGGAATGAAACAACACCGTTGTTATCCATTGTGTATGAATGCTTCAGCTCTTCAGACCAACATAGTAAGATGTGAGCATGTTCCTAATTGTGTTGGTATGCAACCTAGGTCTGGTCTGTTTAATAAAGCAAATCTGCCACTTTTATATTGCAGAATTTGTTCAATTAAAGCAGTCTTTAATTGTTTGTCCTAAACATAGCAATATATGCTTTTGAAATGTAACATGTCTTTGAAAAATAATAGTATACAGTTTATATTGTGTATCACCTTTAGCTTAAAAATACAGATGTGTTTTTTTAATCTATAAAATAAATAGACACTTTATCAATCCCAAATTGGGAAATTATTTAACAGCAGCAGTGTGTTCAGGTATTAAAATATTTAAAGTTGGAATAAAGTATGAAATACACATCACAAGTATAATACACAGCAATCCATAAGATAAGTCCGATATGTTCATGAAAACCCCCCAGGAGACACCAACACTAATGTGGCCGAGTGGACTCCGAAGTTTGCTGCATGAGTTGCACTGTATGATCTGTGGGGTAGTGGTCCGTCACTCAAAAGCTGAGTAGCCAATGGGGACGCACCCCTGAAAGTCCCGCCCACCTGGGATATTTGTGTCAAAATCTCAAACAAAAAATGAGGGAGCGCAAAAGAGAGAGCTGCAGCGAGAGCAAAAGTCTGATCATTGAGAAAGAAGAAACAAGAACTGCAAACAAAAACCTATGTTAAAACAAAGAAAAAATACTCATAGTTTACATGATTACACAAATGATTTGTTTGCAACTTATAGTTTTATTTTTGAAATTTATTTTATTCTGCTTGACTTAGTTTTTTTTCTTTTAAACTCATAGTTTTGCTTTATTCTGAGAAAGTGTTGCTTTATCTTTATGATACAAAACTAATCCCATAGATTTGCGCCTAAAAGCTGTTTGCCAGCCGCCCTTAAACAACAAATGAAGAACAAGAAGAAACACAACAACAAAACGAACAAAATACAAGAAGAAAAGTTAGTATGGCGATTTCAGATAACACACAGGAGCTAGAACTCACCTGCTTCTTTTAAATCAGCTGTGTGGGAACATTTCGGGTTCCCTGTGGACTACAATAACGATGAAGTGTGCGAGTGGTGGATCGGACGAGGACGGTGTGTCGGCGTTGTTAGACAGCGGTGCGGTATGCTAACGGCCCGTCCACACAGCGGCGTGCGTTGACGCTTCCCCATTCACTTTGAATGGCCGAAATGCATCGTGGGAAGCGACGTGGAGCGTAGCTGGCGTGGCTCGCTGCAAAAGTTGAGCAATGTTCAACTTTTGACGCCTCGGCGAGGCGTCAGCCAATCGAATCATATGCCAGTACAAGCTCTAGCCAATCAAACCGCTGCTTGTGTGTCAGGGGCGGGAGATTCATGTGATTGGTTGTTGGTCGAGTTTCAGACACGCCCGCCGGCAAGCGTCAGCGCACGCCGCTGTGTGGACGGGCCGTAATGAAACACACGCCAAACATGCTAAAATAAATCATATCGGAAGGCATCACCCAGATTTGCCAATCACCGGAGCCCGGCAAAAGACAACAGCAGTTCAACAGCTTATCCCTGCTGTTTTTAAGAAGCCAATAGACATGAAAGCCGAGAGACCAAAATACATTTCGGAAGCTTTTGGCATAATGTTTTTCATATGTTTTTGCAACTGTTTAATACTGTTAATTATTCAAAATGTCAGAGTTCCTTATTTTTAAACTGAAACTTGCACTACTGTTCAAAAATAAATAACAAACCTGGAATTATGCATTTGGGACTTTTTTTTGCTCTTTCTTGTTGTACCGAACCCGTACCGAACCCTGACCCCCAAACCGAGGTACGAACCGAACCGTGACTTCTGTGAACCATTACACCCCTACTTACCGGGTAAATATTCAAGGTTTCTTTTGGCATTAATATGTGTGGAAAGTAAAAAAACATTTAAAACATGCAGACACATACACAATACTAAAAGCCACACACACACACACACACACACACACACACACACACACACACACACACACACACACACACACACACACACACACACACACACACACACACACACACACACACACACACACACACACACACACACACACACACACACACACACACACACACGGTTAGAAGGGACTAACATTTCAATCTTCTGAACAAATGTGTGATGAGCTGTGTGTATTCCCGGTCCTGTGGGAACTGGCACAGATAATTAATTTGGTTTCATAAACTTCTGTAACCATGTACTGGGGGACTGGGAGCTCAGAGTAAACACATATTTGAATTATTGTATCCCAACATCTTTATTCCCAGGTAATCCGCATGGGATAATCATGTGTGAATGCCTGGACGTGTACCTATATACTGTGTGCAGTGCTGTGTGCTCAAGTAAATGTGCCTTTTTTTTTTTAAAGAGAAGATATATATGCTGCTGCTACTGAGTTCCCTGGGAAATCAGAGCACATACAGAAAGAAAAAGAGGGAGGGTGGAGGTGATACAAATACATACATTTGTTGAGAAAGGGAGAAGAGCCGGAAATAGTAGTAGGAGACAGGAGGGAGAGGCAGAGTAAAGGAAAAAGGAAAAGGAAGGCAGAGTTTCAGGGAGTAAAATGTTGACGCCAGGCTGCTCGCTGGCAGCTGACAGACGGAGAATGTGGGATGCTTTCTGGGTTGCAATCAAATCCCTATAAACAGAGTGATCATTCACTCTGCCTAAACTCCACTGCATTACTGCCAACCAGCGAGGACACATACTGTCTTCTCACACATGCACACACACACATGCCGTTGTCACAACAGAAAGGTAGCATTTGTAGTCAGTGCACATTGGAAATCTTGCACATATATTGTATATGCATGAATAAATCGTACATAAATGCATTCAAACAAGATCGGAGAGCAGAAAGTGACGAGTGGAGGAAGGAAATTACATGAAATATAAGAAAGAGACCGGAAGGTGTTGAAAGAGATTACATTGAATGCCTAAATATCCCTGAGGGGTCAAGATGGCTCCAATGTGTCTTTTAGGTTTAACTGTAGAGAACGGCGGGATATTTGTGAGTTGTGAGTGTTGTTGTTAACGTCTGATAAGCTCCTTAGCTAAATAATATTCCAAAACTTTTCAGGCAAACAGTTTAGAACAACAGGATAAGAGGATAATATTTGCACCCCAGGAAGGAATGTACCTTTTGATCTCAGTAAGAGGTGACACACACCTGAGTGTAAGCTCAAAAACGAACCACGTTTGCTTCTCTGTTTGCACAGTCACAAAAAAGAAAAATCGTTGGGCTGCACGTCAGAGTCGATCAAGAATTTCTTCCATCTCAGTCTGGAGCAATAAACTGGACGCCTACCTGTGCACTTACTCCACTCAGAGGGAGAATCAGCGAGTATGGAAACACCAAGTCAGGGAAAAGAAAACTCTCATTGACTCCACAAGCTTCTTAATGTGTCCGCCTCAAGGTCCTGCTGTTCTCCACCAGCTGCTCGCCGTACTGTATGCCCCGTGTTAGGGTGAGTGAAGCAGGCAGGACCCAAATGCAGATTGAACAGAAAATACCTTTATTTCAAGGTTACTAGGTGACAAAATAGAACACTACCCCGTGAACACAGTCACAGACAAAGAAGGAACCAACAATGACAGACAGCAAAAACAGAACTTAAATACACACAAGACTAATCAACGAAACAAGAGACAGGTGAGGAGGGAGGAGAAAACACAGGGGGGACAAGGTGAACACAATCGGGTAATCAGACAGGAGGGAACACCGACAGAAAGCAACAGGCAAGACAGGGGGTGAACACTTATCAAAAATAAAACAGGAAACCAAAGACAGAAAAAGACAAGACAAAACAAAACACAGACAGATCGTGACACCCCGCTGCCATCAGAAGTCGATACAGCTACTGTACTGTGAGGCCATGGGGTTTGTTTCCTCCATATCTGCCACAGGTTGCTGCTTATGTAGACTCTTGCTCCTGGACTTGTGTGTGGTTCTTGAAAAACAGTCTGAATAAAAGGCCTGAAAGAGCTTTCTGACTGATGGATTGTCTGACTGATACCAGTAGACTCTGCTTCTCACAAAGACTCAGACAAACGTTTGCAGTTACAGATTGACCACTCAAAATATTTCAGATTGAGGAAAGGCAGGGGGAGTTTCTGCTTCTAAGGCCTATATTTAAATCATAGTCCATATAGTCTACATAAGCACGATGTAAAGGGGGCTTTCCAAATCTGGCAGAGCTGGCGTTATCGCTGCCTGATTTGGCATGGATGGTCATAATCTCCCCAAAATCATACTGGTGTTAGTTATTCCCCTTTAGTTTAAGCAAACAAAAGCAATTTACTCTGAGCCTAGCAGGTGAAACAGTAAACAAATATCCTTCCAGATGAAGCATTGACCACCGTAAAAATTCTGACACCTCTATTCTTCAACAGTGGAAGAGTAGCTGTGCACGGTGCGGGTGAAAACATGTAAAAAGTCCTGTTAGCAAGGTTATTGGGCCACATTCAGCTGTTCATGGATAACCATTGATTTTCACAGATGAATGATGACTTCTTGTTGATTTCATCAGCTAAAGCTAACATAAACTAATTAAGGTTACAACAAATCAAACAATATCCCTGTGAAAGAAGCCACTTGAATTGAAGCCTGAGCTAAATGTCTGCATCTTTGAAGGCGAGAAGAGAAAATTAAAACAACAACGCTATTTTAATATGGGGTAGCCGTCTAGTGCATGTTAGTTGTGTTATTATAGTGGGGTGAAAGGTGCTTTGCTTCTGTGTTGTGGTGTAGTTGAAGTATACTGATAAAGCTCAAGTACCTCAAAATAATACTACCTTACAGTAAGAGAGTAGATGTAATTAGTGACTTTCCACCGCTGCCCAGAACACGCCAAGACATGTTTTCCTGTTTATCAATAACATGGTGGCTGTGAGCACCTGTCCCTTAACATCTTTCCCTCAAGGACATGTTGAGCATGCTGATTGATTGACAGACCTCGCTCCCACACCCACAGTGACACCTGCACTCTGGATGTCACTTCAACATCTGCTCCTGTGCTGCTAGAGCCACCATGGCAGCCTACAAAAACATATAATTTTCACAAATAAGCAGCACTTTCAGAAAAGAAAGAACACACACACACACACACACACACACACACACACACACACACACACACACACACACACACACACACACACACACACACACACACACACACACACACACACACACACACACACACACACACACACACACACACACACACACACACACACACACACACACACACACACACACACACACACACACACACACACACACACACACACACACACACACCCCTTTCCTGTGAGTGTTTCACTTTAAAGATAGAGGGTTCTGGGTTGTGGATTCGGGCCGGTCCATCCGTCTCGCTGTCTTTGGGCGCTGCGGTGACAACGCCTCCATTGTCACAGCTGAGAAATGGTTTCCCACTATTTGCATTTTTATTGATGCTCCAAATTGCAAAAAGGTTTCTCCTCCTTCTGTCTTTGTCTTTGCGTTGAGGAGCAAAAAACCCCTCATTTGTTCAAGCAGGCCCTATATAAATCACTATAGCAGAGTGAAGTGAAGTGAACTCATCTCTGAATAAAACATCAGGTTGCAGACGGAGCACACTGGAAGCAGTTCCCTCTCATTTTTTTCTTGCTTTCAAATTGGCTGTACCCTTTGCCTCTGCACACTGCAGAGCTGGAACTAATGCTGAAGTGGGAAACGAGCATGTGCTCACACAGATTGCATTCACAGCTCATGTGTTGGAGTTTTCTCCTTTAAGCCAGTGTCAACAACATACTACATGCAATAAGGGGTGCAGGGTAATTGGTCAGACACATTGATTGCTGCACAAGTACAATATAGATTGGGCCATTATTACAGTCGCTACACCGTTGCAACAAACAACAGTATCTGCACTCTTTATGAGAGTGCAATTACTTTTAAGTCGGTGAATTACTGTGAAACCCGAGTCACACACCTCTTTCCCTTTTCCTTGTCTCGCTTTCTGTCAAAATGAGCGACTGGGAGCAGATGACATTTCATTGTTTATGTATTTATTCATTGTGAAGCAGGGATTACTGGCGTTACAAGGTCATTCAAACAGATGAGTGAATACTCTATTGACTGAAATGTAAATACGGGCTCACACTGGGCTCCAGTCACACAGCTAAAAGGAACAGCAGCTGTCTTCCTTGTCCTTCATTGTCAGCCAGAGGAGCAAAAGTGTTTTTCTCAAAACTGCTGATTAAGTTGCTCTAGCCCACTAAAGGGTCTGGGGATGTGGGGAAATGGAAAACCACAAAATCAGATGTTGATATTGATTCTACAATCTAAAACAGAGGGCACCTTTCAGTTTATATTAAATAAAGTGACAGCCATATAATAATACAATTTACACCTGTAACCTTGGTTGTAAATATTATGAAGTTTCTCTGTAAAATCTTCACGCCTGAATGTGAACAACAGCCAACAACGGATTCTAGGGAACACTTTGATCAATTATGGACCATTTTTCCTTTAACAACAAAACAAATGGCATTTTATAGTTTAATACTATTTATTTGTTAGGACAGGGTTCTTCTCTGCAGCCAGTAAAAAGTAGGCATTTCCTTATCAAATATCTTTATTGTAAAGGCTCCAATCAGAGTGTTACGCCCAGATCTAGGGTAACCTAGGCGCAGCATAAAATGTACACTCTCTCCTCTTTTCCTACTCCCAAGAACATAGACAATGAGACAGTGAATGCCGTTTGGTAAATTTAATTACCAAAGTTTTCTTTTGAACAAATAAGTGCAACAACCCACAAAACAAACAAATCTTTGAACACAAAAATCTTGCCTAACAAATAAGAAAATAAACATACAGGACTCTTACCTAGACTGACGTAAAAACAGGAGAAAACGAGAACCAACCAAAAGAAAAAGGGTTTCACACTTTCACGTAGACTCAAGGCGTGTCCAACAAGGACAGGTTAAAGTTATGTCTATCCTTCCAAGGTTTACAAAATATACAAGGACAGAAGTAGTGATGGCAGTTTGACACTGAAGCTTCGAACGGAGCTTCAACCCTGGACTTCCTATTCCATAGAAGCAGTGCTTCGAAGCTTGCTTCAAATCACGTGACATGTGACGTCCGAAGCAGCAACTGCTTCAAGTCACGTGACATGTGACGTCCGAAGCAGCAACTGCTTCATTTCCTGAATGAATCACTTGACTGGTTCGCGGTCCATTCACGCGATTCAATGCACTGCCTCGTCTCGATTCTGACAGGTGACAGGTTGAAACAGTTTCAAACTTGAGTGCTTCAAGACTTTATGACCGCTCTAAACAATGTGCAATGTGTGGGTTGTTGTCGTAGTTTGCGTTGTTGCTGTTGGTATTGCATTTGAATTGTAGTATCATTATAGAGCAAGCCAGGAAGAAAGATAGGTCGTTCTGGCTCGGGAAACACTTCGAAATGTGGAGAAGTTGTGAACAAAAAAAGACAATTATCAGTAATATAAAAACAGTTAAATATTTCAAGGAATAGATAGCCCAGTGTGTACAGCCGGCGGCCCGAATGCAGCGATGTCCTCCGCGCAGCTCGTTCAAAGCCCGGAATGGACGTATTTTAATCATTGCTTTTCAACTTTAATGACTGATAAAAGGCTCTCTCCGCCCAAAAACATGTCTAGCACTCTCTAGTCTCTTCTTAATAACCCAATACACACAATTATCAATCTTTAATTGCAAATAGAACATGATATTCAGTCTTAGTGTGTGTGCATCGAAATATTTTTCAAGGCAAAGATACGTTAAACCCACTGCAGCCTTGCACTTCGCCAGGAGAGGTCGCTGTAACTGAAGCTTCGAGAAATGAACCTATTTCCGACACAATTTTCCAAGTGGTTCGACGCTTCATTCAAAGCTTCATTTTGCCATCACTAGACAGAAGTACAAAAGGACAGATACAAATACGCAACAGTTGGGAGCAGGAGAAGCTGAGTCAGAGAGAGCGGCCGAGGAACTGCACGGCTGCAGCTAAATATATACTCCCGTCTCCCCAGGTGGACCAATCAGCCTGTCGAGGGCAGCCAATCAGCTACCGGGCACCACCTGTTCACTCAGCCACACAGACACAGGAGGAGGAAGAAAAATCTCTACACACAATACACATAACGACCAGGGTCGTAACACAGAGGTTTTGGTTTAAGTCTTTTTTCCTAACTGAGGTAAATGACTCTAATTGGCAGCGATGATAAGAGCTGGATGAATAATCTAAATGCTCAGGAAAAGGGCTTTAATGCTATAGGTCCTCCAGAATTGTCCTTTATATATTCTGGATACTTCTGTTGGAATCAAAGCTGAACTGTATAACATGAAAAGGCACACATGCTGAAAACCTAACCCCAGAAGGGGGATCTGGGGGGATTCTCCCCCAGGAGATTTTTTGAAATACTAACATAAGCTACCCATTCTGGTACACTCTGAGAAGAAAAATAAATAGATGTATTACGACATATTAATAATAATGTATGCGATTGTTTGTTTTTCACTTTGTTCTGACAGCTGAACTTGCTGCTCCACACAGAGAGAAGAGCAAAGAGGAGAGAGTCTGTGTGAAATACTTTACTTTGTGGGTAAGGGTAGATAGCTCCCATTGTTCTGTGACCTGTCAATCATCAAACTGGGGGTCATATTTCATTATGTGTTCATTTGTATCTGAAGTTGTACCCATGGGTGTATAAAGAATAGTTCTACCGCAAAGTTATTCTCCGTGGGGACTTCCGGCAACAATCTTGATTCTGATTGGCCAGAAGACTCGAAAAAACATCAGCAAATATGTTTTATTGAGAAGATGATCACTACATGACAGAAGTTTTCAAAACTGTTTATGGTCTCCGGTACTTTCAGTCCAACGCCGACTGCATGCACAGCGTTAGAAAATCGCTTACACACCTGGAAGCTTACACACCTTCCGGTGCAGACTGAAAACTCATCTCTTTCGACTCCACTTCGAGCGATAGAATGACTAACAAAGAACTGCTAACAGAGCACTTATATACTAATAAAGGACTGGCGTATCTAAAGCCAGTTGAGTAGCACTTGAAACGATTGGCTCTTTGAAACCTGATGTTCTTATATGATTCTGTTTTCTTCAAGGTTGTGTCTTCCTGGTCGAACGCACTTATTGTAAGTCGCTTTGGATAAAAGCGTCAGCTAAATGCAATGTAATGTAATGTAAAAAATCGTGCCTTCAAAATAAAAGTTTGACTTTTTCTCCCACTCACACATCTGCGACCCACTCGAAACGGGTCGCGACCCACCAGTTGAGAACCACTGATCTAGAGTACGCTCCAAGTGATACCCCCCCGCCTCTAGCTGTCAAATCTTTTTTAAAAGACGATAATGCTGGCGATTATCTCTATTAGGTTTTCTTTCGTAAATCCCACGAATAAAATGTTGGCAATCCCGCAACATTTTAACTTTATTGACTCTGTTAATTCCTACTAAAATCTTTGAAAAGATACCACAAATACATATACTGGGACTCTGGGATTATTGACTTGGATTATTGACTGGCATCCATTAGGTGCATTCGTTAGTTTTATGGCAGCAGGTATATATATGTTATCGATTATAATACACTACAGTGCCCAGATTTATTTTGGTAAATAACATCACTCAGTGACATGTTATTTACCAAAATAAATCTGGGCACTGTAGTGTATTACAGTGCCGAGTGACAATAACATGTCACTCAGTCCTCTCTGAAGAACCAGCACCTTACCGTGGTAGAGAGGTTTGTGTGCCTGATGAACCTGGGGGCTGTGTTGTCTGGAACCTTGTGTTCCTGGTAGGGTCTCCCATGGCAAATTGGTCTCAGGCAAGGGGCCAGACTAAGATTGGTTCAAAAGACCTCATGAAAGATGACACAAGAAGTGAGGATACCCGGCCCGGAGGAAGCCCGGGGTCCCTTTCTGGAGCCAGGTCCAGAAGGAGGACTCGTCGGCGAGCGTCTGGTGGCCGGGCTTGCCACGGAGCCCGGCCGGGCCCAGCCCGAAAAGGCAACGTGGACAACACCTCCGCTTCTCCGTCCCACGGGCCCACCACCTACGGGAAACAGCGATGGGGTCGGGTGCACTGTCAGAAGGGTGGCAGTGAAAGCGGAGGGTCTCAACGGACCATACCCGGGCGACAGAAGCTGGTTTTGGGGACGTGGAACGTCACCTCTCTGGGGGGGAAGGAGCCGGAGCTTGTGCGGGAGGTGGAGCGTTACCAGTTGGATCTGGTTGGGCTCACCTCTACGCACAGCGTCGGCTCTGGAACCTTACTTCTGGATAGGGGTTGGACTCTATTCCTCTCCGGAGTTTCTCAAGGTGTGAGGCGCCGGGCGGGTGTGGGGATACTCACAAGACCCCGGTTAGGTGCTTCGTTGTTGGAGTTTACCCCAGTGGACGAGAGGGTCGCCTCCCTACGCCTGCGGGTTATGGGGGGGAAAACTCTGACTGTTGTGTGTGCTTATGCACCCAACAGCAGTTCAGAGTATACGGCCTTCTTGGAGACCCTGGAAAGAGTCCTGTATGGGGCTCCTGAAGGGGACTCTTTAATCTTCCTGGGAGACTTCAACGCACATGTGGGCAATGATGGAGACACTTGGAGGGGCGTGATTGGGAGGAACGGCCCCCCTGATCTGAACCGGAGTGGTGGTTTGTTACTGGACTTCTGTGCTAGTCATGGATTGGCCATAACAAACACCATGTTCGAACATAAGGATGCTCATAAGTAGTGCTGCGTACCGGCAAGCCGAACCGGTACTGGACTTGTAAAAAGTTTCGGTTCAAGTCCGGTTAAAACCGGAACGTCGGGAACCGGTACTTGGACTCGCAAAAAAACTAGCACTTACGTATATTCTGGTGTCTGTTGTTATTTAAACATTCCCTGATAAACGTTATTCAGCGTCAATAAATGAGTGCTAATCCCAGTGTGCTCAGTGTACAACATCACATGTCATTTCACCTTCGATTCACGGTTTGAAAACGTAGCCTTTCGCCACATGCTAATGCTAACCGGAAGTGAAGAATTTTCAGAATAAAAGTATTAGTTAAGTTAATAGTGTGAACTTCCGTTTTATTCAGAATAAAACTGATTTAAATTAAATAGTGTATTTAATTCAAAATTACGCCATATCAACATTGATTTTAATTTCTAACAGTATGTATGTACATCACTATGTATGTAGTATGTACTGTATAATGTACACATGTAGAGTTGTAGAAAATGTACAGACAGTACACTCTGACTGTACAGTCACTACAGTTTAGCCTATACTGTATAGTAGGTGTGTAACAGTGTAATGCGTATAGTCTACTCTACACTCTACCTTTCAGCAACGTTTTAGGGATTCAGCTCAGGGACTGTTTGGTTACTTTAGTTTGGTAAATGAAATAAATGTTTGAACTTTGTAGTAGTTCACTGTAGTTGCTGTCATAAGTCATTTGTAGACTAAGTGGCAAAAAGTGTTTTTTCTACATTTGTACTTTGTAGAGAAATGTGGACACAAGTTAGATGGGAGCACAATAAACCTGATGAGTTTGAATTTGAGTTGATTATTGTTAATTTTAAATTGATAATTAGCTCACAATAAGTTCACTTTAGTTACTCACACAACTTGACACAAGACATGGGTTCAGGTCCGGACTTATAAGTCCGGACCTGAACCTGAACCTCTGGACTTGAGTCCGGACCTGAACCTGAATGTGAGTCCAGGTACGCAGCACTACTCATAAGTGTACGTGGTACCAGAGCACCCTAGGCAGAAGGTCCATGATTGATTTCGGTATCGTATCATCGGACCTGAGGCCGTATGTTTTGGACACTCGGGTAAAGAGAGGGGCGGAGTTGTCAACTGATCACCATCTGGTGGTGAGTTGGGTTGAGTGGCGGGGGAAGCCTCTGGATAGACCTGGTAAGCCCAAACGTGTAGTTCGGGTGAACTGGGAACGTCTGGAGGGGACCCAAGTTCAGGAGGCCTTCAACTCACACCTCCGGCGGAGCTTTTCGGGCATTCCTGTGGAGGTTGGGGACATTGAACCAGAGTGGTCGGTGTTCAAAGCCTCTATTGCCGAAGCCGCGGCGGGGAGCTGTGGTCTCAAGGTCCTAGGTGCCTCAAGGGGCGGTAACCCTCGAACCTCCTGGTGGACACCGGTGGTCAGGGAAGCCGTCCGACTGAAGAAGGAGGCCTTCGGGGATTTGTTATCCCGGGGGACTCCCGAGGCAGTTGCAAGGTACCGACAGGCCCGAAGGGCAGCAGCCTCATCCGTGGCCGAGGCAAAGCAGCGGGTGTGGGAGAAGTTCGGAGAAGACATGGAAAAGGACTTTCGGGCGGCACCAAAGTTGTTCTGGAAAACTGTCCGACACCTCAGGAGGGGGAAGCAGGGAACCATCCAAGCTGTGTACAGTAAGGATGGGACGTTGTTGACCTCAACTGATGGAGTGTTAGGGCGTTGGAAGGAACACTTTGAGGAACTCCTGAACCCGACAACTCCGCCCTCTATGTTAGAGGCAGAGCTGGAGTATGACGGGGGATCAACACCAATCTCCCGGGGGGAGGTCACTGAGGTCGTCAAACAACTCCACAGTGGCAAAGCCCCGGGGGTGGATGAGATCCGCCCGGAAATTCTGAAGGCTCTGAGTGTTGAGGGACTGTCATGGTTGACACGTCTCATCAACATTGCGTGGAAGTCGGAAACAGTACCGAAGGAGTGGCAGACCGGGGTGGTGGTTCCCCTTTTTAAAAAGGGGGATCAGAGGGTGTGTGCCAATTACAGAGGCATCACACTACTCAGCCTCCCCGGGAAAGTTTACTCCAAGGTACTCGAAAGGAGGGTCCGGCCGATTGTCGAACCTCAGATTGAGGAGGAACAATGCGGATTCCGTCCTGGTCGTGGAACGACGGATCAGCTTTTTACTCTCGCAAGGATCCTGGAGGGGGCCTGGGAGTACGCTTATCCGGACTACATGTGTTTTGTAGACTTGGAGAAGGCGTATGACCGAGTTCCCAGGGAGTTACTGTGGGAGGTGCTGCGGGAGTATGTGGTGAGGGGGTCTCTACTCAGGGCCATCCAATCTCTGTACTCCCAAAGCGAGAGCTGTGTCCGGGTCCTCGGCAGTAAGTCGGACCCATTTCCGGTGAGGGTTGGCCTCCGCCAGGGCTGCGCTTTGTCACCAATCCTGTTTGTAATATACATGGATCGGATTTCGAGGCGTAGTCGTGGGGGAGGGGGTCTGCAGTACGGTGGACTAAGGATTGCACCACTGCTTTTTGCAGATGATGTGGTTCTAATGGCTTCATCGGTCTGCGACCTTCAGCACTCACTGGATCGGTTCGCAACCGAGTGTGAAGCGGCTGGGATGAGGATCAGCACCTCCAAATCTGAGGCCATGGTTCTCAGCAGGAAACCGATGGACTGTCCACTCCAAGTAGGGAATGAGTCCTTACCCCAAGTGAAGGAGTTCAAGTATCTCGGGGTCTTGTTCTCGAGTGAGGGAACTATGGAGCGTGAGATGGGCCGGAGAATCGGAGCAGCGGGAGCGGTACTGTAGTCGCTTTACCGCACCGTTGTGACGAAAAGGGAGCTGAGCCAGAAGGCAAAGCTCTCTGTCTACCGGGCCATTTTCGTTCCTACCCTCACCTATGGTCATGAAGGATGGGTCATGACTGAAAGAACGAGATCGCGGATACAAGCGGCCGAGATGGGTTTTCTCCGCAGGGTGGCTGAAAGTTCGGTCATCAGGGAGGGACTCGGAGTTGAGCCGCTCCTCCTTCGCGTCGAAAGGAGCCAGTTGAGGTGGTTCGGGCACCTAGTTAGGATGCCACTTGGGCGCCTCCCTAGGGAGGTGTTCCAGGCACGTCCAGCTGGGAAGAGACCAAGGGGTAGACCTAGGACCAGGTGGAGCGCCTTGGGATCCCCCAGTCAGAGCTGGTTGATGTCGCCAGGGAAAAGAAAGTTTGGGGCTGTCTGCTGGAACTGCTACCCCCGCGACCCGACCACGGATAAGCGGGAGAAGATGGATGGATGGATGGACATGTCACTCAGTTTAACAGAACTGCTCTTTGATGTGTTAATCAACGTTTTTCGTCACCAATTGAGGTCTTTGGCAAATTATATGAAGTTTTGGTCATAATGCTTGTTGTTGGGAACAAATCACATTTTTTTTCACGTTTTGGCCTTTGGGATTGGCTCACAATAACCTTAATATAGATTTACAGATTACATCAATGCAGAAGTGATGTAGAAAGATGTTTTGGTGACAAATGGGCTGACATTCTGCCTAAGTGAATTGGAAAACATGCGACCTAACTACTTAACTGAAAAACGTTGCATTTACGTTTTTTTAAATTCTGTCTACCCTGCTTATTTTCAGCTTCAGCAGTCCAGTTGAGCTGCAGGTGTCAGAGGTGAGAACACGCTAAGGTTGTTCTTCCTGTGTGTGTGAAAGGGGCCATTGAGACATATTCAGAGTGACAAACAAACTCTGCTATCCTTCCTGTCTACTTTTCGCTGATCCATCCATCCTCTGGGCCTCCGCTCCTCTCCAACAGTGTTCTGTCAAATCCTGCTAAGCTCCTCATCTCTTCATCGCATACTTCTTTCTTTTCTCCTTTATCATCTCTTTGACACTTGCTCAGAGGGGGTAAAATGGAGTCATCTGTCTGTCTGTCAGAGTGAAAGGTCATTAGGCGGTGAGGGGGAGAGGGCAGGACGGGATGAAGGACACCTCAAAGGTAATCATGAACATATCTGCTTTAAGACTGTGTTTTAAAATCAAAAAGGCCTTGATCAATATAGTACAACCACTATAATATATTCCTGCCCTTTAAAAACATTATTCCTATTTCATTTAAGCAGAAATAAGGTGTTATTCCTTGTTTAAAATTAGACATTTCAGTTTCTAATTCTGTCAATGTCTGCATGGAAATACCTCCTGTGAGCTTCAAAACTGTTTGTAGCCTACTGAATGGCCCATGTGGTGTGTGTGTGTTTTTTTAAAGGCCGTTTCCAAATAAAAGAATGAACTGTGAAACCCAAAGCCTTAAAAGTGATCTCTGAGAAATATAGCGGTGGGCAAAGGCTATCTGTGAATCTGTGAACCAGGATCAAAATGAATGTCTGAAAACAACATGTCAGGGATAAAGCTTTAGAAAACGTATTCTGTAGGGTTGTCTGAGCCATGCCACTTTTCAAATGTGTATCAAAATATACCGCAATTTGACTGGATTTCAGTTAAATCTGGCAAAAAATAAAAAGACTAATTTATATTTGTGTTTATCCACTAATGTTATGCAAATATTAGGAGTTTATTGCATGGAGATAGCAGTGTTAGGTGCAAAATCCTCAGTAGGGTGCCAGGGAAGCACTGATGGCAGTCGAAGACACATTTTCATCATCCTTTCCACCTCACTGAATACATTTTTACGCTATTTTAACTCATGCACAAATTGAAAATGTGCATTAAAACCATTGGCTGGAAACGTTTTTACAGTCTAAGAGGAGTACAAGGACACTTTCCATCATTGTTAATGGCAGAAAAATGTGTGTAAGTGACACTTTTGGAAATGTGGATTCACCCTGCAATCTGTCCTCTGTAAACATGGACAGCTAGATGTGGGTTATCAAATATTTGTTCTGTATCATCCTTCAAATAAAAGTACTGGTGGAAAATGGAGCAAAATGCCCGTGGCTCATTGGAACGTAAATAGCAGATAAAACTTTCACATCGCCTCCTCTACAAAGACGATCAGTGTGATTCCCTTCAGAGGGAGAACGTTGAATTCAGCCCCAACATGTGCAGAGCACTTCTGATATATCACGCTAACATGGGTAAATGTGTTGCGTAATGAGCAAATCATCTGTTTGAGAAAAACACCAGATATTACTGAGGTAAAAAGAGGATATGACGTATACAAATGAATTGAATTAAGAAAGGTCTGTGAAAGCAGGGCAGAAAAAGAGGAGGTGCTGTCGAACAAGAGACTTTTAGGAAACCCTGCCGTTTATTTTTATTCAGCCTATACAACAATAAGGAAACACATGAGCGCATACTTCAGTTTAAGAAAGTGGAATATAATATCTGAACTAAAAGAAAATGCTCCATTTTATCTCACACAAACTATTTTATGAAGTTATAGGTTCACCAAAAAAGAACAAACTCTAAGTATTAGCCTACAGAACAGTACAGCTCACAAAGAAGAAATACAATCTGATCCTTTTACAACAACCACTATACTCTTTTTTGTAACATTGTTATCCTGCTGATTAGTCTATTTTAAGTAACTGTAATGGAATACAGTTCCTTTGTTTTGTATCCTGATTACATAATCCTGTTACATGTAATGCGTTACTTCCCAGGCTTGGACATGAGTTATAGGGCAGCTGGCTGAAGGAGAGTAAGGGGGGAGAGCGGGTGAAGAGTGGGAGGGGTGATTCCTAATCTTGTTGTTTTTCTGTCTATGATGTCTCCTGTCGAGCCCGGTTCGCCCCACGCTTGTCTGAGTCCACCAACACAGCACGCCACTCTCTTTTCTCATGCAACTCAGCACTATGTCAACCTGCGTCGTCCCAGCAGCCCCCATCAACAACTCTGTTCACACAAAGGATAACACTCAGGGAGAGGCTTGACACACACACACACACACACACACACACACACACACACACACACACACACACACACACACACACACACACACACACACACACACACACACACACACACACACACACACACACACACACACACACACACACACACACACACACACACACACACACACGGCCAAAACAGCATCCCCAGCAACTTTTTCCTAAATAAACACACTTTTTAATGCAGCAACAAAATCTGATAGAGCCAGATGTTGTCATTGCTTAGTAAGAGTGTTTGTGATCCGGGAGGAGAGAGGGAGAGAACTACACAGAAATGAAGATTTACCGGACAGATAACATGGGGGGTATGAGCATGTGAATTACAGAGAAAAGCTTTATCAGCATTCACTATCTTCAATTACATGCAGCAGGGGGAAAGGACATTTTATTATTACCACAACAACAGCCCCTCCTACTGGTGGGCAACAAAACAGCAGGTGAGTTTGTGGTCTATGATGACTTGAAATGAATCCACAGGTGTGGGGCGGTTGTGACGCAGAGGAAAGGAGCAAACATATTGAATTTACCTGTGGGAGAGCCATTCAACTCCTGAATCACTAATTAATGTGTTTAAATACCCATTTTAAATTAGGTAATGAATGCATTCCTAATTGGATTTTAAGGAACATAAATAGAAACTGTATATTGAGGTATTGTGATAATGTAGTATGTTATTTTAATGGGAATGCATGGATAGAGAGATAAACATACCTCAATACACCTTAATTGAGAAATGAATTCTGGGTGAAAAAAAGGATTTCATGTACATAGCTACATTTTTCACCTTTAATCCTTTAAACTGATTATGTAATGCCTCACATCTACCGAACATGTTGATTATAAATGCCTGTATTAGACAAAAGCCCCAAATTAGAACCTGACTTGAAAAAAAGATGCTTAAAGGTGTATCACACACACAAACAAAATGTGTACATAAGCTAAAAGAGTATAAAGGGCAAGCCATGCAGTCATTTGGAGTCATATATAACTGAATACAAATGTATCCCTAAGCCAAATGTAATTTCACCTGAACATGTTTCAAATGTTATGTAAACTGAATCCCACATTATTTCCTAAACGAACATCTCAAATATATATATTTTAAAATATGAGACAAAGGGCAACTATTGAGCTGTTAACCAAACAAAATGCATGCATAAATGCCCTACAAACTCCACAACTAACATGACAATTAGACTAATAATTACTTGTAACAGTGCAAAAAAACGGACAGGATGCAATGTACTAAATTCAAAGTTGTTTCTATATTATTTCCTGTCTTTTTCCCTTTGACATGTCGCAGTGTGAAAAACAAAAGTGAAAAAAATGAATAATGACAAGTCTATTTAGCTTCTTGTATTGTTGATGCTGGCTCATTAGGACAATATACAAGACCTCAACCATCTTTATTTTGTCACACTTTTTCTTTTTATACTATGACGGGTCAACATGTTTGCTGTGAGAAAGGCCTATTCAGTTTTAGGTTGAAGAAAGGAAACAAAAAAAACAGCCACTTAGGAAATAGGCAGGGCTTGAAATGACTTCACTGATTAAAAGAAAAACAACACACAGTAGTCTGATTTTCAACCACCAATGTCAGTGTGACCTCAGGCATCAGTAGAAATATAACCAATAGAAACTAGCGCACCGGGAGCAGCAGCGGTGCTTAAATGACATCAGCGATCAATAAGACACTCACACCTGAGTCCAACGAGCCATTATGGAAAAGTGTGAGGCAGGAAAAGTTGTTATCTCTTTGCTCACGCTACAACTGGCAATATGTTTCCTTCCCCTGTCTTCACGATTATTGATTTTGTCATCCAACAGAAGTCAGGAAGTTTCAATCTGTCAGGTTAATCAGATGCATCATTTAATGCAGCTTGGAGGCAAAATGGGAAGATGGGGAAATCGACCCAACGAGTGGATATGGTCGCTTGCAATGCACAAGTATTATCACAAGAGATGGAAATTCACTTGTCTGCATTGCACATAAGAACCCCCATTAAGGCCATCAAGAAAACTCTGCAAATGATTTATAAATTGGCCTTTTGTACAGCTATGTTGACTTGCCATAGACGCACAGGTGTTACTAATAATTTTAACAATCTGTCCCACATGTAATAACTGTTTGACAGTGAGCCAGCAATTGACATTGTTGATGTTATTGTTTACCACTTGTGTTTTTCCTATTGTGACTCACACAATGAAAAAAACATAGTAGGAACTAATTAAGGATCATGAGCCATTAATAAGAACAACATTAAAGTTGCCAGGTTCTGAAAATCCCCTAGCTCTTTTATTGTCTTTGATTATCACGACGTGAGAAAAAACAAACAGCTTTTAATTAATGACTTATTTATCTGTGCAGACAGATGGCTTTTTAGAAAGTGAATAAGCCATTTCCAAACGCTTACAACGGTCTCTCCTTAAGTCTTCTTTGCCTCAGGCTTGCAATTATAGACAAGTAAACAAATGGATTGGGGTCCAGATGCTCTGCGAGTCGGTCGAACTGTCTGCAGGGCTCTTACTGCAGGTGAATTAAAAAACTTGCTGAAGAGTCAAAGAAACAAGAGTTGAAGAGGATTTTAACAGGATTTTGTTTTTCTTTTAGGGTGAGTTCCAAAACAACTGTTCATTTGCTGTTAAGTGTAAGACAGTGAAGATGCACATTTTCCCCTTCAACCAGGACCAACATCCTGCACAAAGTTAGTCCTTTTTGTTGAGAGATGCTGTAAAAAAAGACTAGAGGACTGAAGTGTTTGTGTGGTCCTCAAATAAGCTGTCAACACATCACTGGCTTGTTTCTCAGTCTTTTGATGTTTTCAGCGGCCCAAAGCCGGAGCCCTCTTTAAGGAATAATCAGTGCAACAATGCCTGATGTTCATCTGCCACATCTGTACGAGTCTTCTGGATCCTTTTCTTTAGAAGGAAGTGTTTACTGTGAACATTTTAACCTTGGAAAAAAAGAGAGACTCTACCATGACTTAGCCCCGCTGAAATATCTTTCATTAAAGACGACGACACGTCAGTTCTATTGCCCAGTGATCGCGTTACCTGCTGAAAAGAAGACTATAATTTGGGCTGAACAGGATTCCAGCAGACAAGACACGATAATAAAACAGTCTCCATCAAAGCTGACACCTTCATGGAAATAATGGGACACGTCCTCGCGAGGAACATAGTAACTGCAGGAACTCTGAATCAAACAGTCACTGTATCTCCCTGGCAACTCAAATCAGGTTTTGAACCCACTTCCTTCAGATGCAAACCTTAAAGAAAACATATCATGACACAGAAATTAATATCTGTGTGAAAGTGAATCTTCCCCTTATGGAGGGTGAAGAGTGCCACTTACTGGCTTCCACTGTGAATCAGACGAGTAAAGTGGCAACATTTGGCAGCACAATGCAGGTCCCGAGAGATTTCCCTTGGTATAGCACATCCACATCTGCAACCTGTCACCGTAACAGATGTTCCTGAAGAACTGGATGACCTTGAGATCCATTAGATCGTTTGTGGCACATCAATTAAGGCCCGTGGCACACACTGATGCGTCATACAGACAGAAGTAGGAAGATGAGGAAGAAGTGCTGAAATAGCTTCTTTGTACATGAACTCTGATGGGTGCTAGGGTTTTCAATTGACTCTTATAGTAGTGTTTTAGTACAAACTGTCAGTATACTCTCAAAGTCTATTCAGGATTGTGAACCATTCTGATTCATCTGCTCGGAAGAAAACAACAAGATAGGCAAGCTTTCATTTGTGGATAACGCTAACAATCACAAGAATTCGAAAAACTGCTCTTGAATGCAACCTCATGCCTGCATTTTAAAAGCGATTTTTGGTCGGGCCAAAGTGCTGTACATGTAATAAATACTACAATCACATAAAAACACATTACTACAATCACAATAAAAGACAATAAATTACAACAGATATATAAAAAACACACATCACATAAGCATCTTCAAAGTTATATTTCTATGACATAGTAACAGGTGTTAACAGGTATTTCTGAAAGCAGAGCACACTTGTTTTCACCTGCTGTGTTTTCATGTCTGCCTATTGGTGGCATTTGTTACTTCAGTTCACCTGGCAGCATTTGAACTTTGCTCCCCCTCCACTGCTTAGCATGGCTAGTTGATTTGCATTATAAGTGTACAAATACATCCACTATGTATAGGGGCTATGTTTGCATGAACGTGTTAATGTTTGCATAATTAGCAATGTATAAACCCATTGATGTGGACATATATTTGATTATATATTTGATTATATACTTGAAGTCCTCAAAGAAGGAGCTGGAAACTCTGAACATTTTAGAATTAAATCAGTGTTTTTCAAGGTCATTAATGAACTTTCCAGCTGAACCATTTATGTGTTGCTTCTTGGAGCTATGGTATTTCATTTGTAATGTATTGAGACATCATGCTCAATCCATTGCATCAAACCAAAACCCTCCTTTAAACTGTTGAAGATAATACATGAGCATATTGTTTTTTAACTGCTGAATCAACTCATATTACAAACCCCTATTTTGCGGATACTTTGTGAAAATATTTCTCATTCCTTTTTTGTTCTTCGTGTGTTAGTTTGATATTGATTCACATCAGGACACATCTTGATGGGCGAGTCTGTCATATTGGCTTCTTGCATGGAGAGAAAGTGTGAGCTGTACGGTGAGGATGGTTTGGAGGATGTAGATAAAGACAGGGAGACAGAGACAGGGGCGGATCTAGACAAATATTCATGGGGTGGCAGGAGATTTTGAGGGGTGGCATCTCCTGACAGAAGTATATGCTGATTTAAATCGCAATCATATCAATCAATTAGGGGTGTAACGGTACACGTACCCGTACTGAAATTATTCAGTACGGGCCCTTCGGTTCGGTACACGTGTGTACCGAATGAATATAGCGTTAAACGTAAAAAATTGAGAACATGAACAACTTTCTGGAAGTAATCTATATCATTTAATTTCTTTGGACGAGAGGCATACTATGAGAGCTGGTCACAGGAATGCGTTCAAATGTAGTCAGTAATTTGAGGAACTGTCGAAATGGCGAACGCAGATAAAGTTGAGCTGAAAATCCTCCAGTATCATTGAAGTCTCCGGTTTGGGAACATTTTGGTTTCGCAGTTACGTACAAGGATGACGGACAAAGACAGGTGGACCGAACCAAAGCTGTTTGTCGGCATTGTTCAACTAACATTGGTTACGCGGCTGGCAATACATCACACTCATTTGAAAAGGCATCACCCGAATGTGAATATCATCGGTACCAAAAGAAAAAAGACTGAAGTGCAAACCCAACTCCCACTAGCATGTAAGCCTTCACCACTCGCAGAAAGTTCAGACCGAGCCAAAGCTATTACAAACGCCAAATATCCTTATGTTGCCATGTTAGCAAAGCACTACCTGGCTGTATCTGCTGCCACTGTCCCTAGAGAGGGTGTTCTCCACAGCAGGAGACATTGTTAGTGCCAGCAGATCTGCCATTTCAGCAAGCAATGTGGACAAGTTCATCTTTCTTTAAACAACATGAAAATACAATGACAAGCAAGTCCTAATGTCAAGCTGGCTGCTTAGGTACAGTACAGTTCAAATACAGATTATTTCAGTTCATCGAAATGCTGCACCTTAATGTTTATTTTACTATATTTTGTATTTATTTGAATACATTAGTCACAGTTTAATAATAATTTAAAAAAAATATTTAATGTTTTGTGATAATTTTGTCTGCTGTACCGAAAACGTACCGAACCGAACCGTGACCTAAAAACGAGGTACGTACCGAACCGAAGTGTTTGTGAACCGTTACACCCCTACAATCAATTTTAACTTGTAAAGCCACAATATTAATATTTTAAATCAATCACATAGGTGATATTATTGTGGCACATCAGTAAAGCCTTACATATAAGGTGGCAGACGTAATTTAATGAATTTTAACTGAACAATAACTGAATGAGTTTGTCTCACTCTTAGACCAGCAGGGGTACCAAATCTATGCAGACTGCTGCAATAAGTACATTAATTAACTGTCTCATCGATGTTTGTCTGAATGAATACTATTAACAATCATATTATTCCTATCAGCTGTCAATCACTGTTAATAAATAATAATAATAATAGATTTAATTTGTTAGCGTTTTTACAGGTGCTCAAAGACGCTTTACAGATATAGTGAAGAACTGTTATGATTCACATATTCATTTATTATTGAATAAACTATATTTTTTGGAGGAGTTAATGATGAATGTTCATCAAGATGCTTGCTCACCCTCCTTCAAATTTGAAAAACAAGTAATTATATCATTATTGATATACAGTTACAACCTTGACTTTACATCAGAAAGAACAAACATTAAAGAAGTGACTGCATCAGTTACGGCCCCTACACACGGCGGCGTGCGTTGCCGCTTCAACGCTTCTGCCCATTCACTTTGAATGGGGTGACGTCACGATTCGCCGAACTGCATTGTGGGAGCAAAACGTAGCTTCTCTCGAGGTGCTCGCTGCAAAAGTAGAGCAATGTTCTACTTTTGCCGCCTCGACGGAGCCAATCAAATCCCTCGTATGTAAATCTGACAGTACAAGCAGTAGCCAATCAAACCGGGTGTATGTTGGGAGAGCCAGACCGCAGTTATTTCCCATATGTCAACAAAAGGAGGAGAAAATGATCGTGGCGGTAGGGAACATACAGGGATACAAACCGGAGGAGCCAGGCATGGGGGGAGGTGGCAAAGACAGTGGGGGAAACTGGTAGGTTTTCGCTTGTTTGGGGAGTTTATATCCAGTGTATTTCGTTTGAATGGACAGCTAGCAAGCATAGACAGTATATTTAGCCAGCATGGATGTAGCATGAATGCTTTGCTTTATATGTCCGGGGCGGGACATTCATGTGGTTGGTTGTTGGTCGGGCTGCTCGCGTTGACTCCCTAAGCTCAAGACACGCCCACCGCCAAGCGGCAACGCACGCCGCCGTGTGTAGGGGCCGTTAGGGTTAAAAAACGGGTATTCAGCTAAAACATGGCTGCAGTTATTATCCAGTGGAAGGTCCTTACCTACTGGCCTAGTTAAATCAAAGTGGTTGCTTTCTGTTGGCTGGGCAGTGTAGTTTTACACACCGTCTTATTTTACTTTCTCAGGACTTAAAACTGTTTTTTGGGGTCAGACCCCCATAAAGAAAACAATATATACACGCATACAAGGTCATCATCTTAACAGTTTGTTATTCTCATCGAGTCATCCGTGAGCAGAGCATCAAGTTGGCATGTCTATTACAGCTGAATGCAGCGATTACTATTTTGTTCAGCAAAACGCCTCACAAACTTATTAAGATCAACAGCTGTAGTGCGTTTTGATTCAATGCTGAGTACAGCCAAACTTGACATTCTCTTCTTTGTCATTGTAGACCGCAACTACCTCATTCCTTCAGTGCTTGGGTCCGAACGAAAGGCTTCTCGTTTTGCGCCGTTCCCCCGTTCAAGTGAATTCGCCACCAATCATATTTCCACTCTCGCGCCAGGACCGGGGGAGGGGTTACATGACGTGCATCTTGTGGTGCATTCACTTGCACTAGGACATTAGAGACTTTCTCTCATAAATGTCCGATGAGCCACAACTTTTCTTTCAAAACAAAGATGCCAACTGGGGTGGCAAGGCTATTGTTTAGGGTGGCAGTTGCCACCCCATGCTACCACGGCAGATCCGCCCCTGGACAGAGAGGAGGGAGTGGCTGTTAGCAATTGGACAAGCACTTGACCTTTCCCGCTTTTTTTCCACATACACACAAACACACACTCACAGAAGCATGCTTACAAGCACAAACACGCACAGGCCCTTGGGGTGTGTTTAGCCCTGAGGTTGCCATCTGTACCTGCCTGTTTGGTATGCAGTGGGTTCTGCCCCCAATCTCACTGAAGCTTATTCCCTCTTAGCTGTTTGTGACTCTACCTGCCTCCACTTAGCATGTGTTTGTGTATATTTGTTCATGTGGGATAATTTTTTTATTTTACTTGTTTGCTTTTATTTTTTGGTGTGTGGCTGTGCATTTTGCAGGCTGTGTGTGTTGTGAGGGATCTTAAAATATGGCGCTGACTTTCTTGCGGCAGCAGGGACTAATCCTTCAGTTTTGAGAGACCAGCTGTTGTGCATGGGCGAGCTTGTCTTAAAAGCTTTATTTATCCCAGCTAAGTGTGTACTTTTTCATGCATGTATTTTATGACGAAATCACATGATGGTATGCATGTACAGTAGAATAACAGATCCTGATTATTTAGTGCACTCTGTTATAAGTGTATGGTGCTGTGTGTTCTTGGATCTTGAGTGAGAGCACCACTCCAAGGCTGAAATTAACTGAGAAAATAGAGCGGCAGTATTTTTTAATTAGTGTTATATTTTCAGCATTGAACGCTTGCGTGAGAAAGGCTTGATGAAAATGTTCATATTTGCCTCCGATTCCACGTTCCGTCAAATATGTTTAAAACTTAATTAACAGATGATCAATAGTGTTTACACTGTAAAGCGACTGGGGCAGATTCTAATTAGAATATCCATACATTATTAATGACATTAGCAAACTCTGAAATTAAAAGGAGACAACTGCCGCGTTCAATTAAGTCAGCTCTCAAAGCGAAAGAGAGACTGGAAATGAAAGAGAGTGAGTAAGTGAGCGAGGCGTAGATAAAGGAGCAGATAGATGGGAAGGGATGATAACCAAAGTCCAGCCGAGTCAAAGGGAGTTGCTCAGGGTGGCTTAAGGATATGACTGAGATTAATAAGAATAACTTTGCTATATGATTCCCAGAATAATAATGATATGTTATATCACAGAGAAATGCACGCAATGACCCAAATTACTCATAAAGCTTGTGGAGGCAGAATATATACGACCACAGAGCCCTTATAATAAAATGTATGGGTCTGAGCACCTCTACAATAAAGACAAAGGTGTTTAAATAATATGAGCATACACCAGCAGATGAATACCTTCAAGGGTAACTATGATCTTAAGCAACTTGGGTGTTGTTTTTATAGTTTTGCCCATCAAATTTCCAATTATGAAAACACCTTACTCATTAAAATGATTGCTGAGATATGGAAACAAAGAGGAATTAAAAAAATGTAATGATCCAGTAGTTCTTGAGTTCTCTCAAAACCACACAAGGAAGCCTCATGGTGTCCATATGGAAATGAAGACGCTAGTTCTTCCGAAATCCTGCGGTCATAAAACAAACAACATGTATTTTTGGTCCGAGACTTGCAAACCTTTACTATCTCAACTTTACTTTTCAGGTCTCTTCCCAAAAGGGCAATTGACTTCCTGTATGCATTGGCACTTAAAGTGGACCTATCATGCTATATTTGAATAATATATTGTAGGGCCATACCTAAATAAAACATGTCTGTGAAGTTTATTTTTCAAAATACCAAACAGACCATGCATTTTAGCCATGCCTCATTTCGCTCTATTTGCTCTATTCCAGCCCTGTCTTCACAAGGGCTGATTCTGTGGCAAATGAGCTGCAGCTGACAACGCCCCCTGCAAAGGAGGGGGGCGAGGCACGAGCGTCATGTTACCATGCTGTTACCATGCCACGGCAACCTCTCATCCCCCTGATTGGTGGAGAGTTGCCCATATAGGCGGAGCTCCTCGTTTCTGACGTCAGAACAATTTCAAATCTGTATCAGTCTGTATCAGATCCGTTGCAGCCCCGTTTTTAGAGATTTGGGTATGGAGGAAAAGAGAGAGGGTTGTGTTTTCTGACACTTGTTGTGTTCCCTGACACACCGGGGACACATATTCATGTATAAGAGACGTACTAAAGTGCATTTTGCATGATACTGTAGGTCCCCTTTAAATCAAGCATTTAAAAATCATCCATTTATTTCAAGGGATACTGGGCTGGAAAACTGTACACAATGTAGCATGAGCAAATAATCATGGTTTATCTTTTAAATCAGACAGCGGATGTTTTGTAACCAACAGTTTGAGTAACAATTGCCCCATCTGGCTTTTATGTCTTTTAAATTACATATTTTCATGAATTGTGCACGTCAGGCACAAAGATAATGAATATGTCTGAAACTACACAGGTAAATAAGACACAGGTTGTCTCAAACTGTAAACACCCTATGACTCCTCCATCATAATGAACACACATTTCAGTAGTTGAATCAACCTCAATGTAAAAGAGAGACTGTGAGATCCACGCCTGAAAGTAACGAAGATCATCTCAAGTTCATCTTGGTTCAGCTGCAGCCGTTTGAGTCAGGGGAGTAAAAAAGAAACTTCTGAGGATAAAATAGAATAAATTCCAAGTTAGCTAATTACAAAAGGAGCTTAAACACTCATAATTAGCCTTTTCTATTGTAGTATCGGGTTATCACAATGTCATGTCAATGTAATTTTAAGAGGGAAGTGGAGGAGAAGTGGAAAGAAAGCGGAGTTAGGATTGAAAAGAAGCACTTTAGAGACTCAGCTGGGAATCCACTCGGATCATTCAGAAACATTTGGTCCCCACCAGTGGTCTCAACAGCCATTATACTGCGTTGACGTAATATGGAAGTTAGACTTTCAAATGAGAAACCAGAGAGTTCATTCATCAGCGGGTAAATTCCTTTTGTTGAAGTTCAACCAACTTAGGTCTCATTGCACAGTTTAGCAAGTACGGGAAAAAAGGAAAGGAATAATTAGGACCAAATCTCTGAAATAAAAAAGGGTTTTAAGTTAGACTGCATCTGAGATTTATTTTCTCATCGATTTATCATCGTTTTCTGAAAAAGGGCATGGCCGTTTTCTACAGTCAGAGCAGATACAACAAAACATTTAACTAAATCCTAAAGTGTACATGTTTTTACATTTATTATCCCTGAAACCCAAGCACCTCTCTCATCTCAGGCTTTTCATTACATCTCCCTCACCATCATGTTCATGCTCTTGCCTTTGAAACTCAACAGAACTCTGAGCCACTGTAACATTCCCATGAAAAGCCTTTCCAATAATGCTTTTTTAATTGGTCCTGCATAGATTAAAAGAGTCCTTTTGAAGCAGATCATACGACCCTGAAGCTTCAGACGGAGGATGAATTGCTGACACTGTACATTGAGCATGGTAAGCACAGATACGATTCTCAGTGTCATTCATCAGAGGGTAATAGATGTGCCCAGTCGGCCAGAAAACAAGAGAAAGCTAAGAGGAGAGAGGCAGGAGGAAAGCTTTCATTTCATCTGTGATGAAAGACAAGGGACACAATATCAAGAAGTTTGGGAGGCCATCTTTCACCGTCTCTTTACTGTGTGTGTGCGTTCGAGAAAAGGGTAATTTGATTTTCTGTCCCTCATATTCTGGCAAAGTATCAGGACAACCAGGCAATCTAGTCCACTGAGCATCCAGTTTCACTCAAACTTCAGCCTTGAAACACTAGCTCTGTCTCTGTATCTCTTTTTCTGCAGCAGAAAATATTGCTGCATGAACACACACACACACACACACACACACACACACACACACACACACACACACACACACACACACACACACACACACACACACACACACACACACACACACACACACACACACACACACACACACACACACACACACACACACACAGTCTGATCTACGTAATTAAGCTTTCATTATTGATTCTTGAGGCGTTTTGGCCGTGTAACCCAATGCCAGCAGTATCATTTCTTGCATTCATGACACAAGCAAGTGTGTCTGTCTTATTTGTTTTGTGCGTGCTTGTGTATGTGTGTGTGCATGGGATCTTGTTTCCTTGGATACACTGATGGGCTCTCAGACCGCTTGTAGCGGTCCATTAGAGATCAATGGGATCCCTGCTCCTAATTCCTACTATCAGGGCGCCTCTGATCTTTATCTGCTGCGTGGAAAATGCAGTCAAAGCCATTTCATCCCGTCACACACACACACCATGCATAGAGTATGTATTTGCATGAATGGACTCATAGGCATGCTTCCCAGCCATGTGAGTATATTCTCACCCACACAGACAGATCTTCCTGGCGTCAGGTACGTGTACGTACGTACGTACGTACGTACGTGTGTGTGTGTGTGTGTGTGTGTGTGTGTGTGTGTGTGTGTGTGTGTGTGTGTGTGTGTGTGTGTGTGTGTGTGTGTGTGTGTGTGTGTGTGTGTGTGTGTGTGTGTGTGTGTGTGTGTGTGTGTGTGTGTGTGTGTGTGTGTGTGTGTGTGTGTGTGTGTGTGTGTGTGTGTGTGTGTGTGTGTGTGTGTGTGTGTGTGTGTGTGTGTGTGTGTGTGTGTGTGTGTGTGTGTGTGTGTGTGTGTGTGTGTGTGTGTGTGTGTGTGGGGGGTGAATGAGGAGGAGATGAATGTCTATTGAAGTCTTAAGCAGAGATCATCATTTCTGTGAATGGGCCGTGAGGTGATGGTGGTTAGACCGTGAAAGCCAAAGCTCCTGAGCTCAGAGTCTGTATCTGGAACAGACGGGAATTGCAGTGGAGGGAATAGCTAGGGCTCCATTTCCGAAAGTCTAAAATCCTATTTTATCTGAGCTTAAGGGGACATTTTGGATTTTTGGTATTACCAAAATATATTGTTCCTAAATGCAGTTGGGAAACATATCCTTTCATATCTTAAGATAGGCATTTATCTATTACAGAACAGTGCTAACTTAGGCATTTCCCAGGTTAGGAATCAGGAAAATACATTAAAATGGCATAAATCCTGGCTTAAATTCCAAATAACTCTCATTGGTGCCATATCGTCTGTTGAAAATGGTTTGGAAAAGGGCATGATACTTTAAAGAAATACTTGGCAGGTGATTGGATCAAACATCATTCAGTCAAACTCTGGCTGAAATTAGACGGGAGAAAAGCAAAATCATCTTTTCTTAAGAAAAGCAATAAGAACAGTTTTTTTTTATTCTTTCAATTAAGAAAATACTCTCTAGATCTGATATTGACTCTGATATTGACATATGACTAACACGCACATCTAAAGAACGTCCAAACTGCCAGTAACTCCTAACAAGACGCTAATGTGTTTATTGTGTGAATATTGCAATGTAAAAAATGTATTAAGATAAAAAAATACAGGCAGTTTTGCGTGTATTCTTTACAGAGATTATGGCATAAATGGACACATTTCGAATAAAGAATCACATCTTCAGTTTTAGTTAGGAATTATTAATGTTGGGATAAGACAAGAGGTCTGAGATAGGAAACAGTCATGAGTTTAGGAATTGCTTCTCTAAATGGTAAAAGTACTGCATAATAATAATAATAGATTCATTTTGTTAGTGCTTTTACAGGTGCTCAAAGTCACTTTACAAAGATAGTGAAAAGAAAATAACAAATAAATACAGTTAGTCAAATTAAAATCAAGCAATACAAAAACAATCACACATTGCCAGATTGAAGAGGTGAGTGTTTGTGAGTTTCTTGAAGGTGGTGAGGTCAGTGCATACTAGTATGGCTGCTCAATTAATCATATTTTAATCACAATTACGATTTTGGCTTGCAACAATTATGAAAACAACATAATTGAAATAAAACGCTTATTTTATTATTTATTGTTTTTTCAGTTGAATTATACTTAAAGTTCAGGGTAATCAACTGTTAAAAACATACTGTTCACTTTTTTTTTAGTAAATGGATAATCGTTTTTAATAATCGTGATATCAATTATTGGCCCAAATAATCGAGATTATGATTTTTGCCATAATCGAGCAGCCCTAGTGCATAGTGCTTCATCCAGTCTTTTCGACTCCTCAAAGCGCTTTATACAGTATATAAAAGTAGTCCTTCAACCATGCATACAGAGGCATGTGTCAGGATTCTTATGATTTGTCACGTTTGTAGTTTTGTATGTCTGGTTATGGGTATTTTTCCTCCTTGTGTATTGTCTGGTCCCTCTCTCTGTGTTTTCCCCCTGTCGTTAGTTTCCCTGGTGTGTCTAATTGTCTGATTGTGTTCACCTGTCGCCCTTGTGTTTCTCCTCCCCTGCCCGGCTGTTTCTCGTCTTGTGATTACCCCTCCCTGTCTTGTCTTTTCCTGTGTTCAGTGTTGGTTCGTCTTTTGTTTGTGAATGAGTTCACCGGTGAGAGTTCTGTTTTGTCCAAGTTATTTTTATTTATCCTTGAAATAAAGGCATTTTTCAGCGTTATCTGCATTTGGGTCCTGCTTGCTTCACTCACTGTAACAGCATGAGTCTCAAATATATTTCCTATTTTTGAAACATATGTTGGGACAAGCTGTTTTGACGGGCCTGATTCTCAATGTTTCTTTTTTTACTATTTGAATTTCCCATTGAATGATGATATCCTTAATTTCCCCCGGGAAACACAGACATCTAATCTACTGATATTAAAATTGCAGAGAAAATTGAAGTTATTTGGGTATTTGCAGAACTTCCTTGACGCTACACTCTTTACTCATGGGTTGGTTTCTGTTTGTGTGTCAGCTTGTCGGCGTGTACTGTTTCCTTATCAGTTGTGTCTTGCATCGTGGGGCTGCTGTTGTGCTCCTGGGTGTAATTTGAAGAGGTAGGTTACTCTCCTGGTAAAGCGATACAGCGGTAAACGGCATTGTTATACGGGAAGCAGAGGGATAACTGAGCTGTCTAGATTTCACCGACGATCTCCAGCTGCTGTTATCGCAGAGCAGTGTAATGAAACCTTTACTGGTCAGAAACAGCGGGGGACGTCCTTCCTGTCTCCCTCGTCCTTTTTGTCCTCGTCTTGTTCCATCCCTGCAACCCTTTCTCTCGAAACCTTTCTTCAGCATCGACTCTTTATCTCTCTCCTTCTCCTCACCATCGTCATCTCTTGTTTTTTCATTTCCTCTCTCTTCATCTTATCCTGCTTTTCAACACCCTGCATCCTTTCCTCATTTTTTTCTTCTCCCTCCTTCTTGCTATTCATTTTCACACTGGAACTGACTGTTTTGTAACCGGCAGGGAAACACAGATGATGAAAAGCAGGAAAAGATACCTGCTTCTATTTTTATCTCTTTCACTTCATCTTGTGCAATTTTGGGCTGCCCTTTTTTCCCTCCTATCAGCAGCTCAAAAGGCTTATTATCGTGGACATGTTATCAACCTCTGTGGAAATGTCAAACACACATTTGTGAAATTACAACACAGTTATGTCTTTGGTGGCACAGCAGAAGCAAAAAAAAAGCAAAGATTCTAAGGAAGGATAAAATAAAATCCTCAGAATTGTTTCGCTTGAGAAACCCCAGATATAAGCCTCTCAACCAATTAAGTTAATAAACGAATGCTCACAATAAGGCTGGCCTTTTTTTGGTTGTTTGCTGCTCTTGGTGAGCTTTAGAAGGCCCCAAGAGGTCTTGGAAGTGTGGGTTTAATTACTTTTCTTTTCCGGTCGAGCAAATTAAAGACAGCTCAGGAGAAACCCTCATCACATAATCAACTAATCAGCTTCCCCACACCACACCCTCCCCCCACCCTTATCATTAGAGTGCATTCTCATTTCAGCTCTCTGAAGATCAGTCAATCACACGGACTAAAAACTGAAAAACTGTTCTCCCCCCCCCCCCCAAAAAGAGATTTATTGATAGCTTTTTCTTTGATGGAGAGCCAAAGCAGCCCCAGAAAAAGGGCCCATTCTCTCCTTGGATGTTTGCAGGCGTTGTTCGGAGGGCCTGGGTGGTAAAAAGCCACAGAGGTCCGCTGGTCGAGTGGTTGGTGTTTACCCCAAGGGCAGTGAAGAGAGGCAGGCTCGGAGGACCTGGAAACCCCCCTCTTCCTCCCTCCCTTGCCCTCTCCACGCTCTCAGCCAAGCAGAACAGCGGCGAGCTTTCACAGCAGAGAAACCACAGAGACGCAGGACGCTGATAAGAGTGAAACAAGCCATTGAGTCACAGTTAAAAGAGACGTTTTCCATTCCTCTATAAGTGTGGGAAAGGAGTTATGCCATGGGAAAACAGATATGTGATAGGAAAAAATGTCTATGGTGCCGCAGAAACAAAAGAGATTTAAGAAAAAATCGACTCTTGATGGGGTTACCTTTGAATTGTCAGATTTTGTTTAATTCTCTTCCTTTAGTTTGACCTTGAGTCTCCTTGACTGCACATAACCTCATCTCATAGCAGAGATCAAGAAGTCAGCACCGTCCCTCTTTCTTCATCTATCTCTTTCTCCCTCCTCTGTCCACAACACATCCTCACTCCCAGGTCGGCCTATATTGACGTTATGTCAAGTCCCCTGCCGGCTTTTTCCAACGCAAGGGGGGGGGCCTTAGCGTCCATTTTCAACGCAAGGGGGGGGGGCCTTAGCGTCCATTTTCAGCTTTCCGGGATGTCCATGTGCTTCTATGGACGCTCATGGAAGCACGGCATTCGTTTGTGTCGACTGCCCTTAAAGGCAATGTGAGCGTCCATTCTCATTGGATAGCGGAGAATTGTACACCCGGAAGTAAATATTCCCCTTACTGACGATTGATTTTACAGTGATATCTGCACGTTATGTCAAGTCCCCTGCCGGCTTTTTCCAACGCAAGGGGGGGGGCCTTAGCGTCCATTTTCAATGCAAGGGGGGGGGGGCCTTAGCGTCCATTTTCAACGCAAGGGGGGGGGGGGCCTTAGCGTCCATTTTCAGCTTTCCGGGATGTCCATGTGCTTCTATGGACGCTCATGGAAGCACGGCATTCGTTTGTGTCGACTGCCCTTAAAGGCAATGTGAGCGTCCATTCTCATTGGATAGCGGAGAATTGTACACCCGGAAGTAAATATTCCCCTTACTGACGATTGATTTTACAGTGATATCTGCACTACTCATCGACTAAAAAACACCAGATTATCCTTGTTAATTACACAACATTGATTGGTTTAAATTGTGTGCAATGCTTTTGTATTTTTCCCCTTCGATTCGGAGAAACAAATCTTTTTTCGGAGTAAAGGATGGCAGAAGACACTACACTACCCAGAATCCCCAGCTATCATTTCTCCCTGCAGAAAAAGAAAACATGGCCGAACTTCGTTTTATTCTGGGTGTAAAATGCCTATTTTAAAGTTAGTTTGGCCATTAAAATGCGTTTTGATGTCATTTGATGCGAGAAATATGAGTTGTTATTTCAGATTATGTGTGCAGTGGATGTACATGATCTTTAGTTTGCTAGTTATTACGAAGATTACTTCAGGAAATTGCGTCCAACGTTTTCATTGTTACCAAGGTGGTTGCTAGGGACGCTGCTATCGATATTATTTATGTTATGTTGTGTAACTGTTTAATGGTGTTATCTTTATTGCTACCCCCTTCCCCGTCAATGTATAGTGTTGGTCCACAGCGCAAACATATTAGTTTAACAAAATCCGCATCTAAAGATACGTTATTTCCCCTTGTGCAATTCCAGTCTCACATCTCACAGCACATCGTCATTAACAAATACCGGAAACAGACCGAAAACATTTAAAAAAAATAAAATAATACCTTATTCCGAGTGTGCTTGCTTTTCTCTTTGAAAGTCATCACATAACGGCATTGTAGTACACGGTTCGGCTGCATTAAATATTACATATCTGCCGTAGTTCTGTATTTATAGCCCTGATGAGAAGACAAACATGAGGAACTGAAAACGTGACGTGGATCATAAATATATCAGCCATTAAACAACATCTTACATTTCTTTTCACACAATACGTCTCCTTGCCGTATCAACACTAATTCGGCTCACTTTTATATTTGATCCAATTGGTAGATAGGCTGTATTTACACCATAAAGGTGCACAGATGATATAAAGAGACACCTGGTGGTTAAAGCATGTTATTGAATTTCATTATTTTTATTATTAGATATTAATAGGATCCCTATAAAGTATATTCATTACTCGTTATTCTCTACTAATAGTTAATTAAAGACTGTATATAATGACTATTTTGCACATCCCGTTCAAGATTTCAAGATGTTCTAAGGTTTATTGACATATCATATAGGCCTAACACAACTATGGTGTAGTTCTGCATTGAATGAAAAACTTGGGTCGCAGGTTCCTCAACAGTGCATTACAAGACATCTATCAATATGTGTGCATACCTCCAGCAATGTTAACTATGTTGAAGCACTTATTTTAACTGATATTATACATAATGTATTATACTCTTATGATGTATGCAGATATTTCATCTCCGGCCTTGTCAGGTATTGAACAATCAATAAATAAAGAACACAGAATTGTTAAATATAAAACACAGAATTTGTGTGATTATACTAAATGATTTTCAAATAAACACCACTGCATATTTAACTGTTACACATGCTGATGTAACGCAAATGTTCCAACTTGGGATCAATAAAGTATATCTTATCTTAAGCTGATCGATGGCTACTGCCATATTTGCAAAATGTGCCTCTGAACCTTGACAAGTGCATGTTTCAGGCTTATCAATTAATGTAATGTAATGTTATCAATTAACAACAGGAGGGGTCACAAACATAAGTCCAGCTGTTAAATAAAGCTCTTCTGACCTTAGCTGGCGTGTGGGTATATATATTAATACTGCCCATTATGGGCACCAGCAATTTTCACCCATTTATTAATTATATGTTTTAAATGTGAGTGTTTCCTGTCCCCTAAACCTCCAGGGATGTACACAGTTTAATACTGGCAACTTCTTATTATGGGAAATACGAAAACGTCTTTTAAAACTACAACTCCCAGTAGAGACGTGCCATAGAGAACATGTTGCGAAACAGAATAGCCAGCATGTGTAGTTCTGGGGACGGGGTGGGGGAGGGGGGGGTACGCGGTGGACCCGTTCAAATCCAGTTTTGAACAGTCTGCCGTGGTTCCATCCCATTTCAAGTGCTGTTCGAGGCTCAAACCTCGGAGCACACTCTCCAATCACAGAGCTTGAGGACTATCACGGGGTTTGTCAAACAGAGCACATGGTGTCCAAACGATAGCTGGGGATTCTGGGTAGTGTAGTGTCTTCATTGCCTTTAAGGGCAGTTGACACAAACGAATGCCGTGCTTCCATGAGCGTCCATAGAAGCACATGGACATCCCGGAAAGCTGAAAATGGACGCTAAGGGCCCCCCCCTTGCGTTGAAAATGGACGCTAAGGCCCCCCCCCTTGCGTTGAAAATGGACGCTAAGGCCCCCCCCCTTGCGTTGGAAAAAGCCGGCAGGGGACTTGACATAACGTCAACATAGGCCGACCTGGGAGTGAGGATGTGTTGCTGTCCACCTCTCCATCTGCCTGCCCCTGGCCTCCTTCATCTCCACCCTTCCTCTCCCTCTTCCACTGCCTCCTTCTGTCCTCTCTTTTTCTCCTCCATCCTTGTCCCGAACAAGACTGATGAAGAGAACAACCGATTCTTTATCGCCTCGCCCTGATTCTCATCTCATCTCTAATCTACTGGACCCAGCAATCCCCCCCATTCAGCTCTGTTCAACTTTGTGTGTGTGTGTGTGTGTGTGTGTGTGTGTGTGTGTGTGTGTGTGTGTGTGTGTGTGTGTGTGTGTGTGTGTGTGTGTGTGTGTGTGTGTGTGTGTGTGTGTGTGTGTGTGTGTGTGTGTGTGTGTGTGTGTGTGTGTGTGTGTGTGTGTGTGTGTGTGTGTGTGTGTGTGTGTGTGTGTGTGTGCCGTTTCAGATTGATAAACTGATAGCATATCTCTCTCTCATCCCACTCTTCTGCTCACAATGGGCCTCACAGACTGTAATAGTGCTTTCTTTCTCTCTCCAACACTCTCTTTGGCGTTGTGGCACAGTCTGTTCTGCAAAAGTAGTTTTTACATCACTATTTTCCAGATTGGCTAATTTTCTTTCTGACGAGAGCTGAACATGTGCCTTATGAATTCTCTGAATGCCATATTGGCACACAACTGAAGAGTCAGGTCACAGCTTGCATTGGTTTCCCTTTGACACACAGACAATCACAGCTGGGTTTCTTTTGTGTTTTACTCCGGAGATGACAATTATGCTATAAAGTAAAAATACCTTCAGTCTTTTCACTGATGAGCTTGGGAAATTATTGTTGTCATCGGAAGCATTTTGCCCATTGTAATGTTTTCATTGTAGTCAAACAATCTAAAATGTGCTCTCAATGCACAATCAGGGGCTCCATGAATACAGCTGCCTTCACCTTGGCAGAGATGACACACACACACACACACACACACACACACACACACACACACACACACACACACACACACACACACACACACACACACACACACACACACACACACACACACACACACACACCACACACACACACACACACACACACACACACACACACACACACACACACACACACACACACACACAGCGCACAGCGAGGTAAATGAGTCTCCGCTCAATAGTATAGTGGTACAAATGATCATTGTATTCATGAGCCGACAGACCTGTTACAGCTGAATATCGGTTCACCCTGTGTGTTGCTGGCAGTTACAAGTACAAATAGTGTGTGTTTTTTCAGCTAATCAATTTATCGAGCAATCCATAATGAGAAGGAACGCGTGTGTTTGCGTCAAGCCCACATACTCACACAGAAACTGTCAGTGTCCGGAGGTCAACAGGAATTATTTATGTAATTTAGCCGTTGTGTAAGCTTATATTCGTTAAGCGTTGTTCGCTCGCTGGGGAAGCTGTCATTTACAGCGCTGCCTGTTCCCGGCTCGCTACAGCCTGTGGCGCTCATCTATCCATCAGGAGAGAGGGTCAGGTCTACAGTATTTGTTTGTTTAAAGAATATCCATTTCAGCAGGCAAACAGAGCGTGTGTACATTAGCTATTTATAACCCCGCATGAGCATAACTGTGCCCCCCGGACACAAATGGCCCACGCTTATTGAGAGCTGTTCATCACGCAATGGATTCATATTAGACAGAATCAAAACATTTGCATCTATTAAGTGTGTGTTTTTGTAAGTGCCGGACCAAAGTGTGTTGTGTTTACAGCGTTGTATGTCTAAAGTATTTTCCTTAAAGCCCGGAGTAAAAATGTTGTTGTGCTTTATTCAACCTGATCTCACCAGAATGCGTGACTCCACCACGACTTCTTAACACCACAATGCGTGGTAGAGTCACGAACTTTGTTACATTTACGTGTCGGCACCACGCAAACAACCCCAATGTAAAGTGAATGAGGCTCCTTTGTCGTGGTGCACACACGCATTTCTACAACGTCCCGCAGTGAGCTTTTATTCTATAAAACGTTTTTTTAAATCTACTTTATATCTTGTAGTAACTCACGGGAGGCTTCTTTTATTTTATTTGTATTCATAATAATTAAAAAAAAATCGTCAGAATGTAAAAATTACATTAGTTACGAATTTGTGTTCTCAAAAAACAGTGCTTTGTGTGTAATACAACTGTGATTTTTATTAAATTAGTTAGTTTTTAAGGAAGGCCAGAGCTTCAGCTGTGTCAAATAGATTGTTCCCTTTAGTTAACGTTATAAGACACTACACTACCCAGAATCCTCAGCTATCGTTTGGGACTACACCATGTGCTTAGCTTGACAAACCCCATGATCAGTCCTCAAGCTCTTTGATTGGTTGACCTCCAACTGCATTCCATATAAAAAGGTTTCGTAAAAGAGAAAATCATACTTTATTCAGCAGTGCTTGCTTTACTCTTTGAAAGTCATCACATGAATGCATTGTAATAAATGGTTTCGCTGCATTAAATATTACACATCTGTCATAGTTCTTTATTTATCTCCAGAGATCGGGCATCAGAATAGACCGGAAACTATTCTTTTACTGTTCTGTTTTAATTTCACAATAAATTAGTAGTCATATTTTGTTTTGATATTATTGTTTTTTATTAACTACTAGACCGCTGGGTCATGTTAAGACCATATTTTCTTTGTTGCTGTGGGGTTTTTCCATCGCTTTTGTGTTACAAATATCAAAACAATAACAAAATAATATTCGTCGTAAACTAAACCAGAAACAGCAGTATATTTTATTTTGTTAACACTGTAAACTTTACAGCTTTTTAACCCAAACCACCTACTGGCTAAAGCACGTTATTGCACGTTTAGAGTAATTGCAATGCAGGAAGATTGTGTTGCTTTTTAACGACTGTTTAAAATGCCTTTTTCTTAATGTCTTTCATTTTTGTAAAGCACTTTTGAATGTGTTATATTTTATGAAAACATTTAAATATTAAGAGTACATACAAAATAGTGGGAAAGTAGAAGGTCAATGATATAAATATAGAATAGAAAATATCAAGAAGATACTCAAATGATATCTAGAATAAAACAGTTTAGTGCCTGATAGGAGGATGTGCTAACTAATAAGGCTTTATTTAAACATTAAAGAATACTTTAGGTTAAGGTCTTCATTTAAATAGGAAAAAAGCTTTGGGGGTATCTAAATATTAAGCCTGACAAAGTCTAAATTGCATGGTTTGTTTTGGAACTTGACAATCAACTTTCCTGCAATGTTAACTATGTTGAAGCACTTATTTTAACTGATATTATACACATTAATTATAATCTTATGTATGTAGATAGTATAAGAAATGTGCAGAATACGACAGTGTAATGGTGGAAGTATACACATATTGATAGATGTCTTGTAATGCACTGTTGAGGAACCTGTGACTCAAGTTTTTCATTCATTACATAACTACACTGTTGTGTATATGATATGTCAATAAACCTTAGAAAATCTTGAAAGGGATGTGCAAAATAGCAATTATATACAGTCTTTAATGAACTATTAGAGAATAACGAGTAATGAATATGCTTTAAACGGATCTGCAGATAAATGTTTAGTCTTCTCAAGCACCAACTATCAAATATCTCTCCTGATTGTTGGCACTTGACAATCACCTTCACTGAATTTCACTCAGGTGTAACTAAAGTCTAATTTAAGGGCTGTTTATATTTCACATCATTAATCCAAATCTGTAAAGTAACAAAAATAAATGTAATGGAGTAAAAATACCAGGTTAACCTTAAAGAAAGCCCTCAGGATTATAAAAGACCCCCATCACCCCAGCCACAAACTGTTCTGTCTGCTGCCGTCTGGCAGGCGGTACCGCAGCATCCGGACTAAAACCACCAGACACAGAGACAGCTTCATCCCACAGGCTATACGATTATTAAACACCTGAACTTAGAAATAACATTCACCTGGCTGCTACTTAGAAATTATTTATCTAATATATCATATTCCAATCACTTGTAGACTCTTATTGCACTATTTCACTATTTTTTCTGTGTAGGCCTATCTGTTTTATTGCGTAGCACTGTTGGAGGAGCCTGTGACCTAAGGGGGGGGGGGGGGGGGACACACGTTCGATTCCTGTTTTGAATAGTGTGCCGTCGATGGGTTTCATTCCATTTCAAAGTCCTTTTTGACGCTCTGTGTAAACTTCGCGCATCCAATCACAGAGGTTGAGGATTGATCACGGGGTTTGTCAAGCTAAGCACATGGTGTAGTCCCAAACGATAGCTGAGGATTCAGCTATCGTTTGTTTCTCCGAATCGAAGGGGAAAAATACAAAAGCATTGCACACAATTCAAACCAATCAATGTTGTGTAATTAACAAGGACAATCTGGTGTTTTTTAGTCGATGAGTAGTGCAGATATCACTGTATAATCAATCGACAGTAAGGAGAATTCTTACTTCCGGGTGTACAATTCTCCGTTATCCAATGGGAATGGACGCTCGTAATACAATACAGGGGACATGATCATTATCTTTTAAATAACGTTAACTAAAGGGAACAATCTATTTGACACAGCTGAAGCTCTAGCCTTCCTTAAAAACTAACTAATTTAATAAAAATCACAGTTGCATTACACACAATGCACTGTTTTTTGAGAACACAAATTGTGATGTAATGTCATTTTTACATTCTGAGGAATTTTTTTAATTATTATGAATACAAATAAAATAAAAAAAGCCTCCCGTGAGTTACTACAAGATATAAAGTAGAATAAAAGCTCACTGCGGGACGTTGTAGAAATGCGTGTGTGCACCACGAAAAAGGTGCCTCATTCACTTTACATTGGGGTTGTTTGCGTGGTGCCGACACGTAAATGTAACAAAGTTCGTGACTCCACCACGCATTGTGGTGTTAAGGAGTCCTGGTGGAGTCACGCATTCTGGTGAGATCAGGTTGGCTTTATTCAAGGATTTGATAGAAACTGTTATGATACAGTATATAGATGTCGGGGAGAGTAGAGTAGAAGAGTGGCTTGGGTCAGCAAAACACATCTGGAGAGGATTCTTTTGCCTTTATTTGAGAAACTCATGACCTTTTCCCTGCAAATACTTTCCATTGTGTATCTTAACTTCCGTCTATTTCACTGTCTTTCTCTGCTCCTGTCCATGACTGCTCTTCATCTGTCCTCATGTCTTGTATTCTTTCTGGGAATTCATCTTTCCTTTCAGTTGAATTTCAGGCTCACTCACTTACTAGACATTTTTATATTGAATTGAAAGTACACAACATTTGTTTGGAGCTGTATTGCTCCCTCTGGTTTTCCTAGAATTGAAAATAGATACATAATAATCACTTGCTTTCTTATAACTATCTATCTAACTGTAACTAACTATTATTTTTACTTTTCGCAGGAGAAAAGGAGAATAGTACAGCATTTCACAAATGTCGCTAATTTATGCATACGCACAATAATTGTGTTATTATGTACAACACAGAGAGACATTTTTCTCTATCTTCACTCATGCAGCACAAAACAACACATCACTCTTTATTTTTTAGCACCAACTGTGTATGTTTGTGTATTTTGGATGAAAAGAGAGCTGGGATCTCATAGTAATGAGATGCCACCCACAAAAGCTTTATTTTTAATAGCCGGTTGGTAAATCATTTCAATGCAAACACTGGCAGTTGGACTCCAATCTGCTCTGGACGGCTGAGAAAATATTCACACAACAAAGAATCTTTTAATTCCAATGCTTTGTTCTGGGGACATTTGTGTCTGTTATTTAACTTGACAGTGAAAGCAGTTTGTCAATTAAAACGATAGGTTTACTTTTTAATCTTCTTTTCATCAATTGATTAGAACTTTAGATGTTCATTGTTTCTGAGTGTGCATCTGTCTTTTACACATTTATACGAGTTTAACTTAAAACAATACGTAAAAGCCATATAGTTGAGTTTCTGTAGCTCAAATAATTTCTTCTGTGAAGAGATCTCTTTGTTGAGAGACTAAACTGAAAGGGAGTCATACATACATTGAAGGATGACAAAGGTCTGCCATCTTGTATGGATAGTAATAATTACATAGCAGGAAGGATTGAATTAGATCTAAAGCACTAAAGAAATTATTAAAAGGGGACTCATTAGTCAGCTGAAAGGTTGAACAAAAAAGCAGTTCAGTTTGAACTTTTGCCTGTGTGTTTACTTCTGAGCATTCAGTAAGCTGTCAAGTTTTTGCGCACTTCATCACAGTTGCTGTGTGCAGGTCTGGTGAGGCATCTTGGACGTTGTACAGTAGTCACTTTGTGATGCTTTAATGCTATCTTCCTTTTATCTTCTTTTATTCCCCATTCTTTGTTCATTACCTCTTCATTCTTCCAGTCACATTATTCTACTTTCTTTGCTCACTCTACCTTCTCTTGATTATTGTTCCATCACACAGCCATAAAGTTGTTACAGATACCCTCATCTAAAACTGTCCCGTTTCATTTGCAGTCACCATTTCTCTCCCCCCACCCATGTCTCTCTCTTTCTGGTAAGACGTTCTTGTGTCCCTCCTTAACCTCCTCCAATCCCTGCTGTTGTCAGACAGTGCTCCACAAGCCAAGGGCAGATGCCCGGGGCTCTGTCCCTGGATGGGGATTCTTAGTCAAATATATACATCCCCTCTGTGGGATATTTGAGGCGATTTGATTTCATAATGCCTGCAAAAGTCCAAATAACACATGCAGCCAACAAGGAGCTGTTAGCTCACAGATGGTTGAAGCATTAATCTGCATTCAAGTCAGTGAGAGGCTTAAGGCTCCTCATGCCTGCTCACGATAAACACAAGATGAGTGTGAGCGTTATGTGTGTGTTGATGTGCATTCATTTGTGTATACGTCAACGTTGGAATGTGTATTTGGAAGTAATCCGTTCCAAATGCATGCATTTAAAAATGTATGTGTGCCGTGTGTCTGTGCATGTGTGAGCGTCGTTGGGTGTTTGCCAGGCACAGAATCCGCTGAATGCCACTGGAATGAGAATAAGTGTGGCTTTGCCATGGCAACAGACGAATGCCAGAGCAGACGGGAGCAGCAGAATAAAGCCCAGCGCTCATCACAGCAGGGGAAGAAGAACGAAGGACCCGATTAAACACCACCATCTTTCCTCCTTTTCATCTTCCATCTCAGTTCGCCGTCAGACGCCTGCACATCCATGTGGGCTCAAATCCCGTCACAAGTTTGCAGTTTGTGCAGATTTTCATTTCTTTGCACGGTCATGCGGCAAACGTCTGTGTGCTCAATGACACACACACAGACGCAATAGTATGCCAGAAATACAGCAATGCGCAGAGAACATGCTGGAAGCCGAACAAGTGATGCATCACCATGAGCGCTGCTCGGCATCAAGGTGGATGTCAACTTGATAAGTGATTCAGAGTTTAAACTTGTCTTCTGTTTGCATCACAGAAATATATGATTGATTCATGAGCGGCTGATAGAGTGAACACACACACACACACACACACACACACACACAATTTCCTAAATCGCATTTAAAAAAAAAGTTCGAGGAACATTTTTCACGAACACAGATGAATGTATATGCATACATGTTGGCACACCTCTTTTGACTAGTCCTAATCACAGTTTTTTTGTTTTAAAAGTGCACGTCACCAGCCTCACTTCTCTCGTTTCTTTCCCATACTGTCCCTTTTATTTCTGGATTTCAGATGATGAAAGGAACGGGGCCTCCCTGAGGGCGAACCCATCCTCTGTCTTTGTACAATGATATTAGTTTGTCCATTAATATTAGCAAAAAGGAATTAACAATGGCGTCAAATTAAAAAGGATCACTCTGTGACCTTGTAAAGACAATTATAGTCGCTCATTCCTGTCACGCTGATGAGTTTCTTGTAGGTTCATCATCATAAGCTAAAGAAAGCGCTACATCAAAGCCAGTGAGCCTGACGCTTCTTAAATGAAATTCATATTGACGTCCATGATGTAGTGACCGTGAAGAGTCAGCTAGCTGTAAGAGCTAAACAATGTCCAACCCAACAAAATGTTCCCCATGTTTCTTCCCCTTATAGTTTCTGCTGTCAAATAAATTATCCATGTCCGTTACTTTTATCCTATCTATTTTTAGTTAAGCACAGATCGAATTTTCTGGTAATTACATGTGGCAATGTTTCATCTTCCGCCTTCATCTTTCTCGCGGGAGCCATGACAAAAGTTTCCCTGTTAATAATGGATTTTTCATTGGTACTGATCACTCGGGCAAACGCTCCTCCTGAAATGAGTCTGGCTTAATATAAATGGAAATATAATTTATCCTATTCCACCTCCTATGGAATGCACATACATCGAGGTGGGCCTATTTCTGGAAATTGGAAAGGTATTCTTATAATGATTTCATGTCCTCAGCTTTTCACCTTTCTCCTTCCGAAGCACCCTGTAATTTAACTTCTAATGTGAGAACGATGGAGTTGTGATAGCAGTAGCACACTTTCATTTCATTTGAGACAGGAAGACTCATTACAGGCCCTGACATGTTTCTCGACGGGGGGAGAGAAAGCTTCCTGTTATCTCCACATCCCCGCGTATCAACAGTTGTCAGTCCCACATTTCCTTTTCATCATCAGTTCCATCTTCTGAGATTCATTAGCGCCTCACAAAACTCAGTCAAGCATCGCTAAGTACAACATGGAGACCCGTCTCAGGGGGTGCATAGGGCCTTCAAACGCAGAAAAACTCATCTATTCAGTCTCATTGCAAAGCGTAGGAGCAATACAAGTCAGGAAAAGTTCCAAAAGTTGTCTCTGGATGTTTAAGAACCACAGCTCGTTTGAATAGGTATTTGTGTTAGAAGACTGACAAAGATGAATTTAATTAAATCTCACAGGAACTGCCTGTTTTGAAACCTGGATTTTGTTCTTGCAATATCGTCTACAGTGCAACCTAAAAGATTAAACAGGCTATATTACCATCATCTCAACCTCCTTATTCATACTCAGTGTCCTTTGAATCAAAGCCAAGCCGTATTCTCTCTGTAAGGGTTTACAATAACATGAATCGCAGCCTTAATAACCCGCACAGGTCAGCACAAGCACACACACTCCTCTCTCCCCTCTCTTTCTCCCGACCCATTTCTCAGCTTCTCTCCCCGGAGCATTAAAACAGACAACAGACCTTGGTTAGGTCATGGCCAACACAGACCTCATTTGTCACAGAGGATGAGCATCTATGAAGCTGGATTGTTAATTATAAGAGCAAAATAAAGATATACGAGGTAGACACTAACGCACACAGCTTAGGCACAAGCTCACACCTTGACAAAGATTTGCATTAGAAAGTCAATTATACACACACACACACACACACACACACACACACACACACACACACACACACACACACACACACACACACACACACACACACACACACACACACGGTGCCATTAGGAGCTGGAGCCATGTGTACCGTGACTCATTCTGCATTGCGTCATTAATGGGTCTCAAACTGTGCAGTTTAAGTGGGATTAGTTAACTGATGAACACAAAGAGCACTTTATGTCATTAGACGATGGGCAAGTGGTTGAACGCTGGGAATTCTCCTTAAAAAAAACGGACTTTTCCCAGAAAGAAAAAGCTGTGTGCAGTGTAGTTCTGTAGTGTATGCCTGCGATCGCTTGTGTAATTCACATACTGAAGGCCATTGTAATGAAACAGAGATGCCTTCAGCAAACCTCTTTGCAGTGACAATGCAACTAGCTAGGTAGCTTAGTTCTGACCTTGAAATGCTATTATAGCTTTAATATAAGTGGATCAACATTTTAGAGACAGCAGTGGGCAGTTATTCGTCCTTCTGTGAGGATTGTACTGTGAACAAAGTGAAGAAAAAGCCTGCCTTCTAATGTTCGACATTCGGACAATTTCTCCTTGAAGGAATTGATCCAGCTACATAGTTGTATACACAAAAGATAGTTTAGTTATTACGTCAAAGGAATAAGACTGTAAGGAGATCCATTTTAAGCTTCAGTATGCACAGAATACTTTAATGCTGATTTGTACTTCAGGGGTTACAGTCAATGGAATTATCTACAGGAAAATTACAATTGTTATATTCATATTTTTCACCAAAAAAATATATAATTACAGTTAATAAAGTGGCAGAATATCTGTTACCTTATTTAATTGTGAATTATTGTGCACGGCTGTTGAAACTTGAATAATTGACAGAACATCTATTTCGATGTATTCCTTCACAGAATGTCTTGTGGAAGGTTAATTAAGGTGATTCTTCGTCTCTCTTTTTATATTCAAGGCTTTTTGAGTTAGGATTATTTTTTAATTGTTATTTTCTTTACTGTGTACATGAGCTAAACAAATAATACAGTCCAATTAAAAGTAGTTGTGTGAAGAAGAAACAAAGTTAATAAAGAAATATAAACACTCACATCTTTATCACCACTGCACACCTGACCAGTCATTATGTGAACGCATGATTATTAGATTGTTTGAGCCAGATTGTTTGCAACAGAAATCCAAATCTCTATCATTAAATTAGTGCACAGAACATGGGGAGCAATGACTCGCAAAATAAAACAATACAAAAATCCACAAATAATGTTTCAGAGCCTCGAACCACCATTGTTTTATTTATATATTTAAATTTTGTATGTACTGCTCCATACTCCAGATCAATAGGGGGCGGTAAAGCACCAAATAGTTGATTGCCAACCACCAATAAACCTCAGAAATGTTTCTAAACTTGAGTATTCTGTTCTGGTGACGAGCCTGAGTTTCATTGAAGTGGAGCTAATGGCATTGTGATTTCTGCACCTAAATAGAGTTATATTGACCTTTCAGGATAATAAATTACTACAGCCTCCCAATCTAATGTACATATCGTTGGGGGCTTTGCAGGTGAAGTGACACAGCAATCCAAGTACTGGTGAGTACAAGTTGTTAATAATCTGGATATAATAATAAATAAAAATAATACATTACATTTCTAAAGCGCTTTTCCTGGTGCTTAAAGCATATGGTTCAAGTCTTGGTGTTGTGTCAAGATAACTTCAAAGGGGACTGGGCAAGTGTCTAAAATCCCTGTATGCGCAAGAGCCATATAACCTGCACAACAAATATTTAGTTCTTATAAGTAATAGTAATTATGTGGCACTGGACCTAAACACAACATTTTAGATTTTCTTCCATATTACATAATTTTTTTATTTCGTAAAAAAAGATCTGCAGTGTGTTTTAAATGTTCTTGTATTACAGTGAGACATTTTCCTGGAAAAAAAACAGCGGCATATTCCTGGGAAATATGTAGTGTAAAAACACAGGAATCTCAGAGACAAGCTTACAAATGGGCTGACAGAAAGGCTAGACAGAGATACAAACAGACGGAGTGACAGCCAGTGAAGAAACCAGTCCGTCAAGCAGACCATCTGACTGCCTCGCTGACTGAAAGGCAAGTTAAAAAGCTGCAGGTAAACGGAGAGAAATGAGTGTTGAGAACCGGCACCCAGGAAGAGCCGTCGTGGTGAGACAGTGGAGGTGGCCGGGTGGAGGCGAAATAGAGGGAAAGAGATGGGGCGTAAAGAGAACAGGGTGCAGTACTGAGGGGTGCTGAGGCGGTGAAATGGAGGGGTTTGAACTGCTGATGTAAGCGTGGACACACTTCCTTTTTTCTCTCGCACACACACACTTACGTGCACACACAGCGCTGACAAGCTGTTTCTACCCACGGGAAGCCATTCAGGGTTCAGGGGTTCAAATGAAAACTGATAACATCCACTGGACGTATTGCTCTTCTTCTCTTTGGCTTTCTCGTTGCAGTCATGATGAAGTATTTCTTCCATTTCCTTGCTTCTACTGCCTTCCCCCCTCAACCTTTCTTCCTTCCCAACTTCACCCGTACTCCATTTTTCCTCAGACAACCCCTCCCTCTGGATTACACACTGTTCCCTTTTAATATTATCAGCTACAGTCTGAGGAGTCTCACTGTACCCTGAGTATCGCTCTGTGTCTGGAGAAGCAATTCCATATTTGTTTTAATCAGCATTCAAAGTGCCAGCATTTTCTATTCATTCTAATCTGTTTTGAGCATTTTAATAAGGACCTCAGGATTTTGTTTCAGGGCCTCCACTGAATGTTGTGCTTTTTGAGGACTCTCCCAGGGTTAGTCTGCGTTTGTTGCCATCTGTAGCCTATTTGGTATTTTTTTTTTCATTTGGGCCCCGCTTGTATCCAGTGACAGTGGTGCTGCTTGTGAATTCTATTTTATCAGACATCCCGTCACTTGATGCTTTTCAGGTCGGGAATGTATTCAATTGTGAATTTGACACAGCAGAATGACTGCGTTGGCTGTCGGAGTATCCGTTTCATCTCAGATCAAGTATCAATGGCAGACACACAACAATGGGATGGTTAACTCCTCTGAAACAGCCCCATCATATATTTATATCACAAACAAAACCCCAAAACACAGCTGCACTGATGGGTTTTTATCAAGGTTGCGAACAAAAATCAAAATAGCAAAGAACAGGATTTATAAAATATCAATCACGGGTGCCCTGAGAAAATGTTGTTTCATTAATGAAATAATGTTTTGTTTGTGGCCCCTGTAGCTTAGCACAGTGGAAAAGACACAGGAGATGTACAAGTTTACAAACTCTGCTTGTTCAAATTCAGCCCTGTGCTGCTTCCAAGTTGTTTACAAGGAAGGGGAAAAACATCTGTATCCACCAGAGGGGTGCACTGATACTGTTTTTCATCAGAAGCAAGTTGGATGAATCAATTATTGACAGCTCTCCAAAAGCCTGTATATATTTTAGTATACAGTACTATTGAAACAAACATTTGGGGCTTTGGTTTAGAAAGTAGCTGCTAGGGGGAATTAACGGGACAGCAACAAATGAAAAAGAGTGGGCAAGAAGATGCAATAATGTTACGGAGATGTATTCTTGCAAAACAATCCCAACTCAGGGTCCACTTAACAGCTTCAGTCAGGGCTTTCAGCATGGTCTTCATGAGTGTGTTGTTGTTATGGAGACAGTTTTGTCCCACTTTTATTTCCAACATCATGACTAAATAAAACTAAGGCCTACTGTAGAGGGCTCTTTCCCCATTCAAAAGATTAAAATTGGCAATTGACATAATGTTTGCACTTATCATCTTGATGTAAACATTAATCACATTATAATACATTTATTTGTCTTCTCCCTAAAGGACCCACATTATGCTGTTAGCCACCGGGTCGTGTTCTCTTGGGAAATTAAGGCTTGCTTCATTGTTATAATATACATCATTATTTTGTGGATCTAGTTTGTAAAAGTGTGTATTTATTTGTTAGTTATTTTTATCATGTCTCAAACACTTGTCATCCTTTCTTCTACTCAATCAAGAATGGGGAAAGATAGAAAACAATACAAATTGGATTGCAAAGAAAAGGTGAAATCTTTGATCTCACTGTCGAGTTGTTATTGCTGTTCATTTGATATTTGCGGAATATTAAGTTGACAACGATTGTCATTACTCACTTCGTCGTCACTTGAAATATCGAATGATTTGTTCAAAGGTTATGCTAAACAGGTGTCACTTCAGTCTTCAGCCCTTGAAACCTTTAAAGCTGATTAAATAAACCACGTCATGTTTTACTCATCGACTGATCAGAGCAGGAGTCTTGTTCTCCAACTATTTTTGAACAATTTTTTTGCATTTTAACAAATAATTTGGTTACAGGGTAAACATTACAAAACGAGATGCAGTTCAAACTAAAATACATTAAATAAAACCCACGAATAAAAGAAAAGAGACAATTACTTATAGGATATACTGTAGCGTGGACGCATTATTTACACACATACATTAATTGTCCCATCTTACCACAGGGTCATTAGTGATGTTTTGTGTTCTGTATTTTTTCCATCTCACATCAAGGATATTAATGCTATTTATAATTTTTTCATTGCATACATTTCATCTACCAGTTTCTTCCATACTGAAGTTACTATCTTTTAACCGGTTCCTTGTCGTTAGTTTAATAATTGGAAGAAGTAAGATGTTATTTTTTACTTTACAGAGCATGACTCATTTTTTTGGACTATTTTGGTCCTAAGTTACTACTCTGTCTACTCTAAGACAGAAGCAGCGTGTTCCAGCACTCACCATTTCCTGTCTTCATCTCGATTGACTGCTCTGTACGAGGAGTTTTGTTGCAGTAAAAAGGACACGCTGTCACTCATGCAGACACAAATTCAAACATGCCTGCACTCACACAAAAAACACACACCACAGCAACCTCACTATGACCCAGGGAAGGTGTTAGTGTGTGCGTTTGTGTGTTACAAGACCAAAAAAGATGGGAACTAAGTTGTCTAAAAGCCCTGCTGGGAATCAGTGGAGCGGTCATCCATGTAATGCTATAAGTCCCACTTTCAACAACATAAACACACACATGCATACATACTGTACCAACACAACACTGGAGATGCAGAACATATTTTTACACTTGACAAACGCTCCTCACACACACACACATTGAGAGCTCAGACACATACTCAGACACCATTACTAGTGCTTTCAGAGCGTATTATTTGCATCCCATTACAGGGCGGCAATCATTTGTCCTCCCTCTCTCCTGTCAAGCGTCTTATTTGACAAAGACGGGGCAAATGCGGCACTCAACTAATGGGTGAATCATTCAGATATTCTGTTACGTGTCACATTCATGTTTGTACTTAGAAGACATTTACTGTAATATTTATTTAATGGATACATTTGCTGCTTTTTTTGTGTGCATTGTGTTTTTCTATCTACATTTAAGGATATTGTTTTTGATCGGGTGCAAAAAGCTTCCGTTCACCTTTCTTTTTTTTAGAAAAGCAATGACAAGTTGAGCAGGTGTGCCCTGACAGCATCCTTCTTAGAGACGGATCATGTTTTGGCTTTTTTCTGTTTTTCTTGACATGCTGGAGTAATTAGTAGGAATGATTCAGTGCGTGGAAGATGACATGAGGTACATTTTGAAAAGATATGTTTTCTACAAAGCAAAGATCTGACTGACTGTTGAATGGCGCATGCTTTCAAGGTAAAGAATGACTGATTGATGGATAGATTATGTTTTCAGATTTCCAGCTTACAGTGTGTGCTTTCAATGGGTGGCCGGTGGATGACCTCACAAAAGCATTGATTGGCGGGTGTTTGAACCGTTGGGATGTTTTGACACATAGTGTTTGTGAAAGAGGCGAGAACTAAATCTGTGAATGTTCCAGTTTTCTATTGCTCAGACACTATAATAACCCCTGATTGTGAAAGAGACCCCATTACATGTCCAGTCAATATACTTCACAGGAGGATTTTAGCACATCTGCAGACTGATTTCCATTCATTCGCATTCACAAAAGAACCATATGCTTGGTTTGCCACCAGCTCCCCTGCAGCAGACTGTGTGATGTTGACTGAAGCCACCAACAGTAGCTTCACACTGCTTTGAGGCTGACGCTTGCGTCCATACTCTTTCATGTCTGTTTGTTTGTGTGCAAACTGTGTATTCATAGCTTTCATATATCCTGCCGCCTTTCCCCCCCCTCCCCACTGCTTCCGTACACAATTAAAAATGGATGAGAACTTTATTTAGTGAGAGGCATTTCACTCTGCCAGCCAACCGTGGTGGTGTTTAAATGAATGCGCTGTGTGTGTGTGTGTGTGTGCGGGTGTGAGTGACTTTGTGTGGTTTCCTCCTGAGCCGGTGGGGGTGATGAGACAAGTGGATGAGGGGTTACCGCTGGGTTAAACCAGTCTCCTGTCAGGTCACACAGAGTTCAGCAGCTCAGAGGCTAGAAAGCATGCAGACAGAGGCTCAGGTAGACGGGACTATCCTTGTGGTTAGACAGACAACACCACAGAGGTGGAATTCCCCCACAGAGACCGGGAATTAGACCAGAGGATACTGGGTTTAGGGAATGGCAATTAAATCCGTGGGAAATCTAATCCTTTGAAAATGAAAATAGAAAAGATAAGAGCTCCCTTCAGGAATGGGAAAACAAAGTCAAATTGTGTACTTTACCAGCGTGACATTATTCGCTTTTCACCACGGGAACCTATGGGAATAAATGAGGTCGAGACACCTGCCTTCCTATGGTTACATTACACGTTAAACAGGAACACAGGCTTAAGATACAATTATTTATTTAGTGTGTGAGCATTGTCCTTTTACTGAACCATTTTTCGTTGTCCTGGAGAATATATGATAAGATAAAAATAATAATAAAAAAGACAACAGCAACAACTCTCAAAGAAAATATGTTCAGGCCTTTCTCTCACAGCTCCCTTCCGACTCACTGAATTTTTTATTTTAGCTTTTGAAATTGAGAACAGACAAACTGTTAGCTGTAACACTTTTCAATACAGCTACTGTGTGCTTGAAGTAAAATAGAAATGTGCTAGTATAAAGCCAGCAACCTACATAGCGTAGATATAGAGTATTTGGGGCCAACAATTGAATTATTAATTAGGCAGCAGTAAGTACTACTTGGTGATTGTAGTAGGATGTAAGTAGGCTAAAAACATTTACTGAAGTACTCGACTTTTCATGGTACTTTACGATACTTCATACTTCTATACTTCTATACTTCTCTTCCATACATTGGCATTATTAGTAGAAATATAATCAACTAATTTAATTATTATATATTATTATATGTTAAAATGTCACTATTTTGTTCATATTCAGGTTCCTATTTGTATGTTGTGCCTCCACTGTGACATGTTTCCATGCTTTAATGTTCAAAAAGCTCTTGCCTGTGCTGCAGCACCTATTTTCACCCTCGGTCTGAAACCAGAGCAGAGTCTGCTCTGATTGGTTAGCTGGCCGGCTCTGTTGTGATTGATCAACCGCTAATATATGCCCCTCCCCTTACCCCATCACATACAATGTTTTGGAGCGCTAGCCAATAGAACTGCAAGTGTTACATACTGATGTCACTACATTACGGGCCCCTTTAAGCCACCCATCAGTAGCTATAAAGTATTTACAATTACCTTACCATCTGCAACATTGAAGCGTTAAACACATTAAAGCACCATCACTTCTGTTATAATATAAGCAATATAAAAATCCTGTTTCTTTTTATAATTATCGGTATTAGCAAGAGTATTAAGTAACATTACCAGTCATATTACTTTCTTTTACCTAGCCTTTAACAAACTCCAAATCCAGCGCACCAGAAGTAAGTTATGAAGGTTTGCCATTTTCCCTAAGAATTTAGCCTATTTTGTATCTTGTGCTAATTGTCACATTTAAAAAAAAATTCAGTTAGGATAAACGGAGTCTACGTGCTTTATGGTTTCATATCAACATTAAATGAAACTAAAAGTGTGCTGACACACATCAATCAAGCCCCTGCCATCTTTGGAAAGCTGGTGCCAATTAAATTTAAAAAAGCAAAAGACTTTAAAAAACTTTTGTTTTCCAAAATCTTATGCTGGAGTTGTCTCATCACCATCCAGGATTTGTTTTGATAGAAATTCATTTTGTACATCAAAAGAAAAAAGAATAAAGCTCCAGCTCATTGAAAATGCAGCAGCCAGAAATATTACGCGTGCACAAATAGCTGAAAAACAAACGAGAAAGGTTTTCTTGGGCTTATGATTACTTACCGTCTTTGTCTCTAGTTAATGTGCATGGGGAGGATAGTTATTCACTGTCACTGGAAGTACTTCTATTAAGATAAGATAAGATGGACCTTTATTAATCCCTGTGGGGTAATTCAGTTGTAAGCAGCAACAGGGTAAGCGTGAAAAACAGGACAGCACAGATTCACACAGATTAATCAAATAAAAAATAAAATCAAGAAAAAAATAAAATAATAATAATGATAATAATAATAAAAGACGATAAGATTGGTTCAAAAGACCTCATGAAAGACGACACAAGAAGTGAGGATACCTGGCCCGGAGGAAGCCCGGGGTCCCCTTCTGGAGCCAGGCCCAGAAGGAGGACTCGTCGGCGAGCGTCTGGTGGCCGGGCTTGCCACGGAGCCCGGCCGGGCCCAGCCCGAAAAGGCAACGTGGGCAACACCTCCGCTTCTCCGTCCCGCGGGCCCACCAACTACGGGAAACAACGATGGGGTCGGGTGCGCTGCCAGAAGGGTGGCAGTGAAAGCGGAGGGTCTCGACGGACCAGACCCGGGCGGCAGAAGCTGGCTTTGGGGACGTGGAACGTCACCTCTCTGGGGGGGAAGGAGCCGGAGCTTGTGCGGGAGGTGGAGCGGTACCAGTTGGATCTGGTTGGGCTCACCTCTACGCACAGCGTCGGCTCTGGAACCTTACTTCTGGATAGGGGTTGGACTCTATTCTTCTCCGGAGTTGCTCAAGGCGTGAGGCGCCAGGCGGGTGTGGGGATACTCACAAGTCCCCGGTTAGGTGCTTCGTTGTTGGAGTTTACCCCAGTGGACGAGAGGGTCGCCTCCCTACGCCTGCGGGTTATGGGGGGGAAAACTCTGACTGTTGTGTGTGCTTATGCACCCAACAGCAGTTCAGAGTATACGGCCTTCTTGGAGACCCTGGAAAGAGTCCTGTATGGGGCTCCTGAAGGGGACTCTTTAATCTTGCTGGGAGACTTCAACGCACATGTGGGCAATGATGGAGACACTTGGAGGGGCGTGATTGGGAGGAACGGCCCCCCTGATCTGAACCGGATTGGTGGTTTGTTACTGGACTTCTGTGCTAGTCATGGATTGGCCATAACAAACACCATGTTCGAGCATAAGGATGCTCATAAGTGTACATGGTACCAGAGCACCCTAGGCAGAAGGTCCATGATCGATTTCATTATCGTATCATCGGACCTGAGGCCGTATGTTTTGGACACTCGGGTAAAGAGAGGGGCGGAGTTGTCAACTGATCACCATCTGGTGGTGAGTTGGGTCGAGTGGCGGGGGAAGCCTCTGGATAGACCTGGTAAGCCCAAACGTGTAGTTCGGGTGAACTGGGAACGTCTGGAGGAGGCCCAAGTTCAGGAGGCCTTCAACTCACACCTCCGGCGGAGCTTTTCGGGCATTCCTGTGGAGGTTGGGGACATTGAACCAGAGTGGTCGGTGTTCAAAGCCTCTATTGCCGAAGCCGCGGCGGGGAGCTGTGGTCTCAAGGTCCTAGGTGCCTCAAGGGGCGGTAACCCTCGAACCTCCTGGTGGACACCGGTGGTCAGGGAAGCCGTCCGACTGAAGAAGGAGGCCTTCAGGGATTTGTTATCCCAGGGGACTCCCGAGGCAGTTGCAAGGTACCGACAGGCCCGAAGGGCAGCAGCCTCATCCGTGGCCGAGGCAAAGCAGCGGGTGTGGGAGAAGTTCGGAGAAGACATGGAGAAGGACTTTCGGGCGGCACCAAAGTTGTTCTGGAAAACTGTCCGACACCTCAGGAGGGGGAAGCAGGGAACCATCCAAGCTGTGTACAGTAAGGATGGGACGTTGTTGACCTCAACTGATGGAGTGTTGGGGCGTTGGAAGGAACACTTTGAGGAACTCCTGAACCCGACAACTCCGCCCTCTATGTTAGAGGCAGAGCTGGAGTATGACGGGGGATCAACACCAATCTCCCGGGGGGAGGTCACTGAGGTCGTCAAACAACTCCACAGTGGCAAAGCCCCGGGGGTGGATGAGATCCGCCCGGAAATGCTGAAGGCTCTGGGTGTTGAGGGACTGTCATGGTTGACACGTCTCATCAACGTTGCGTGGAAGTCGGAAACAGTACCGAAGGAGTGGCAGACCGGGGTGGTGGTTCCCCTTTTTAAAAAGGGGGATCAGAGGGTGTGTGCCAATTACAGAGGCATCACACTACTCAGCCTCCCCGGGAAAGTTTACTCCAAGGTACTTGAAAGGAGGGTCAGGCCGATTGTCGAACCTCAGATTGAGGAGGAACAATGTGGATTCCGTCCTGGTCGTGGAACGACGGATCAGCTTTTTACTCTCGCAAGGATCCTGGAGGGGGCCTGGGAGTACGCTTATCCGGTCTACATGTGTTTTGTAGACTTGGAGAAGGCGTGAATGACCGAGTTCCCAGGGAGTTACTGTGGGAGGTGCTGCGGGAGTATGGGGTGAGGGGGTCTCTACTCAGGGCCATCCAATCTCTGTACTCCCAAAGCGAGAGCTGTGTCCGGGTCCTCGGCGGTAAGTCGGACCCATTTCCGGTGAGGGTTGGCCTTCGCCAGGGCTGCGCTTTGTCACCAATCCTGTTTGTAATATACATGGATCGGATTTCGAGGCGTAGTCGTGGGGGAGGGGGTCTGCAGTTCGGTGGACTAAGGATTGCACCACTGCTTTTTGCAGATGATGTGGTTCTAATGGCTTCATCGGTCTGCGACCTTCAGCACTCACTGGATCGGTTCGCAACCGAGTGTGAAGCGGCTGGGATGAGGATCAGCACCTCCAAATCTGAGGACATGGTTTTCAGCAGGAAACCGATGGACTGTCCACTCCAAGTAGGGAATGAGTCCTTACCCCAAGTGAAGGAGTTCAAGTATCTCGGGGTCTTGTTCTCGAGTGAGGGAACAATGGAGCGTGAGATGGGCCGGAGAATCGGAGCAGCGGGAGCGGTACTGCAGTCGCTTTACCGCACCGTTGTGACGAAAAGGGAGCTGAGCCAGAAGGCAAAGCTCTCTGTCTACCGGGCCATTTTCGTTCCTACCCTCACCTATGGTCATGAAGGATGGGTCATGACCGAAAGAACGAGATCGCGGATACAAGCGGTCGAGATGGGTTTCCTCGGCCGGGTGGCTGGTGTCTCCCTTAGAGATAAGGTGAGAAGTTCGGTCATCAGGGAGGGACTCGGAGTTGTGCCGCTCCTCCTTCGCGTCGAAAGAAGCCAGTTGAGGTGGTTCGGGCACCTAGTTAGGATGCCACCTGGGCGCCTCCCTAGGAGGTGTTCCAGGCACGTCCAGCTGGGAAGAGACCAAGGGGTAGACCTAGGACCAGGTGGAGGGATTATATCTCTTCGCTGGCCTGGGAGCGCCTTGGGATCTGGGACCTGACCACGGATAAGCGGGAGAAGATGGATGGATGGATGGATGGATAATAAAAGACAGTGAAATAGGAGATGAGTAAAAATAAGAGTAAAATAACTATTATTTATTTCTCTTGTATTTTAAATATTATAAACTTCTGTATATGTTACTTTTTGCTTCGAGCATTTGGAATACACTCCATACTCCTCCTATACTGCATTTTTAAGTAAGTTATTTTTTAGGTTAATGTATTTGTTATGCAAGTGTCATGCACAAATACACTGAACAAAAATATAAATGCAACACTTTTGTTTTTGAAGATCTAAAACATTTTCTATATACACAAAATAACCATTTATCTAAAAAGATTGTTCACAAATCTGAAACAATCTGTGATAGTGAGCACTTCTCCTTTGCCGAGATAATCCATCCCACCTCACAAGTGTGGCATATCAAGATGCTGATTAGACAGCATGATTATTGCACAGGTGTGCCTTAGGCTGGCCACAATAAAAGCCCACTCTGAAACGTGCAGTTTTGCTTTATTGGGGGGGTCTTGGGGGGTCCGAAAACCAGTCAGTATCTGGTGTGACCACCATTTGCCTCACGCAGTGCAACACATCTCCTTCGCATTGAGTTGATCAGGTTGTTGATTGTGGCCTGTGGAATGTTGGTCCACTCCTCTTCAATGGCTGTGCGAAGTTGCTGGATATTGGCAGGAACTGGAACACGCTGTCGTATACGCCGATCCAGAGCATCCCAAACATGCCAATGGGTGACATGTCCGGTGAGTATGCTGGCCATGCAAGAACTGGGATGTTTTCAGCCTCCAGGAATTGTGTACAGATCCTTGCAACATGGGGCCGTGCATTTTCATGCTGCAACATGAGGTGACGGTCGTGGATGAATGGCACAACAATGGGCCTCAGGATCTCGTCACGGTATCTCTGTGCATTCACAATGCCATCAATAAAATGCACCTGTGTTCGTCGTCCATAACATACGCCTGCCCATACCATAACCCCACCACCACCATGGGCCACTCGATTCACAACATTGACATCAGAAAACCGCTCACACACACGACGCCACACACGCTGTCTGCCATCTGCCCTGAACAGTGAAAACCGGGATTCATCCGTGAAGAGAACACCTCTCCAACGTGCCAGACGCCATCGAATGTGAGCATTTGCCCACTCAAGTCGGTTACGACGACGAACCGGAGTCAGGTGGAGACCCCGATGAGGACGACGAGCATGCAGATGAGCTTCCCTGAGACGGTTTCTGACAGTTTGTGCAGAAAGTCTTTGGTTATGCAAACCGATTGTTGCAGCAGCTGTCTGAGTGGCTGGTCTAAGACGATCTTGGAGGTGAACATGCTGGATTTGGAGGTCCTGGGCTGGTGTGGTTACACGTGGTCTGCGGTTGTGAGGCCGGTTGGATGTACTGCCAAATTCTCTGAAACGCCTTTGGAGATGGCTTATGATAGAGAAATGAACATTCAATTCACGGGCAACAGCTCTGGTAGACATTCCTGCTGTCAGCATGCCAATTGCACGCTCCCTCAAAACTTGCGACATCTGTGGCATTGTGCTGTGTGATAAAACTGAACGTTTCAGAGTGGCCTTTTATTGTGGCCAGCCTAAGGCACACCTGTGCAATAATCATGCTGTCTAATCAGCATCTTGATATGCCACACCTGTGAGGTGGGATGGATTATCTCGGCAAAGGAGAAGTGCTCACTATCACAGATCTTTTCAGATTTGTGAACAATATTTGAGATAAATGGTTATTTTGTGTATATAGAAAATGTTTTAGATCTTTGAGTTCATCTCATGAAAAATGGGAGCAAAAACAAAAGTGTTGCATTTATATTTTTGTTCAGTGTAGTTCTCCACCATGGACTTACAATACATTGCCAACATAACAGACATAATGAGAGTGAAAGAACAATTGTAAAATACATCCATGCATGTCAAACAAAGTTAATCAATGTCAAATTAAACCGTAACACAATCCATCTCCTTAGAAATAACCGCTACAAAGCAAACTTCAGGAACATCTGAGCTCCCTCCTACGCTGTTGTGAGGCATTTAACACAAACTGAGCTAGGTGAAACTCTTTGTCTGTAAACAGTCCTACACTCAGATATAAAATCTGAAAATAATGCAGCCGTTTCAAGGAAAAGCCTGTTTTTAAGATTGTGATATAATCATAGACTGAATAAAGATCAAATGTAGATTTTCCCACAGATGACACTTTTTGTATTCTCTTTTTGTTTTGTATGTGGCTATTATGATGTAGCTTATATCATCTGTCAGTATTACCTTCATTGATATTGTCCAACAGCTCTTAAAATCCTTTATTAAACACACAAAAATAACTCCCCATATCCCCACTGTGCAATAATCATGGTCTGTCTCTATGTATATACTGTAATATTTATCATATATACCTTCCTAAATGTTCCCACACCACTCCGCTCCTCCGCTCCCTTCACTGGCTTCCGATAACTGCTAGAATCCACTTCAAGACACTGGTACTTGCGTACCATGCTGCGAATGGATCTGGCCCTTCCTACATCCAGGACATGGTTAAACCGTACACCCCAGCACGTGCACTCCGCTCTGCATCAGCCAAACAGCTCGCTGCACCCGCACTGCGAGGGGGACCCTTCCAGACTGAAAACTCATCTCTTTCGACTCCACTTTGAGCAATATAATTACTAACAAAGCACTTATATACTAATAAAGGACTGGCTTATCTATAGCCAGTTGAGTAGCACTTGAAATGTGTTGGCTCTATGAAACCTGATGTACTTATATGATTCTGTTTTCTTCAAGGTTGTGTCTTCCTGGTCGAATGTACTTATTGTAAGTCGCTTTGGATAAAAGCGTCAGCTAAATGCAATGTAATGTAATGTAATGTAATATATATTTGATCATAATTCTATTTTATTCATTTATTTATGAATCCTGGTCATCTACATGGCGATCCGAAGCTGTGTGCACCACTTGGTCGTAACTGTCAGACCTTTTAATCTGTGTTTTAATATGTCTGTTTTTAAAGCATTTGCTGGAGCAGTAACTATAAATCTCGTTGTATTCTGTACAATGACAATACAAGCTTTTGAATTTGAATTTTTCGGAAGGGTTTGTTGAAAAAAAATATCAGTGAGTGCCATCGATTGATATGATGTTTGGATTTAATATGTAACACAGATAGCTGCCATATCAGTCTGTGTTATCTGTCTGTGCTTCTTTGGTATAGCAGCATGCTTTTTCTTGGACTGATGGCTCATTGATTGTACCTGCGCCTGGTTTATTTTAGCGACCTGCAAGTAGGATTCTTTAAAGGCTGATGAAAAACCAAGGGACTGAAACACTTGTTATTGATTCCAATCTTACTTTTTGTGCAGCTGCAATAAAGCGAGAAGGAAAATATTTTGATCTCAGCGGCATGATTAATTTTTTATAAAAAAGCGGTAGTTCCCTTCTCTTTTGTGTTCAGTTTTACCAGTGTGCCACCGAGAGACATTTTGTCAAATATCCTTTGCCATGAGGTCTCTAATTACTTTTTTTTTGAAAATAGGCAATCTTCCAGACTATGTTTTATGCTTCACTGTAACAGTAAGGGTGTCTTAATGGCTATTCGAATGTCACTCACGGCTGTGTAATAAGTACAATTAGCCGCCATGGGACCTGGAGTCTGCAGATGAACAAATATGGAGAGCAGATCACAAGTAGAGAGGAGAGACAGGCAGCCAGGAGGACATAGCGTGATGGATAGAGGGCATAGAACAATGAAATATGCATCATGGCTCGCGTTAAATTTGAATCCAGGCTATTGACTGGTGGTTGACCCCGTTGTGACCCAACACTTGCGGGAGTGAAAATATCCGCGGGGAGGTGGACAGGGGCGTAGAAGCAGGGTGAGGAAATTGTGAGGAAGTATGGAGTAATGAGGCTGGCTGGAGGTGTAGACGGGCAATTTTATCTGTCTGAGTGCCTTAGTGTCTGAGGGTCTACAGCTCTCCTTGAAAAATACCCCTTAACAACATATAACTTCAGAAATGTGTGTACTCAGAGCAGACTTTGGTGTGTTAAAGCGAAATCCTGGATGAAAATACATAAAGAAATTCACATGTTCTTTCCTCTTATAATAGAAGAGTTCAAAGGGAACATGAACAATTCTCTTTCAAAGCTTGAAAAAAGATCTGTTGTGTTATAACGAAAAAAAGCTTTTCTGCACACACACACATAAAAGGCTTTATCCTTTTGAGAATAAAGTATGCAGAACATTTGACCATATCCCCAGGAAACCAGGCTGTCACACTGTCTGGCTTTGAGAAAAAGAGATGCTCATATTTGCAGACAGTGATTGAACAGGATGGTAAGGCTAACTTATGTAAATGGTGTTTTTAGCTTGTATTTGTCTTTAATGTTTTATTCAGTATGTTGCTACTGATGCTTGAACTTGTGTCCTATTTTCCCTTGATATTCATTATCGGCATTTATCAGGTTGTTTGGTTTCTATAAATAGTTGTGTGTGTTTTCAGGCATAAAAAGCAGTGTGCTGGCATTTAGTGTATAACGATTCACATCCTTTATTGTCTGATGGACCCCAAAAGTCCCATCAGATGAGTTACAGTAACAATTCCGATTCTTTGAGGGGCAGGGTAAAACAATTATAAATAGCTTCTTCCACCAAAAAAATTACATTTATTCGAGAAACTTTTACACAGGTTAGTTTACAGTAATATTCACATTAATCAGTCTGTTTATATTCACTGCTATGTAACTGTAACCTGAGAACCACTGAAGCTACAACAGTCCAACTTTTAAAGGAACCCCCCCCCATTTAAAAACAGTTCTTGTTGAGAAAAACAAGCATCTGCCTTCTCAGGCATACCGGGAAGAAATGTTTGAACATTTTTAAAGTAAAATGCTTCAATCTGATGCACTTTAATTAAGCAGAATTACTAGAGACTAGATCTAGGCCGGTACAACTCTAAACACCCATATGAAAAAGATCGGTTTACATTTTAATTATTAAATAAGTATGTGAACATAACCTATAACCTACCATAGCCATTAACAAGTAACGTATTTTATTTTTGTTGTTCATTCATATCTTATTTTTACTATTTTATTAATGCCTATTTTTTTATCTCTCCAGTTTAAAACGATATGTCTGGTTTACTGTCCTATAGTATACATTGGAATGATTTCAAACCTGTTTTACCCCAATAATTATAAAGGAGTGCCTTGGAAATATGTGTTTACATAAATTGTGATCAAACCGTTTGAGACCCACTGAGATAACTTAGACTAAAGTGAACTATCTAAACACTTTACCTCACTGAGCTGTAGTTATCAGCCTCAGTCTGACTGGAGAGGACTCTCCCTCCACATCATTGTAGAAACATCTTCTTCTTCCGTTAGAGCAGCTAGCACCAGATGCTAATAACAACAGCGCGTACCGGTGCACCCTCCCTTTCTCCCTCCCTCGCTCTCACGCTCACTCGCACTTTGGCTGTGAGCTGCGGTTGCAAGATAAGCCAACATCCCCCATGTTCATCACTTACAGCGCCCATCGTACAGGGCAAATGAAACGTGTAACCGGGATGAAAAGGGTGTTACATTTACTTAATTATGAATGTTGTTACATCAAGGCCGAACATTAGGATGAGCACCAACGGTCAAAACATTTGTTTTCCTTCCAGAGCTGTCAGCGCAGCGCCTCCACAGATCTGGCACCCTAGGCGAACATCTATAACGCCCTGGTCTCAGGTTACGCTGTAGGAAGTGTAGGTACAACCGCAATGTGTGGGTTGTTGTCGTTGTACTATGGGTACAACGCTACACTTTGGGTACAACGCTACACTTTGGGTACAACGCTATAATTCCCGCCCCGCCGCAGTCATACAGTAGGCTACGGAGAGCGGCGAGAAACATTTCCTCAGGCATCGAAAAGTGGAACCGAAATTCACATTTCTAAATGATGCCGTTGGAATCTAAATGTTGGAACCGGGTCCGAACCGGAACCGGTTCTCGGTACCCAACCCTAGTCAATACCCCCCCTTTAACATCACCAGAAGTCATAATTTAAGGGGTCTTTTCTCATTTGTTTACCGGGGGAGCATCCCCTCGGACCCCCCTAGTATTGTTTGGTCACCATTTCCACAGCCCCACCTAAAATATTTTCCACCAGCCGCCACTGCTCACAGCGTTTATCAACCTTTTTCTTACTCAATATCAAGCCACACTTATTGTTTTTACTTCTTTATTTTAATTGAATAATGTAGGACTTTTGTTGCCGTCAGTTATGGGGAGAGTAGGGGCTCAGAAAACTGAAAACTGTATCGTTTCATCGTTTTTTCCTTCTAATTTTGAATTCTTTTCTAAACCACACACTGTTATTTACTCAACAATAACACATAATTATCCTTGTGTTTATTTAATTGTTTGATTAATAAACACAAGTTGGAGTCCGTCAGGACCGAGGGTCGGAGCAGCTCATAGTAGTTGCTTTAGAGAATTTTACACCCGGAAGTAAGTATTCTCTCCGCTTTGCTCGACAAACCCCGTGATAGTCCTCAAGCTCTGTGATTGGATGTTTGAGTGTGCGCCGAGGGTTACGCCGAGCGTCGAACAGCACTTTGAAATGGGATGGAACCACGGCAGACTGTCCAAAACTGGATTTGAACGGGTCCACCCCGTCCCCCCCTCCCCCACCCCGTCCCCAGAACTACACATGCTGGCTATTGTGTGTTTCGCAACATGTTCTATGCGGTTCTATGGCACGTCTCTACTGGGAATTGTAGTTTTAAAAGACGTTTTCGTATTTCCCATAATAATAAGTTGCCAGTATTAAACTGTGTACATCCCTGGAGGTTTAGGGGATTGGAAACACTCAAATTTAAAACATATAATTAATAAATGGGTGAAAATTGCTTGTGTCCATAATGGGCAGCATTAATATGTATATATACCCACATGCCAGCTAAGGTCAGAAGAGCTTTATTTAACAGCTGGTCTTATGTCTGTGACCCCTCTTGTTGTTAATTGATAAGCCTGAAACATGCACTTGTCAAGGTTCAGAGGCACATTTAGCAAATATGGCAGTAGCCATCGATCATCTTAAGATAAGATATACTTTATTGATCCCAAGTTGGAAACATTTGCGTTACATCAGCATGTGTAACAGTTGTAAATATGCAGTGGTGTTTATTTGTAAATCATTTAGTATAATCACACAAATTCTGTGTTTTATATTTAATAATTCTGTGTTCTTTATTTATTGAATATTCAATACCTGACAAGGTCGGAGATGAAAAACTGGGGTCGCAGGTTCCTCAACAGTGACATCTATCAAGACATCTATCTTGTGTCATCTATGTGTGTCTATACCTCCACCTGTTATGAACCGAGATACAGGACGCAGGACCCAAAAGCAGGATTCGGAGACAGATGTCCAAAAATAGAATGTTCTTTAATCACAAACTAAATCGTACTTTCACAAAAAATAGAAAGTAGATAAAAAGCCAAAACAAAGTTGTACAGCAACACAAAAACTCACTTGACAAAAGGTCTAAATCCCAAGGTAGGTATCAGGAGTCAAAAGGCCTGGGTGCTCACGACATGAAACATAACGAACTGACAAAGGAACACCAGGGCTATATATATAGGTGAGGGGGATGGGCACAGGTGAAAACAATCAGGGCAGGGCCAAGTAATCTCACGGGCGGGAAACACACAAAGGCAGGAACTGTGGGATCTGAAATGACAGGAAAGATTACTTTCAAAATAAAAACATAACTAAACCTAACATATCTGTCGAGTCACAACACCACCATTAAACTGTCATATTCTGCACATTTCTTATACTATCTAAATACATCTTATAAGAGTATATTATGTATAATATCAGTTCAAATAAGTGCTTAACCATACAGTAGTTCACATTGCAGGAAAGCAATATATTAGTAGGCTACTTTGTCAGGCTTAATATTTATACCCCCAAAGCTTTTTTTTTATTCAAAATAAGACCTTAACCTAAAGTATTCTTTAATATTTGAATAAAGCCTTATTAGTTTGTCTGTCTGTGTCTCCTATTAATATCTAATAATAAAAATAATACATTTCAATAACGTGATTTAACCACTAGGTGTCCCTTTCTATCAGCTTTGCACCGTTATGGTGTAAATATACCAATATACCGATTGGATCAAATATAAAAGTCAGCCGAATTAGTATTCGATGTTGATGTATGTTGATACTGCAAGGAGACTTACACTGAACAAAAATATAAATGCAACACTTTTGTTTTTGCTCCCATTTTTCATGAGATGAACTCAAAGATCTAAAACATTTTTCTATATACACAAAATAACCATTTCTCTCAAATATTGTTCACAAATCTGAAAAAATCTGTGATAGCACTTCTCCTTTGCCGAGATAATCCATCCCACCTCACAGGTGTGGCATATCAAGATGCTGATTAGACAGCATGATTATTGCACAGGTGTGCCTTAGGCTGGCCACAATAAAAGGCCACTCTGAAACGTGCAGTTTTGCTTTATTGGGGGGGTCTGGGGGGGTCCGAAAACCAGTCAGTATCTGGTGTGACCACCATTTGCCTCACGCAGTGCAACACATCTCCTTCGCATAGAGTTGATCAGGTTGTTGATTGTGGCCTGTGGAATGTTGGTCCACTCCTCTTCAATGGCTGTGCGAAGTTGCTGGATATTGGCAGGAACTGGAACACGCTGTCGTACGAACGAACCGGAGTCAGGTCGAGACCCAGATGAGGACGACGAGCATGCAGATGAGCTTCCCTGAGATGGTTTCTGACAGTTTGTGCAGAAATTCTTTGGTTATGCAAACCGATTGTTGCAGCAGCTGTCCGAGTGGCTGGTCTCAGACGATTTTGGAGGTGAACATGCTGGATGTGGAGGTCCTGGGTTGGTGTGGTTACACGTGGTCTGCGGTTGTGAGGCCGGTTGGATGTACTGCCAAATTCTCTGAAACGCCTTTGGAGACGGCTTATGGTAGAGAAATGAACATTCAATTCACGGGCAACAGCTCTGGTGGACATTCCTGCTGTCAGCATGCCAATTGCACGCTCCCTCAAAACTTGTGACATCTGTGGCATTGTGCTGTGTGATAAGACTGAACATTTTAGAGTGGCCTTTTATTGTGGCCAGCCTAAGGCACACCTGTGCAATAATCATGCTGTCTAATCAGCATCTTGATATGCCACACCTGTGAGGTGGGATGGATTATCTTGGCAAAGGAGAAGTGCTCACTATCACAGATTTTTTCAGATTTGTGAACAATATTTGAGAGAAATGGTTATTTTGTGTATATAGAAAATGTTTTAGATCTTTGAGTTCATCTCATGAAAAATGGGAGCAAAAACAAAAGTGTTGCATTTATATTTTTGTTCAGTGTATATTGTGAAGAGAAATTGAAGATTTTGTTTAATTGATATATTTATGATCCACGGCACATGTTCAGTTTCGGCGGCAGTTATTCCTGTTTGTCTAGAAGTCTTCTCCTCAGGGCTCTATAAATAGAGAACTACGGAAGATATGTAATATTTAATGCAGCCGAACCGTGTATTACAATGCCGTTATGTGATGACCTCCAAAGAGAAAAGCAAGCAAACTCGGAATAAAGTATTATTTATTTATTTTTTAAATGTTTTCGGATTTCACATCAACAGGAAGTCCGGTTACCTAAAATGTCCGTGCGGAACAATACCCCAACCCAAAGATCCGGGGGTGAATAATGTCAATCACCACATTACACACATCCCTTCACATTTAAATTTAAATTTACATTAAAGTATTTCGTGAGGCCTTCTAAAATGTTTTAAAATATAATTAGGGTTGTAGTTGAAGAGTTTGTAAATTATTGCGTTGCCTACGCTATCGCACAATGGCACGTCCATTAATTCCACAACCACACACATGGATTAACATCGATTTAATACATTAATGTAGCCTTTGTTTCTGCTAAAAGAGGTGTGAACCAGCTGGGCCAACAAGAAAATCGGCAAAATCGAGTGTGACTATTAAAAAAGAAATCATTATTATATGAATATTGACAATAACAACCGACCGTCGGGGTAGCATTTGCCGGGGAGCGTTCTCATGGCCAGGGGCGCTGTAAGGGGGTGAAAAGTTAGGACGATTCTAAGGGCCCGTGACTGACGGGGGCCCCAAAATGTTTAGAATATTAAGAAAAAAAATGTAAGTAACCTTTCATCAATTCTCAATAATTAACATTAATAGAACGTTATATTGATAAAGTACTCACTAAACTTACGATTCATTTAACTTATTTTCTTCCAAAAGTTAATTACCCAAAGCCTCTGGACACCCCCTTCTATTTACATGTAATGGTTTGGTCCTGCCTCCAAACGCGGTTCGACACCGGGGGCCCTTCTCACTTCTCTTATTTTTCATTTCCTCGCTCCTCGGTCTCGGTCTCACCGGAAGTTGATTTGTCTGCGCCATCTTGAGTAGCGTCCCAATGGCCTTATTTTTGCCGGAGGAGCGAGGAGCAATAATAGAGGAGCTATAATCGAGGAACCACCAGACCATCCTTCGATGAAATCCTCAGACACTCGCCCCGCCCCCTTACTGTGTATCACTCACTGATTGGACGATGCAGTGCATGCACTGATCTGATGCTTCTTGACATGAGAGCAGTTTCCCAGCGGAGTGAAGAAAATACATGAAACTCACGAGAGTGACTCCTCAGTTTATACCGTGTTTTATTTCAATTAATGTATCATTTAGTTACAAATATGTGATATATCTGAACAACCAGGTGGTCAAAAATCATTTTATTCATTATTTGGAAACATTTTCATGATCGGTTTTTTTGTTTTACATTTTCATTTATTGTCATTTCCATTCAGTCAGTCATTAAGTGCTATTAAAATGTTAATTTGCGACATATCCAAACAAACAAACAAAGTGTGCAATCCAATGAATGTTAATCTAACTGGGTTTTGATAGATAACATATCTTTTTTTCTTCTCTCAATTATTTTATTTATTTTGTGCACTCTAATCAATATTAATCAAACTATTGTTCGTTTATACATTTTAAGAATGGCGTTTATCTTTTTTGAGAATTAGTTCTTATTTTATTTTATTTATTTGGGTCTACAACAGATGATACAAATGTATATGTCAGTAAATGTGTACTAACAGAGGCAGGGGTGAGTGTGGAAATAACGGGGACAGAGCTGGCTGCTGTCAGACGATCAGCTGTGCAGCGTCATCACAAACGGACGTCGCTTCACGTGACGCTCCGGAGGACAGGACGTCCCATTGCTCTTAAAACTAATTTCCCTGCTTCTCGTGGTTTCCTTGCATCTCTCCATGCTTCCCTGGTGGGAGGGACTAGTCACAGGGAAACGACGCAAGTGAGGGACGCAAGGAATCCATTTAACCAAAGTGAGAAGGACCCGGCACTTGCAGAGAGCGAAAGCATGTGAGGAGGGATGCTAGTACTTATGCTGCAGTCAAATAGTCCAAAGATCAGCTCCTAAGTTCTAACCCTATCGTCTATTCCTTGACCTCTGAGTGAAACGTCACGGGGTTAAGGGATAGTGGATAGGAGAATTCAAAAGGATTTAGGAGAAGAGACTGCGGTACTTTAGAGAATCCGAATGCACTTTCACTATCCGACGTGTTTATGATGCGCCAGCGGACGTCATTGTGTGCGTCTGCTGCTGTGGGGAAACCATGGAAACCACGGTTTTCTATACAGCGGACCAGAGCCAAGTATCTCTAGGGCTCTGCAGCGGACTACAACATGGATGTTCAATAAGAACGAGGGACTACTGTAAACTCATCTAGAGACTCTGCTCCGTGCTCTGATGTTGCTGCTTTGCTTTATGAACGTGGACAACAGAGAAACATATTCTTCATGACCAAAGTTGGAATTGAAATAAAAAAGGAAAGTGAAACTTCTGCTCGTCCCCCTCTCCCTCCGGTCCACATCAGGGCCGGCCCTCGGCATAGGCAGTATAGGCGAATGCTAAGGGCGCATCAACCCATAGGGGGCGCCGAAAATTGAAAAAAAAAAAAAGTTAGAAATAAAAAAATATATTTCATAACAACACAATTTCCCGATTTTGGATCAACAAAGTACATCTTATTATCTTATACTAACAGAACTATGCCTATATTGCGTACAGTGTCCATAAACTATGGCACCCCCCCCCCCAAAATCAAGTTGAACTGCCCCAGTCCCAGTAAAAACCAAAGATTTTTGTGAAATTGTTCTTTTTTTGAAATAATGGTTTTAGTGTGCAATTATAGGTTTTAATATTGTATTTGTATTCATTTTAAATAAATCAAACTCCCAAAAAACGTACACAGCTTCTGTGTGCTTTTATTAACATTGGAATTGACTGTGTAAGCGGCCGCGAGGGGGGGGAGCTTTAGAGAGCTCTCTCCTGAAAGACTGAGCGGCTCTGATAACCTCAGCTCAGTGAGGTAAAGGCACACCTTTATATGATTATTATAGTTATAAAAAAATAAGAGAACATATGAAAAACAGGTATAAAATACTGACAGTACAAAAAAGTTCTTATTAATAAACAAGAATACAGTTTGAAAGGAGAGTGATTTGTAAAATATCCATAAAGAAAAAGAAAATCTGCTTCCAGTTCTGTTTCATCTGGGTGTTGAGAGGTGTTTCCATAGAGCTCCTAATGTTGCTCTCAAAGTGCACCAGCTTGATGCTTTCAACTTCAATATAAAAAAAAAAAAGTCTTCCCGAGGGTGCATGCCCCCGGACCCCCTAGAGGAGCCCCCCCCCACTTAGTGAGTGTCTGCATTTTGGGGGGGGGGGGGGCGCCAGCTAAAATCTTGCCTAGGGCGGCAAATTGGTCAGGGCCGGCCCTGGTCCACATTAATACAAATGATCCCAATAGGCCTACGTATGATTGTATGAACTAAAGATCTTAAAATCAATCCAAATGTATTTATTATAAACGTTAGTCCTTAACATCTATCACTGTGTATATCACCATTCAAACATCTTTTAAAAGTTGAACAAACTCCACACAGCTCAGTAAAGACTGAAATGTTGACTTTATTTGATAATTTCAGTAAAAACTAACATTCATATTTCTCTTTTTTATTATAATACTGATGAACGTTCAAAACAAAGCACTTTGGCAACTTACCACCTATGTTTTAAAATGCTTAATAAGCACCGTAACTTTCATGATATAATTTCTCGGTCATAATCGGTTGTTTCCGTGAACGGCCGACTGTTGAGTGACGGCAAATGCTGCGGCTGCAAGGCATTGTGGGGCAGCATGTTCGCTTCTCCTGTCTGTTAGGGAGGTCCAGTGGTTCCTAAGCTAAAGGAGGTTATAAAGGAAGTTTGAAACCTCCTTTCCTATCATTCTCATCATTCTAGAGAATTCGAACGGCACTTATCATGGCTGCCACTGAGGGACTTCCGGGTCATTTCACTCCTTTAGGAAGGTTCCTAAGCTAAATGGACTATTCGACTTCAGCCTCAGCCTACGTACGTGTGTTGTACCCATAGACTGTATATATAAAGGTTGTACCCAAGCGGCAAACTCTGGGGAAGAGCCGGGAAGCCAATACGGAAGTGCCACACACTGCAGTTAATATATTGGCCGATAGGCGATGGCTGCAGAAAGGAGCAATTTCCATAGACCCCATGTTAAAATGCCCAACTTTACAGCAGAAAAAAACATGTTTATATCCCTGGCTCCATACATTTTTATGATCGATATAGTTAGATTCCTTCATGATTATGGATCTGTGAGTGAATTGTTTTCTAACACGACCCTTTTATTTATATTAGGTCTTAACGTTTTTGAATTAATTAGGGCGTGGTCACGTTGATGGACACGTACATGCCTCACTGTCAGCTAACAGCAACTTGTCCACTCTGCTAGGCTACAACCATAGAGGCTACAACGTTAGTTAGTCGTAGTTACTGTACTTGACCCTCTAGCTTTAGCCGTGTTCGTGGTGATATACCAGACAATTAAGATGTTGTGCTGTGCGCTTAAATGTACTAACAGAACTTCCAAGAAGTCTACTCTCAGCTTTTTTCGGTGAGTAAAATGATAATATTATACATGTTAACCCCGTTAGCAGGTGTTTGTGTGCTTGTTAGCTTAGCTTGTTATGTAGCTTATTAGCCAGCTAAGGACGTAACCCTTTATACATGTGTATATATATATATATTAGGGCTGCAAAAAACGACTAATTTGATAATCGATTAATCTATCGATTAATGAAACGATTAATCGACTATTCGGATTATTACTGTATGCCTTGCACAATTTCTCAAACGCTCTTATTTAGCCATCAACTTTTAGATTTAGCTTGAGGTTGTTTTAGTCATGTGGAAACTAACAATGAAGACAATAAAGATGAATACTTGATTCCAAAATACATATATTATTGAAATAACTTAAATTGTGAACAAAACTAACATTGCTTTTTATTCAAATTAAATAAATAATATTTCACATCAAAAGAAACAACAGTGTTTTAACAAATCGTATTAAATAATCTGATGACAGAACTGTAAACAGAATAGCTGAAACTTTAACAAACTAAATAATAATAATAATATATAATATTTTTATAGCGCCTTTCAGGAAACCCAAGGTCGCTTTACAAGTCGGGTAGGGGGGTGGGGGGAGTAGGGGAAAAAAGGCAGACAGGTTAAGGGGGTGGGGGGGGAAGTAGCGGAAAAATAAACCTATTAAACTAACTATACAGTGGGGAAAGCCTTGGTAAAAAGGTGCGTTTTGAGGGCTTTTTTGAAAATGTCCAGGGTTGGGGCGCTGCGGATTTCGGGGGGGGAGAGAGTTCCAGAGGGTGGGGGATGCCACACTGAAGGCTCTGTCACCAAAAGTCCGCAAATAACTCTGTTACCTCTAATCATTATGTTTGTATAATGTAGTTAGCTCTGTGTGTTGCTGCTAGCATACATAACACCTGACGTGGAAAAGTTACTCGTGGACGGGGCTACAGAGCTTCTAGAAAGACAGTCGAACCCGGTGCATTCCTCCGTCTGGATGTGGAGCGCTTTTGCTAAATGTTTAGACAAATAGCTCGTGTTACCGCCCTTACATGCTAAACTCTTATTCCACTTTTGGCAACGAGCATTCTCCACATCGAGACGGGTAAAGTTTAACCACCTCGGAGCGCGTTCTCTCCGCCATCTCCCACGTGTGTGTGTTGCTGCATGTTGCAGCTGCCCGTGTGTAAACTGCCCCGCCCCCTCGCAAGCAGGCGGGGGAGAGAAAGATCGAAAATACATCATAGACGCATTTGTTTGTCTTTTTGCATATTATAAACGAGTTGGCGACACTAAGACTGCGATATAATGTCTTTGTAGCAATAATACATGACATATATTTTTTAAATGTCTCCAGTACCGATACAAAGACCAATAAAGTTAGAGCTTAACCGGGCGTAAAACACACGTGATGACGTCACCAACGAATCGACGACTGAATTAGTTGGCAACTAATTTGGTAATCGATTTTAATCGATTAAGTCGATTAGTTGTTGCACCCCTAATATATATACAGTTTAGTTTATGATTCAGCCTTGGGTAAGACTTTTATAGTATATGGCTATGACGCCCATAATGCTAAATGGGAGCAAATGTTAAAAGGGGACCCAATTATCCCAGTGGTGGCCGCCGGAGTCCGCCGCTGAAGCTAACCGGAGCCAGCTCTTTGCGGCTCCGTTACGGCCCGTCCACACAGCGGCGTGCGCTGACGCTTGCCGGCGGGCGTGTCTGAACTCGACCAACAACCAATCACATGAATCTCCCGCCCCTGACACACAAGCAGCGGTTTGATTGGCCAGAGCTTGTACTGGCATATGATTCGATTGGCTGACGCTCGCCGAGGCGTCAAAAGTTGAACATTGCTCAACTTTTGCAGTGAGCCACGCCAGCTACGCTCCACGTCGCTTCCCACGATGCATTTCGGCTAAAAGTGACGTCACCCCATTCAAAGTGAATGGGGAAGCGTCAACGCACGCCGCTGTGTGGACGGGCCGTTAGCTTCGGCCAGCAGCGGAGCCCGGCGTTATAACTGGAGATCAAGGAATGCAGCGAAACGCGGACTTGGTTCGCCTGCAGCCCGCTATAGTATTAGCTAAAGAATTTATGTTGAACAAGGCTTATTAAGCTGAACATCGCCACAATTGTTCTGCTATGTATCGGTACTTTTTTTATTTTCTTAACATGTGAATGACAAGCATTAAGAATAACAACGAATAGCTATTTATCTTGCATATTATCTCGTTTGATTATGAATGTAACGTTTATATAGTGGAACTACACTGTTTTATCAAAACCAAAGTGCCACGCAGTAACTTGGTAGGCCCATGCATGTATTTCAGCAGGAAATGTGCAACCTAGATTACATTTACCAACACAGACTATATAGAAATATTTGTAAAAGTTGTTCATGCGTTATTAAGTGAATATGGCATTAACCCTCCTGTTGTCTTTGGGTCGGTTTTCATGTATTTTTGAATAAAGGTTTCCTTTAGGTGATCCAGACAGGCTGGACCAGTGGGTGCTGAACATCCGGAGGAATACATTGACCCCCAACGTTTCTTCTCGCCTGTGCAGTGAACACTTTGAGAGTCATCCCTTCAGCACGGACTCATGGGTACAGATCCTTTTTAAAAAAAAAAAATAACTTGGTTCCATTTGTGAGTGTAAATTGTTGTTACTAATTAAATACATGTTATACATCATACAATGCTAAATAATTGTTATGGCACAGCTTGCACATCAGTGATGAATAATGTTCTTTTGATTAAAAGCCAAATTAAGATTTTGCCAGTTAAGTAAAGAAACATAGAAATCGATTTTTTTGCAAACCATCACATTTCTCTTCAATTTATGCAAAGACTCTTTATCATAGATAGAGAATTGCCATTTCCCCCCACATACTCTATGTTAAAAACAGATGAATTATATTACCTTTTTTTACATTATTTTAATAGCAACATTCATTCATCTGTTGTCATCTTATAACTTATTTATCTTAACAGCTATCACTGTAAAAAAAAAAAGATTTAATTTTACTATACAATATTTATCTTTACATTCTGTTCTTGCATATGTCTTATTATATTTACGTGTATATAGATTTCTGCCTGCACTAATTTATTATTCTTAATTTAATTTTGAATTTATTTTATTGTTTTATGTCTTATATAACTATGTTGCATTGTTGGAGGAGCTCGGGACAGATGATTTGCATTGCCATTCCTAGACTGTAGCCTATGTGCTATGACATAAATCCTTTGAATCTGAATCTTGGAAACACGTAATTGTTGAATAGATTAACTGCATAGTTAACATGTTGGCCCTCTATTGTCTTTTATAATGCACTCTTACATTTAAAACAACATTATTCAAAAGAAAGTTGAATATCTACAGACCTCAAAAAGTTATTTTATGTGTTTTTGTTTATTATTTTTATTAGGGAAGGAAATGCCTGAAAAACACTGCAGTGCACACCATTTTCTATTTCACCAATGGCAAAGAACAACAGCCTAGAAGGAAAAGCAGGGTGAGTAACAATGACGAGGTAAGTGACAGTCCTAGTTCGACTGTTAATAGCAATGAGCAGGTTGCAGATGTTGACCATGGTAGTGGTGAAAACAGTCTTGCTGCTGATCAGAGCAATATCATTATGATACGAGGCACACCTGAAGAAGCCTTTGTTGTTCCACATGTGGAGCTAATGCCCCTTTCACACCAGCGCCTTTTCAGCTCCGGCTCGGAGCTAGAGCCTGAAAAGCACCGGGTTTTCCTGTTCACACCGCAGCGGCGCCGGCTCTTAGCTCCGGAATCCGCTTCATTTCCAGCTCCAAAAAATTGTCGGTCCAGAGGCAAGAGCTTTGGAGCTAAGAGGCGACGTCGCTTACGTCTCTCTTACGTCGAGGCGTGCAGGAAACTAAACCCACCTCCCCTGAACATGGGTCGACTCGACTGTTATGCCTGCCTACAAGCAGTGTGCTTATAAACGCACTTTATAAAGTCAGGCAACACTAACCAGGCTTCGTGTGATTCTGTTTATTTGTACCGTACTTTGACCATCCGTTCGCTGTTATCGATCATTGTGGAGAGAGGCAGACGTGTTGTTTTGTATTATTTCAGCTATCGGATGCAAGTAGTCAGTTTAGCTTCGGTTGCTATGCTAACATCACCCGTTTTATACCAGAGTAACTTTCATAACAGCGTTGTGATACCAAACAGTGTCAATTCAGACTGACACACATTCACTTAGGCTAAGGGGAACTGGGGATATGCATCAGCTGCTTGTGTGAGTCGGACAGTGAATACTTTAGAGCGGCCGCTGCAGTGTGAGCTAACCGGGAGCTAACGGGAGAATAAACTCCCGTGGAAGAGCAGCCAGCACTGCAGCGGTCGGTAAATGCTGCAGAAACACATTAATAAACAATGAACCACGGCACTCTGGAGCAAAGTATAAGGTTGGAGAAGTCGTTATTCAATTGATTCTGGCTTCGTGTGATTAAAAGCAACACGATCATCGACCCGACGCAGTTGTTGTGAGCGATCAGCGATCAGCGATATAAACGGTGACGTCATGACGCAGCAGGGGCAGCTCTGGGGCGCCAGTGGGCGGTGTGAACAGAGCGGGAGCTGAAAAGGGAAACCGGAGCTGAACCAGAAAAGCTCCCGCTCGGAGCTAGAAACTGAAAAGCGCTGGTGTGAAATCCGCAATAATGACATTCCAACAGTCAATGCTTGTGAGGAGGATGTTGGTTTGGGTAGCAGCAGCCAACAAACAAAACAAATTGGAAAACAGACAGACTCCGCCTCTGTTCACTCTTACACTTGGACTTTAAACCAAGACGGGTCATAGGCAAGGCAAGGCAAGGCAACTTTATTTATAGAGCACTTTTCAACGCAAGGCAATTCAAAGTGCTTTACAAAAAAAAAAAAATGAAAGACATTATTGAATACTGAATACTGAATAGTTTGTGCACACATTTCTAACATGTGATCTTTCTTTCATGTAGGACGCTTGAGGGAAGTTGCAACGCCTCGGCCAATGGGATGTCTTCTCCACGTGAAAGAGATTGAAGGCATAATTTATAACTTGAGACAATTTTCCAAAAGTTATGACTTGTATTGGCTTAGATAGTAATGGATTACATCTAACACGAATCAAGATCGTATAGAGAAAAATGAAAGTGTAATCCTTAGATACATAGGAAAAGATGTAATCGGATTAGTTTTACTTTTTTTAATAATAGGGAAACTCAGGATTACAATCTTATTCAAAACCTAAAAAGAGCAGATAGTGGTTGTTGTAAAATGATCAAATGGTATCTCTTCTCTGGAAGCCGTACTGTTCTGTAGGCTAATACTTTAATTGTGAATCTATACACCTACTGCCTGAATCTGCTTTATGGTATTATATTATACATTTTAAGTAAAAAAATCATATTAATATTTCTTCTCTCCTGTGTTTATTTGCATTGCATTTGATATTGAAGTAATCCAAAACAAAAATAAAGTTATCACGTTACATTACTTTTATATCTTGATACTCACATTAAGTTACTGGTTGTGTTTTTGGCAAGTAGCCCTCCCAACCCTGTACATAAGTTATATCATTTTAATTACTGATACAGTTGTTGCACATCTTTAATTTATTTTCTAGTGTACTTAAGTCATACAATGATTCGAAACCTTTACTTTTCATAAAATGCAAGATGTAACTTTCAATGTGGCTTTATCACATTTTCAATGTAAATAGATCTGATTAAATAAAGAGTAAAAGCACAATATTAAATGTTGACAGTATCATTTTCCTATGCTTATTGTTAATGTAGTGGTGTTATAAACAAAATGTTGTCCTAAAGGAAATTAAGATGTTTTTTATTTGTTGACAACATATTTAAAGTTGATGCTCACAACATGTGGGAACATTTATGGAGAAAAATGTTTCTATTGTAAAACAAATATTTATCTGCATACTGAACAATTTCGAAACTCTAAAAGGTATTATCTTCTGTGACGTTACGACCCTGTAGAGATTGTGGGTGTTGCACTTCATAATTACATTCTATGGTATGCTTATGACATTGATGCCAAAATACATGGGATTAGGGGAGACCTTTTTGTTGTTTGCATTGTCACTGATAAATGACAGTGTAGTATTCATTGTCAAGATTTTGTGTTTTTAAACTTGGGACTCTTTTCAGACTGCTCCGGCTTGGGAAAAGATTTGAGCCTTAATGTGTAATGTTTTCTGTATTGTATGGTAAGCTTATCCTTTAATTTGATAGTCCCATTTGGATGTGATAGCTAACATTTTCAGTAAGCAGTAGACAAAATAAGTGAAAATATGAATGTAATTTATTTTCAATATTTACATAAATACATAATTATTTTAACAAATAAAATAACAAAAAACATCATAACAAATACAAAATAAAAGGTTGACAGACAGCCATGCCCAGCATGGGCCCGGAGAGCTGCAGAGTCCATTGGGGGAAGAGGGGGGGGTGGGATGTGGGGAAGAGGAAGAGCAGCCATGTTAACAGTGTTATGGCTACAGATGTAATATCTAACTCAACATTAGCCATGACAGTCTGGGCTTAGCAAGGGCCTTAGAATACATACTCTAAAAGCCAAATCCAAAAACAGTGATACTGACATTTTAGCAGTTCACAGTCTTTGGAGGTGGTCTTTCAGGCAATTGGCTAGTGACTTTAAAAAAATATCATTTCCCCAAGGGGTGAAATGAACTCCATCTCGCAAAAACAGCCCAGGATTGTCATGTCTAATGTTGGAGTGGTCAACAATGGCACCATTTAGGCTATGAACAAAAGTAGCCATAACACTGTTAACAAACTTCCGGGCCTTGTCAATTTTGACAGGATTTGCACCAGCCCTCCACCGGCGCCTCTGGGAGAGCATGATCTTCAAGCCAGGGTGCCGATGGTGAAGCTGGTGCAGGTCCTCCTTCATCTGGTTCAGCTGAACACTGAACACTGGGCACATCCCCCAAGTCATTGCCGCCACAGTGGATGAGGAGGACATCCGGGACTGCTCTTCCTCACAGGGAGTAGGAAAAGAAGGGGAACTACACCTCTCCAGCGCAGTCCACCCCAACCGAACCAGCACACCCTCAGGTCGAGGCCAAGGTTGCTGCTGATGGTCTCTGTAGCTCTCTGGGCTCCACGCCGGACATAGCTGTCTCCGATTATCCATACAGTCACTATGGGAGGAAAATAAATGAGAGTAACAAATGCTTCAGATCATGAGGAATATCAAATGAATTATAAAGGGTTGCTCATTTTGTTCCTTTGACAATAACATACAAAATAATTATGAAATCACACCTGTATGGTTAAAAGTAACAAGAGAGCAAAACCTCAAAAAACAGATTAACAGCACACAGTTTATATATATATATATATATATATATATGTATATACTGTGTGCTGTTTATCTACAATTGTGCACACATGTATATGTATAGTATGTTTGTGTGTAATGTCAACCATCTGAAGTCCTGTAAAGTAAGCCAGGACCATCAACTTACAGGTTGTGCAGTTTGGCGTGGAGGAGGTTGCCATCTTCTTTTTTCTTAATGCTGAAATAAATAAAAATGGTTTAATCAATATAAAAGCACCTTTCTTTTTCTACAGTCATATTTCATTAATCACATTTAATTCACGCAACACTGGCCATATCTCTGCTAGTTTACAAAGTTTAGTTACAAATGACATTTATTGTATAGTGTAGGTTCAAGAACATTTAAATCAAAAGGACAAGTTTTGTAAAGTTACAGCGTATCTTACCTTCAGAATATGCCGGGAACGAGGAGCAGTGACCGCAACTGGGTTGTTAGCATAGGTTGTTAGCTTAATACTGAGAGCATGTTAGCTTAGCTTCTTAGCCTGAGCTAGGTCTGGAACGTCACGCTCGGTGGCAGCAGGTCCCGCCCTGTCCCACCTCGGCTCCGCCTCAGCACCGCCTCTTTGCCCTTATTTGGAGCAGGCGGGAGAAGGCGGGAGTTAGACTCTGACGTCACTGTCGAGCCGTTAGTGGCCGACTCCGCCTACTAAGGGCTTCACGGCAACTCTGCAGAATCCTATGGGTGACGTCACGGACCCAACGTCCATTTATATATACAGTCTATGGTTGTACCATGTCTCAGCTGTCCAGCGTCATCACAAACGGACGTCACTTCACGTGACGCTCCGGAGGAAAGGACCTCCCATTGCATGGTCCCATTGCTCTTAAAACTAATTTCCCTGCTTCTCGTGGTTTCCTTGCATCTCATGCTTCCCTGGTGGCAGGGACTAGTCACAGGGAAACGACGCAAGTGAGGGACGCAAGGAATCCATTTAACCGAAGTGAGAAGGGCCCAGGGGCATTGAGCTGCCATCCCCACCATACATCATCTCACATAATTCAGAGCTGATTGGCTGTAAGTACGTGTGCCGTGAAAAGTGTGGTGTGTGAAGAGGAGACGAGAGAGGTGCAGTGACGCGTCCTAAAACCCGGAAGTAAACTGCACATGGGTTCCCTCGACAAAAAAGCAATGAGATTTCTCCATAGGATTTTAGAAAATAACTCCAAATAAGATCTGTGGGAAACAAACCTGTTAGATAAATGCATGTTTTGTTCAGCCGGATAATATCCACATGTCTACCCTACTTTTATAATTGTCGAATCATAAATCTATCGATTAGATTAGATTTATGATAGACTTTTGAAACTACAAGAAGATAAGAAGGACTTTTACAAAAAAGTAATAGAGATTTTGGTCCAGAAGGATAGCATGGACTGGCCATCGGGACGTTCGGGACGAATCCCGATGGGCCGGTACTGAAGTGGGCCGGTTGGACGATGTGGGCCGGCCGGTAACCGGCAGGGCTTGGCATTATAAATGGCCCGCTGACCCGGAAGCACTATTTAGGCCAGCATAACGTACTTTCCACTTGCCTGCTCGGGCCACTAAAAATATTGCTTTAAAATCATTGTCCTGTGGTATTGGTATTTTGACTAGCAATTTAGTTAAATTGTTTCGTTTATTAACGTGACAACATAGCGTTCCGTGAGTCGGTTGTCGTTGTTGGGTGAAAAGCAAACAGCTGTTTGCTGCGGAGCGCAGCGCGAGCAGGCTCCCGTGAGCGGGAGCGCGCTCCTTCACCACAGACTATCGCGCCACCTAACCATTCTCCAAAATGTTTTTAATACCAGCGGTAACCGACCAAGCGCCGGGCAAAAAACTATCTTCAAATAAAAGAAAGTCACCGGAGGAGTTAAAGGAGAGTGACAGGGAGCATGAGAAGAAGAGGGAGAGAAAGTTATATCTCTCACAGGCTCCGCCCTCTACTGGACTCTATGGGTACTCTCTTACCCCGCAAGCATTCTCCCACTGAGACTTCTATAGACGTAGCCGGCCCTGGGCGGGCCTACCTGAATGCGCGCGCATCACACCGTATAAAAGGAGGCCTCGCCTCCTGACTATCATCCTTTTCTCTTCAGCAGCGGAAGTGATTCCACGAGAGACTGCAGACGTTTGAAAGAAGAAGAAAGAGTTATCATACCTCCAGGGAGTCGCCACTGCTAGAGACCCGGGCCTGTCCTTCGTGCCCTGGTTGAAATAGCGGGCGCCGATCCCCACCACCTTGCTTCGAGTGGTTGGGGGACCAGGATATGGCTGAGGCGGTGCCATTCACGTTCGCCATTCCTTCCGGGTCTGGCGTCCATGGAAGTCCACCGCCCAGGGCTGTACTCTCCCTGGATGATGATCGTGGAGGCGGATGTGTGGGCTACTCACTTATTGCGAGAGATGCCCCCGCCTCACCAGGTCAGAGCGATTATTGGGCCGCAAGGCCGAATAAGTAGCTTGGTCCACGGCCTTGCCCCAGGCCCGGTTCCCCCAGGGACCGGTGCTCGGTGGCTTCACATGATATAGGGTCGCCCCTACTTCATCACAGGCCGCCACCGCTGCCTGCCGTGTGATGTCCCTGGGATATCACGCCGCGTGGTACTTTCCAAAGAGGATCGTGTTGATCTCCTGGGAGCCCCCGTGTTTACGGAAGGGCTCTTTGCTCACGGGATGAGGATTAGTCGCAGCGTAGCTGCTTCTTGCCCATTCCCAGAGGAAGAAACAGTGTCCTACACTCCCCGCCCCTGCTGTAAACCCCAGTATAGGGAGCCAGCAGGTGGGCGTGTGCACGTGAGTGGAATAAACCGAGTGCTGTCAAAGCACTGTGCGGGTTCAAGAGACGCTATTGCCGGCGTGCTGTTGTCAGAAAACACACCTTGCCTAGTATAATGGCTCCGATTAATGCATTTCACCGTTGCAATGGGAAATACAGCGTTAATACGTGGGCGCGCGGCCCTCGTGAGAGTGGCCGCGGTGCGTTCAGGGACCCCCGCAGGAGAACGGTGGTTTACGTTTGTAAACTCTAGTTCTGGAGGGAGGTGTGTGTGTGTGTGGGAAAAATGCATTCAGTAAAGACTATTGCATTTATCCCAGAGTAGGAGTTATTTCTCTCCACAATTCCACTTTCCCCCATAATGTCCGGTTCAAAGAGACGGCATTGTGAAGGCGCGCGCGGCCCCCCTCCCCCGAGAGCGGGCCACGGTGCGTTCAAAGATCTCAGTAGAGAGGTGAGACGAAGGGAGAGGTGCAGGCACGGAGATCCCGTGCCCGCGGCGCCCTCCACCTCTTCGGCCCACCCCGTGGAACCGGCGTGCCGGCACTCACGGGGACGGGTTTTCCGTCTTTACGGATCTGGCTGGCGGGGGGAGAACATCTCTCCGCCCGGGACGAGGGGGCGAATGCTGCCTCCTCCCTGTATAATGCACAGATCACTACGTTTTCTAATAAGAATGAGGTTGATCTGTATCCAAATCTAAGTGTATTTTGTTTCCACAAAGGCTACACTTAGGCCTACACACAATGTTAACCGTACAAATTCCCCATTCGCTGCCCCAGCTGTAGCTCCTGTAAAGGAGGTGGCTAATGGGCGTGCGCAGAGAGGGATGAACCGCAGGGAGTGCTATCTAAAGGAGAGCGCTATGCGGGTACAGGGACATTATGGCCGGCGTATTGCTGTAAGAGAACACACTACGCCTAGAGCAAAGACTCCAATGCAGTTTACCCGTAGTGGTAAAGGCTGCATTATGGCGGAGTCCGCACTCACGGCCCGTCTACACTACAGCGTCTACAGCGTCGACAGCGTCGAAAACTCCAATCTGCCCATTCACTTTCAATGGGGTGACGTCACGTAGCCTCGCTTTTTCGCCGAACTGAATTGTGGGTAGCAGAGCGGTCCGTCTCCGCCGTCTCCGGCGTGTTCAACTTCTGATGCCGGAGACGCCGGAGTAGCCAGCGCCAGCCAATCAAATCCCGTTTCCCAAAATCTGACAGCTGAAGCCGTAGCCAATCAAACCGCGTCTAAACTGGGAGAGATATCCCGCCGTTCATTTCTATATTTCAAAAAAAGTCGGAGGAGAAACTAACTATCGCCGTAGCAAATCACCCGGTTTTGTATGACCAGACCCTCTTCACCTACCGGGATACAAACCGGAGGAACCAGGCATGGAGGGAGGTGGCAGAGACAGTGGGTGAAACTGGTAGGTTTTCGCCTGTTTGGGGAGTTTATATATATATTGCTCCCATAAAATCCCCTGGGTTTTTTGCTCTGTATGTCGGGGGCGGGAGATTCATGTGATTGGTTGTTGGTCAAGTTGCTTGAATAAAATCCCCAAGCTCCAGACCCGCCCAGCTCCAAGCTTTTTTTTGAAGCTGTAGTGTGGACGGGCCGTCACACAAGAGCGCGTGGCGGTGCGTTCAGGGACCTTAGTAAAACACACTACGCCTATAAAGACTCCGATTAATGCTGTTTACCGTAGTGGTGAGAACAGCATTAGGGTGGAGCGCGCGCTCACACAAGAGCGCGCGGCGGTGCGTTCAGGGTCCTCAGTAAATAATCGGCCCTTTCTGTGTCAACCCTCCAGGGGCAAATCTTCCCTTCGCGGGGAGTTTTTGCGGTGGAACGGGTCACCAGAGAGTATCCAGAGAGTGTGGGACCAGGGAGGCTAAACTGCACCTCCTCTGCCCGGTGCGTGCGCCTGCATGTTATGTAGAGCGCACGGCTGCCCTTAGACGCACCGAACAGCTGTTAGTGTGCTTCGGGGGCGGGGTGATCGGGAAAGCTCTGTCCAAGAAACGCCTGGCAGGCTGGCTCTGCGAGTGCATTGCACATGCCTACGGACAGGCAGGGAGAGCCTGCCCTACGGGGGTTCGTGCACACTCCACACGGGCTGTGGCTGCGTCAACAGCCTTATTCAACGGTGTGAGGGTGGAGGATATATGCACAGCGGCGTCTTGGTCGACGCCAGGCCCCTTCATAAGGTTTTATCTCTTGGACATGTCGGGCTCTTTCTTCTCGTCTGTACTTGCGGGGGCAACACAGGACTGGTAGGGGGGAGGGGAGTTGTGGGTCAGTTGGCATCTGACCCCCTCCCCGGACGTAATGCGCCTTCGCTGTTCTCGGGCCTTCGGAGGGTCCCGGGAGGGGCGGGAGTGGCGCACTGGGCCCTTACAGGGCTGGAGGGCTGCTCTCCTCCTGCCGAGAGCAGGAGGGGGGGAGCCCTCCACACTTTAGTCCACACACTCGACACGGGGTCAGTGTTTGAGTGTGGGGCAGGGGCTCTGGCGCTCTCCCTGTTATCCTTAGGGATTCAGGGAGGCAGGCGTGTAGTTAGCCGAGGG